>NW_006160055.1:736255-766202 GCF_000334495.1 Tupaia belangeri chinensis | reverse complement strand
TATATATATATATATATATATATATATAATAAAGGGGATCTTTCTCAACTTGATAAGAGCATCTGTAAAACATCTAAAGTTGGGACCAGCAGTTAGTGTAATGGCTATGTGTGTGCATGCGTGCCCAAGATCCCAAGAGGAGAATGGAGGAGAAGGGACTGCGGCCTGGCCATTCCCCCTAGGGGGTGATTTCTCACTTTCTGTCTCTCTGTCGCTCTCTATCTTTCTGGCGAGAGCACGCACCCTGTGGCGAAAACCTCTCAAAAAAAAAAAAAAATCTAAAGTTAATATTATACTGAGTGAAAAACTGACTCTTGCTTCCTAATATTGGGAACAGGGTGAGATTGTTTGTTGTCACCACTCTCATTAATATACGTTACTATAAGTTTTATCCAGAGGCAGGGGGCAAGCAAGAAAATTGAACAAAAAACATCCGGATCCAAAAGGAAGAAATAAAGCATCCCCTATATCCAAATGACATGAATGTCTATGTAGAAAATTCCCTGTAGTCTGCAAAACAATGAACAAGAATTCCTAGAGAAAAAAGGTGAAAGAAATAATAAGTAAGGTCAGCAAAGGTTTTATGTTGTAAGATAAATAGCTAAAAGTCTATTGTCTTTCTATATGCTAGCAACAAACTTGTGGGCACTAAAATTAAAAATATAAATAAAAGGACCAGCAGATGGTGTAATAGTTACACCATTGGCTACACCAAAGGATTCTCACGTGGTCAACTGTGGTTTGAGTCTCAGACTCCATGGCTTATAACTCATGCTGGGCTCATGTGCATGCGTGCCCAAAATCCCAAGAGGAGAGTGAGGAGAAGGGAGTGCAGCGTGGCCATCTCATCTCCTCTGGGGGGGACGGGGGAGGCGTGATTTCTCACTCTCTGTCTCTGGCGAACGCATGCATTCTATAGCAAAAACTTCCTTTTAAAAAAATACAAATAAATACTATTTACAATTTTTTTTAAATTTCTGAAGTGTAAGTTTAGCAAAACATGCATAGGACTTGTATGCCAAAAACTACAAAATGCTGATAAATGAAATTAAAGAAATCATAAGTAAATGGAGATACACACCACATTCATGCGATGCAAGATTCAACATAGTCAAGATGTTAATTCTCCCCAATTTAACCAAATAGACTTAATGTGATTCCAATGTATAGTGATCGAATGTATAAAAGAAATTTAAAAAATAAAATATATTATTTTTAAAAAGTCTAGCAAGATTTTTGTATAGATCTAGATAAGACTATTCTAAAATTTACATGAAAAGGCAAAGTAACTGGAATACATCAAATAACTTTGACGAAGTAGACTAAAAAAAAGTCAAATTAGTCTACCTGATTTCAAGGGTTTTTACATAGCTACATTAATCAAGATTGGTATTGACAGAGAATAGATACGAAGAAAAATGGAACAGTATAGAGAACTCAGAAAATGGACCCACATAAACATGCCCAACCAATTTTGACAAGTGTGCAAAAATAATTCAATGTTGGGAAAATAGCCGTTTAAACAAGTTGTGCTGGTGCAAGTGAACCTCAGAACTCAATAATGGGGAAAAAGAAAAAGAAAAAGAAAAAAAAATCCAGTTAGAAAAGGCATGAGACACATTTCACCAAAGGGGATACACAGATCGCAAATAAGTTTATGAAAAAATGTTCATCACTAGCCATTAGAAAACTCAAGTTAAAACCAAAATAAAATATTACTATACATCTATTAAATGTGACAATACCAAATGCAGTTAAGAATGTGAAGAAGTTGGATCACTCACACATATATGTTACAGCCACTCTGGGAAACAGTTTGGTAGGAATCTTTGAAAACTAAACGTGCAGTTACTGTAAGACCAGCAACTGTACACTTGGTATTAATTCCAGAGAAATTAAAACATGTTTACACAAAAACCTATATATATATATTGGGTCATTGGAAATGTCATAATTTTTTTGAAGATCCAATACATTTTTAAAGGTGCTTTATTTGTGATAGCCAAAAGCTAGAAACAATTCAGCTATCCTCCACAGGTTGAATGGTTAACAAATTGTGGTTCCTTATATCACGGAATATTATTCAGCTATGAAAAGAACAAACTAAGGGCTGGCCCTGTGGCTTAGTGATTAAGGGAACCAGATCCCACATGGCCAACCCTGGTTCAAACCCGGGCCCCAGGAGCTTGAAAAACATACCAGGCTCATATATTTGCATGCTCAAAATCCTGAAAGGATGGAGAAATGAAGGATAAGGCATTGTGGCATGACCATGCCCCATTTAGGAGTACTTCCTCTCTCTCTTCCTCTCCCATTCCCTTTCCTTCTCTCCCTTTCTGTCCCTCTCTTGCAAGCACATGCACCCTCTGACCAAAGGGGAAAAAAGGCAAACTATTCAGTAATCTGAGTGAATCTCCAGAGAACTATGCTGAGTGTGTGTGTGGCGGGGGGGGAGGGAAATCAATCCTGAAAGATTACCTAGTTATATGATTCTATTTCTGTAACATTCCTCAAATGATAAAAATATTAATTGTAGAACAAGTTAATAATGGTTGTGTGTACCTGTAAGGGGGGGGGGTGTACCTGTGTTCTCATTGGAAGGCTAAAATAGGATCGTGGCCTAGAGAAGTGAGCATAGCTATAAAAGATCTTCATGATGATAGAAATATTCTGTATCTTGACTGTATCAACATTATTCTGATATAGCAATATAGTTTGGCAGGATACTGATACTGGGAAACTACATAAAGAATGCATGAGATTTCTCTGTGTTATTTTTTACAACTGCATATGAATCTATAATTATCTTTTTTGGAAGGGAATTAAAGTACAAGTTTATTTTGGTGAAATAAACTGTGAGATTCATGCCCTTTTTCATAATTCTTATTTTCCATGAACTTTTTAGAAATCTTATTTATTATTATCACAATCTTGTTTATATTACATTGAGTCACATATCTTTACAGTATTACATTTCTTTTTCCAGAAGGAATACCTTGCATATCAGTCAAGACAAAGACATTACTATCCACATCATCATCATCAAATAGCTTTTCATCACTTTTTTCCAGATTATTATTATTCTCATTATAGTTTTAAACATTCAATCACTATATGTCATTTGGCTTGTAAAAAGAATTTACCCAACATGAAATACTTCTCGATCAGTCCAGGTGAGAATACTAAACATGTTATCATCAACCAGTAATAAACCATTTCTGTGTCCCACTAATGCCATGCCTCTCTGTTTGTTCTCCTGCTATCCTGCTCTATACTCTTCCCTTCTCCTATCCTGTTCCACACTGTCTTCAGAACCCTAACTATTTTCATTGCTTTTATGTCCTCCAATATTTCTATCTCTACCATAAAGTGCAGAAAGCTGGTATGAATTAAGAGGATACATACAATATCTTTCTTTCATATCCTGGCTTGCTTCACTCAGCAATAGATCCTCCATATCCGACCACTTTCTATCAAAAACCAAGGTCTTGTTGTTCTTTAAGGCTGAGTAGTATTCTATAGAGAATATGTGCCACACTTTATTAAAATTATTATTCATACATTAAATCACAATACATCATTTAGATTGTGGAGAGACTTTACCCAGCATGATATACTCCTCAGTCCAGCCTAGTTGAGACCACCATACACATCCTCATCAACAGATAATAAATTTATCCGTATCCCACAAGTGTCTTACCTCTCCATTTCCCCCACACACACCAAATTTCCTACACACTTCCCCTCCCACACTCTCTTGCCACTTTGTCTCTAGCGTCCATTACAATTTTTAATACTTTTATGTTCTCCAGTCTTTCAGTCTCTACCATAGAGTGCAGACAGTCGGTATATATTAAGAGGAAACATGCAATGTCTCTCTTTCATAGCCTGACTTGCTTCACTCAGCAACAAATCTTCCATATACATCCACTCTCTATCAAATTCCAGGGCCTTATTATTTTTTATGGATGAATAGTATTCCAGGGAGTATATGTGTCACACTTTTTCAATCCATTCATCTGTTTGTGGACATTTGGGTTGGTTCCATGTCTTAGTGATTTTGAATAATGCTGCAATAAACATTGATGCACAAGTGCTTTACTGACTGAGCATTCTTCTGTCCTTTGGATAGTTATGCAGAAGTGGGATTATTGGATCAAATGATAGTTCTATTTGTAGATCTTTGAGAAAATTCCATATTGGTCTCCACAGTGTCTGAACCAGTTTACATTCCCACCAACATTGTCAGAGAGTTCCCCTTTCACACATACCCGCCAACACTTACCACTTTTTATATTTTTGATCTTTGCCATTCTGACAGGGGTTAGGTGGTATCTCATTGTAGTTTTAATCTGCATCTCCCTTATGATGAGGGTTGTTGAGCATTTTCTCATAGGATTTTTGGCTGTTAATATGTCTTCCTTAGAGAGATTCTTGTTCAACTCATTTTCCCATCTATTAATTAGGTTAATCATTTTATTTCTAGTAAGTCGATTGAGTTTCCTGTGTATTCTGGTTATCAGTCTCTTGTCTGAGACATATTTTACAGAAATAGTCTCCCATTCTGAGGGTTTTTGGTTCACACTTGTTACTGTGTCCTTTGCTATGCAGAAACTTCTTAATCTGATATAGTCCCACTTGTCTATTTTAGGGATTATTGCCTGTGCTTTGAGTGTCTTATTTAAGAAGTCTTTGCCTGCCCCAATGGTTCTGAGTTTCCCCAGTGAATCTATAATTATCTTGAAGTAAACAGTTTCATTTAAAAATAAATAACTAGGGACCAGCAGATGGTATAATGGTTACATCACTGGACTCCCACATGGCCAACTGCAGTGCAAGTCCCAAACCCAGTAGCTTGAAACTCATGCCAGGGGTGTGTGTGTGTGTGTGCCCAAAATCCCAACATCACATCCTGTAGGGTGTGATTTCTCACATTTTGTCTCTTTGTCTCTCCAGTAAGTTCATGTGCCCTATAGCAAAAATCTCCCTAAATAAATAAATAACGCCAACTCAAGACGGCACGTGAAGGCAAACAGAGCCAAAGGGTACAATATTAGGTCATTGGGAAAGACATGACATACTTTTCTAAGTTTTTCTATACAAAACTATGTCACGACTTTCCCAATGACCCAATAAATGTACAATAGTACATATTATTGTTGGCATGTAATTTCATAGAAAATCAAGAGAGAACCTAGAGTAGAAGGAACAAAAAACAGAGGTCACTTGTATTACTTCAAGGGCAAAATAGCCTTACTATCTAAGAATTCTTTTTATATTCTTATCTTTTAAATGAGAAGGAATTAATAAAGAAAATGGATTAAATGCTAGCATCTTAAATGTGTCTGAAAAATAGCTAACTTAACATATTGTATAAATTAGATTAGACCAGCAATTCCCAAAGAACTAAAACTAGGAAAAAAAAATTCCTTGATTTTTATTTCCAATACTTTTAGTGGACAAAGTAATGAATTGACTCTTTTTTGCCAAAAAAAATATATATAATGTTAAAATTATCAAACAATAATAAATAATAACAATAATAAATAATATTAAATAATAAAACATTTTTGTCATTTTGTTTTGTTTTGGCTTGGTTTTATGTCTTCCTTCCATGAATGAGAATGACAAAGGTAGAGAGAGACCCAACAGGGTCTTTCTGCTTTGATTCATTTCCAGCTCAAGATCATGGGCACATGTATGCACAGAACTTTTAAGGAGGTCTCTGGATGCAAACAGAATCCTCCCATGTGTATCAGCCTTGCAGAATATTGTCACCACTGCGCCACCATATCTCCTGTTTTTGTTTTCTTGGACAGGGTCTCACTATTACGCTCCTCCTGTCTCAGTCTCCCAGCTGGACTATCAGTGTACACCACCTATTCAGGGCTTTTGTTTGTAAGATGGGTCTCGCTTTGATGCCCAGGCTAGCCTTGAGCTTGCAGTTCTCTTGCCTCAGCCTCCTGGAGTCACTGGGCTTACAGGTCACCCCACCACTCCAGCTTTTAGGTTGGACACCTGTGTGGTCCCAGCCTATGTAGCAGTGTCTTCTTCTCAGTACACATCTCCACACATCTCCATGGCTAGGCCTAGATAGCTGCTTTTTTTTTTTTTTTTTTTTTTTGAGAGAGAGAGAGAGATTTTTTCTATAGGGGGCATGCTCTCACCGAAGAGACAGAGAGCTACAGAAAGCAAGAAATCATCCACTGAAGTGATGGTCATGCTGCAATCCCTTCTCCTCTGTTCTCTTCTTGGGATTTTGGGCACACGTGCACACACGCCCTGCATGAGTCTTAAGCTGCAAGGTCCAGGACAAGAAACCAAAGCCGAGTGCATGGGAGTTCAGCAATGTAACCATTACGCCATCTGCTGCTTCCCCTAGATAGCACTTTTAATCAGCTTTGAGGTTGTGATTGCTATCAGGTCAGTGAAGAATGATGACACCAAGACCCAGGAAGGGGAAGAAATTCAAAGAGATGAGCCTGGTATTAGGATCTGCTTTTCTCGAGGTGCTCGTGCCCACACATTCTGGAAGACAAAGTTGACAGGCAGAATAGCTGAGTAGATCTTTTTGTTTTGGGGAATTTTGGTTTAAAATATTCTCAGCTATTATATCTTCAAATAATCATTCTCTCTGCACTCTCCTTTTCTCTTCTGGGATTCCAATTACATATTGGAATCTGTTATGCATTTGTTAAACCATTGGATTATCCTACAATGTTCTGTTATGTTTTTCACTCTTTTTCCCCTTTGAGTAGCTTTTGCTGCCCTATCTTTATGTTTCCTAATTCTACTAATGAGCCCATCAAAGACATTCTTCATTCCTGTTACCATCTTTTCTATTCTAGCATATCTGTTTGATTTTTCCCTATAGTTTCCATCTCTCTTTAAAAATAGTCATCTGATTTTTCATGCATCAAATTGGAAGAATCTCAAAAACATATTACTAAGGGGCTATAGGTGCTGTGGTGGTTAAGGTACTGGACTCTTGCATGGCTTGAAAAAGTGGAATGGGGGGGTGAAGAAAAGAGGATAGAGAAAGATAGCAAGAGAACAAATAGAGAGGCAGGACGTTAGTGGGAAACAGATATAGCTTATTACCTGTTGATGATGGCGTGTATAGTATTCTCAACTGGATTGGTCTGAGAAGTACTTCATAATGGGTAAAGTCTTTTTACAAGCAAAATGAGAAATAGTGATTGACTGCTTAAAAAAGTAATTGGAATAATAATAATAATAATTGGGAAAAACAATGAAAAGATATTGAATGATGAAGTGGGGAGATTAATGTCTCTGTACTGACTGACATGCATGGCATTCCCTTTTAAAAAAGCAACGTAATACACTGTAAAGTTATATGCAATCCAATGTAATATAAACAAGATTATGATGATAATAAATAAATAAATAAATAAAAAGAAGAAAGAAACCAGAAAAATAGAAAGAAAAAGAAAAATCACGTTGTGCACGTATGCATGTGTGAGTGCCCCAAATCCTGAGAAAATGGAAGAGAAGGGATTGTGGCATGGCCATCCCCCCTTGGGGGTGATTTTTCCTCTTGTTGTCCCTCTCTGTCTCTCTCTGGCAAGCTCAGGTACCTTATGGCAAAAATCTTTAAAAAAAAAAAAAAGGCAATGAAATGTCTCCCAGTAGACATACTCCAGAAGACCTAAAATTTTTAACCTGACACTATTAAGTGTTGGTGAAGATGTTGAGAATGGGAATTCTCTTACACTCTTGGTAGGGCTGTAGATTCCTACAAAAGCTTTGGAACATTATTTGGTGGTATCACCTAATATTAATCATGACCCTACCATTCCCTTAGTAGGTCTCCCCCACACACCCCAGAATTCATAACACTGGGGCCAGCTCCATCATGCAGTGGTTAAGGGTGCCAAATCCCACATGACTGACTGCAGATGAATCCCTGCCTTGGTAGCTTGAGAAACTTGCCATGTGAGTGTGTGTATGCTCGAAATCCTGATGGAATGGAGGAAAGGGATTACAGCATTACCACACCCCATTAGGAGGGGCATGCTCTTGCTTGTGTTCATGGTGCGCTCTCTCGCTCTCTCTCTCTCTCTCTCTCCCCCTCCCCCACCTTCCCAGCAAGCACTTGCATCCTCTGGCAATAAAAATTTTTTCATGAAATAAACACCAAGATACATATACAAAGGTGTTCACAGAGCTTCATTCATAGCAGCCAAAAGTGGGGAAGAACCCCCTGTAATCAGTAATTCATTGAGTTCTATATTTATACATGTTAGCACTCCATGCATTTTTCTGAACGTATTTTATGCTTTTTTATACTTTATAAACGCATAGTCCATAGTAAAGTACCAAGGCCCTTTATACTTGACCCCTGCCTGGCTCCACAGTGTTACCTCCCTGTTTACAACCCCGTCCTAGATGTAGGCGTAGAGAGGCACCACAGCCCCGCACCCTCCATGCCTTCACACTGTTCCTACTACCTGGGCATTCTGCCCCATGCGTCATCTCGACACTCTTCCTCTGCATAACAATTTTTTTTTGAGAGGTTTTTTTGCTATAGGGCACGTGTGCTCGCCAGAGATACAGAGAGAGACAGAGAGACAGAAAGCGAGAAATCACCCCCCAGAGGGGATAGCCACACTGTAATCCCTTCTCCTCCGTTCTCCTCTCGGGATCTTGGGCACGCATGCACACACACCCAGAGTGAGTTTCAGACACCAGGTCCAGGACTCAAACTGCTGTCGACTACATGGGAGTCCAGTAACATAACCATTATGCTAACTGCTGGTCCCAACAATCTTCAACTTTACATCCAAACCCTAATCAGACATGACATTCATCTGCTATAGGATCCAGGTTTTTCAACCTTCGCTCTGTCAACATTTTGGGTAGGCCAATTCTTGTTATAAGCAGTCTTTTTTCAATTTAAATCTGCTTGCTGGAGAAAGACAGAAAGAGAGAAAGTGAGAAAGCTCCCTCCCTCCCCCACCAGGGGAGATGGCCATGCCATACTTCCTCTTAAGATTTTGGATACACACACGCAGACACACACGTTTTTCAAGCCGCTGGGTTCAGGACTCAAACCGTGCTGTCAACCATTTAGAATTCAGCCACCTTAACCACCACATCACTAGCTGGCCTCCAAGGCAATGTCGTGTATATTTTATTTTTTAGCATCCCTGGTCTCTACCATTAGATACTATAGTATTCCCTTTTCCGGTTGTGCCAGAAATCCCCTGAGCAGCTGGTTGAGCGTTGCTGCTCTAGGACTTTGGCAGATCGGTAAACAGTATCCCATCTCCACACCGTAGTTCAGGAGCAATTGTGATATTGACCTAAAGCCAGGAAGATGAAAACAAAACGTGAGCAATAGAGTGGATTTACAACGTGACTTTAGCTGTTTGGGCTGCAAGAACTTGTTCATACATCACTTAACGCGAAACCCTCCCATTCAGAGACTAGCTGACTGGGATGACCAGGGGCCCCTGGGCAGGACAGGCCCCCACCGACAGCTAAGAGACTGGGATGCCATTGTCCTGAGAACATGCTGGCTCTGAGCAGGGCAAGGTCAGGCGTTCTCTACCCAGACTCTCCCACCCTTCCTGACATGAAGAAGGCTGAGAGGGATGAGGAGAGAGGCCAGGGGATTACCCAGAATTCTCTCCAGAGAAAGAAATGGTGACGACCCTGATGCCACAAGCCTCCATCCTGGTCTCTTGTGGCATAGACTGTGGAGGCCGTGGACTGTGTCCTGTGGGCCTCAGACCCCTGGGGCAGCACAGGGCCAGACTCATGCCAAGGGTTAGTATGTGCCCTCAGATCTCCAGAGGAAGTCGCTTTCACTGTGGTGAGACTTGAAAGCCACCCCATCTGTGTCCCAACACCCACCCCTGGGCATCACACAACCAGCCTGACCTGACGCATCAGAGGAGATCCAAATGTTTTAGTCTCTGGAATGAGCTGTGAGGCTTCATCCCGCCCTTCCACAGCTTTCTGGCCTGGGCTTCCCAATACCACTCGAGGCCACAAGGGGGCGATGTCCCCTTTCCGATGCCTCCACTGCCGCCATCGGTTAACCAACTCCTCCTAGGATCAGGGCTCATGTGGGTAGGATGCAGAAGGCCCACTCCGTTTCTGAAGAAGGGAAAAGATTCTGCACCAGGTGGTTTGGCCTTCCTTGCCACAGCTGGACGTTTGGTGACCTCCATGGCTTCTCCTTCTCTCCTCATCTGCATCTCCTACTGAGCCAGGTGAGGGGATCCGCTCTTTTGTGCTGTCTCAAGGGCTCTTCCAGCTCTGAGCTGCCAGGAGGACCCCATGTTGACCCTCAGGCTTTCCCTCACCACCTCTTCCAGAGTGTCATCACTGGCCCCTAAGGTCTAGAATTCTTCCCTGTGCACCTCCTGCCCAGGTCCTGGATTCTTCCCAATGTGTTCTGGAGTCTGCATCCAACCCTGTCAGCCCTTTGAGGACTGCTGTGGGAGTCTCTGTCCCTGGACCTTTGGGCGAGCCAAGGCTATAGCTGCCTGGTCCCTCAGAGTGCAGGGAGCTGAGATGGTCCCCAGGGTCTCGTGAGCCCTGAGTCTCCTCCTCTCTCTAAGGCCTATCCTGGCTGCAGCTACCCCCACCCTTCTGCCTCACTCTTCTCTGCTCTCACAAGCCTTCTGCCTCCTCAGGATGCTCCCCACGGCATGCTCCTGACTCCACTCCCTCTTCCTCATTCTAAATAAGCCCAGTCCTTAGGAGCAGATAGGCATGGGTTCAAATCCTTATGCCAAGACTTTTTAAAATTTATTTATTTACATTCATTCACTGTACATCATTACAGCATACAAAATGAGATTTTCCATCCAGAGTACACTGTATTTTGGCTCAATCAAGCACATCAACATACATGTTATCGTCAACAAATACTTTTCCATTTCTTATTTCCTGTATGTTTTGCTTTTTTTTCCCATCCTTGATTCCCTATCTCTTACCCTCTGCCATTTCCCACTCTCCTCTCACACTGTCTCTGGTATCTATGTTTGCTTTCTCTTCTTTGTCCCCCACATTTTATTGATTCACCAAAGATCTTAATTAATCTAAATATTTTCATAGCAAGCACAGCTGATATATACATTTTCATGAACACAAGTCCAACTTTAGGCATAAGCCTCAGTGAGTAGAATGAACATCCTATAAAGTAGCACCTAGCTGGGGCTATATAGCTTACTGCAGTCATTGAATAGGTATTTTTAATGCATATTTTTTTTAATTTCAAGAAAAAGTTTTAGTTTTCTTTCTGAAACTTTTCTTTGTTTCAACTTAAATTACATTCATTCCCTAAGCTTCACCACAACATACAAAATGTGATTTCCCATCCAGAATATACTGCATAGTGGCTTATTTATGCATGTTATTATAAAAATTTTTCCATTTCTAGTTTCTAGTAATTTTTTGCCCCTATTTCTGACCCTCTGTCCTTCCCCACCCTCTTCTCACACTATCTCTGGTGTCCACAGTTGTCTTCCAACAGACTTGTCACTTGCCTTCTCTGAGCCTTGGCTTCTTATCTGTAAAATGGGACTGATAATTACCATCTTTTTGAGTTTCTTTCTTTTTTTTTTTAATACATAGATTTTGCATGTCTCAGACAGGGCCTGGCACATCACAGGAAATCAATAAATGTTCTATCTCTCCCGATAGTCTGCACAAGCACTGGGTAGATATTTTACACACATAATCACTAATATTCACACCACCTTGTCAGCTAGTTATTGCTCTTTCATAGATAAGGAAGTTGAGGCATGAAGAGGTCATAGAACTTGCCCAGGATCATGCCAGCGAGGCAGTAGCAGCGCTAAACTCAGGCCCAGGTCAGATGGCCCTGAAGGTCAATCTTCCTACCTGTGGCCTCTGCCTCCCTGTCTTCCATGTGGATTTGAAGAGAGTGTTTTGTTGTTTTTGCTTTCAGTCGTTTTATCAGTGTTTTAATCCTGCCTCTGCAGAAGCACCCGCCATCACTCCTTTCCATGGAAAAGAGGCTTATTCTATTCGCTTTTTTTTTTTTTTTTTTTTTTTTTAAATCAGGCAGATTCAGCTTCACTTTCATAGAGACTTGAGCAATTTGGTGAGATCAGAGGCTTGGGAGTCCTAGAGAGGAAGACTGGAAGACTGAGTTCATTCTTTTTCTTCATGTGGGTCATTGATTTTGAAAAAGGGGGAAGTAAAATAACTAAGCCCAGGGAATAAAGATGCCTGCATTCCAAAGCCTCAGGCCCAGGCACCCCAGGATGGAGAGCAGCTGCTCATCTCCACAGGGGCTGGAATCCCCAGTAAATGTGTTCACGTGGAGGACAGAGAAACTACGGTGAGTGGAATAGCATTCTCAGACTGCCAGAGGGGAAGATCCAGCGATCCAGACTCCACAAGGGAGAGGCGCTGGCCTGCCCTGCCAGCCTGACTCAGAGGCCTGCCGCAGGGGGGTGGACAGATTGACCTTGAAACCCCAGGGAGTAAGCACACAGACCTAGGCTATACAGGGTTAGAGAAGGTACCCCAGAGACACTGTCCCATGGGCCCATGTTAAAGAAGGGCATGCCGGGGCCAGCAGGTGGCATGGGGATTAAGGTGGCTCTATCCCACATATCAACACTGTGCTTCAAGTCCTGGACCCAGTGACTTGAAAATCACACCAGGTATCTGTCCATGCGTACTGAAAATCCCAAAAGAAGAATGGAGGAGGGGGTTTTAACGTGGCCATTCCCCTAGGAGGAGGGGGTGATTTCTCACTTTCCACCTTTCTCTCTGTCTCTGTTTCTCTCCATTAGGCAAATGTACCATAAAGGGGGGGTGGAAAGGAGAAGGGGAAATGAAGGTCTCGAGAGGAGCCCTGTCTTGCCCAGCCCCCTGAGAACCCCAGTCTCCTGACCGCAGTGAGTCCAGTGCCCCTCTTGCTGAACCACACTCAGGGGACAGGGACTCCCTGGCTCCTGCCACCGTGACCTCTGAGTGGTCTCCAGCCCAGCTCTTAAGCAGGTCTAGTTATTGAAGCACTCTTGGCCAGCCCCAGTTCTCCAGAAAGGATGAGGATGATGGGAAAAGAGACCTCCAGGTCTCTGTCCTTACCACGCCTCTCAAATTTTGAATAAAATGCCTGCCTCTAAGTGCCCAGTTACTCTCAAATTCTGCTCCCAATTCATGGTGTCTCTCGTGCCCATGGAAAGTTGGCTCAGCCCACTGCCCTCTGGGACCTGTCCTAGGAGGGACAATGAGTGGCTGCAGTTCTCCATTTTGCCACTAGAGGAAGCCCTAAGCCTGTGACAGCACCAAGAAGCCATCCCTGAGAATGTAACAGGGTGGAGGGGAAAAAAAAAAAAAAAAAAGGATCTCTGATCTCAGCCACATCTGGATACGCCAAAGTCCTCGGTCAGCTCTCCCAAGCCCCTCTCCCACCCCTGTTGTCAGAGGTCCCTGGAAAGGGAGGTTTCCCTGGTCTCCATCCTTCACTGTCGGCCGCTGCTTCCTCAGTCTACTGGTCCCTCAGTTGGGTGGAGAATGGGGAAAGCTTTCTGAGAGACAGAAGAGGAGAGATGAGCAGGAAGTGAAGGGACAGAAAGGAAAGGAAGGGAGAAAACTCAGGTTGAAAGCAAACGGTGAAGGCACTAGATGGAAGCAGAAGAGAGAAGAGGGGAGAAAGAGGGAAACCCCAGGAAGGCAAACCTTAAGATCCAGGATCTAATTCAGCCTCCTCCAGCCTGCCATTCCTGAGTCCCAACCATCTCCCAGATGGGGACACAACACCCCTGCCTCCAGTGTCTGGGTGGCTCCTGGCCTGCCTTGTTTACCTGGTTCAGCGACAGTCTCCCAGATACCAATCCAGGACTTGGGGTTATTAGAGGCTGGGGAGGGCGAGATCCTGGAGCAGGAATCCGAGAAGAGGAAGTGCAGTGAGTGTTGTAACATGGCACCCGGTGCACACAAAGCACCAACCCTGCCCTTCTGAGTTACACCAGGCTGCTGCTCTCACCTGATTTTCACTTCTCTTATCTCCACTGGGGATAGAGTTCAGCTGTTTTCAGCCTTCTGAAGGACTGTCATTCAGAGAAGGCTTCTTCTTCCCCAGCGGACACCTGCTGATACTGCAGCAAGAAAGACCCAGGTTAAGTACCTGCCAGCTTCTGAAAGGCCACCCCAGGGGGGCTTTGGCTTCCCAAGACAAATCCCCTCCTTCCTGGTGGCTGCCCTGGCTGTCTCTATACCAGGAAACCTAGGCCAGGGGACCAAATGAAAGCAGCATCAAACTCAGGAGAAGTTTCATGGGGCAGGTAGAGGTCAAAGTTTTTGAAAGAGTTAGCTATGCTTGCTGTCTCCCTCTACTTCCTGCTCACTCATTGATTCACCAATTTTACAAATAGTGCAAGACTTTTATGAGCCAAATACTGTACTGCACCACTTTCCCAGTCTTCTGCCCCCTCCACTCTATTGTCAGTCTTTTCCCAAAAGAAAGGACAAGGGTGACCTTTCTGTGGCCAAATCCAATGGCCTTCTCCCCGAGCTCATTCCTCTTGATCCTAAGGTGGTGGCAGCACTATTGATGGGCCATGCCCTCCTAGAAACTCTCAATCTCTCCTGCCTGCCAAGACACACCTTCTAGGATCTCCCCCTTCCTTTCTGAGAGCTCTGTCTTCTTTCTAAGACCCTCTCCTCCCCGCCTCTCCTCCTTACATATCAATGCCTTTATGTCAAATGCATTGCAGCTCACAAAGGTGATTCAATTTATTTCTACATTCCCACAACTCTCTCTCCTGAACTAACAAGAAATTTCAAGTTGTGTCTAATACTTGGAGCTTAGATGGTGCCATGGCATTAAGACAGGTTCATTCTGGTCCACGAGTCCTCTGTCCCTAAGGGTCACCCTGAGATGTCCATCATCTGGTCTGTGTGGCCCAGTGAGTTGAGCTGTGCTCGGCAACTTCTGGGCCACACACAAAGCCCAGAAAGATTTGCTCTATGGACCCAGTCCTTGTTCTCTGTGCCTGAGATACAGGGAGTTGGACAGACTAACTCTGCCAGCCCAGGGAGTAAGCGCATGGGCTCAGGGATTGCCTCGAGGTGCCATCTCTGTAGGAGCTAATAATGTTAAGAAGCCCACACAGTCACTTGTCCCAAAATACAGACCCTCTCTTTTCTCCTTTTTCCAGTCTGGGGGAAAATTTTGGACTGGCCCTCCTTGAGTCAGATGCTCTTCCTAATCCATCATGCTATATAACTGGAGAAAGTGGCCAGTGTGTCCCCATATGCAGACCTGGTCACTATGGCCAGCCCTATATGTCAGGTCCATGAAAGAGGGGGACCATGAAGCTGTGCAGCTACATGAGTGCTGTCCAATGTGACCCCAGATCTTTTTTATCATAATCCTGTTTATATTACATTGAATAACATATAACTTTACAGTGTATTACATTTCTTTTTCCAGAAGGAGTGCCATGCATTTCAGTCAAGACAAAGCCATTAAAATCTTGCCTGAGCCCTCTCTTTCTAGCTGCCATGTGAACATTTTCACCTGGGGTTCCCACAGCTACTCCTCCCAGCATCTCTAGCCCTGAGCTCAACACCTCTGGCCCATACTGTTATTCCTCAACTCAGTGGGTTATCCATGTGCGAATGGCTATTCTCTACTCTCTTTCCATCACCCTTCAATATGTGAGGAGAGACCAAGTTTTTCCCATTCTACCTCCTTAGCATCTCCTGAGTGTGGCCCCAGATAAAGCATGGTGTGGTCTCACACATCCCACCTTGGAATGACGAGGTGTTCTCCTTCCACTGGTATTGGAGTATGGGTCAGAAACTTCCGGCTGCTTCCAATCCCCACTCTCCTCTCCTCTTTTAGTGATATGTCTCCAGAAGTAAGGCTGCACAGCATAAAAGTGACATTCTCCAGCAGCTAGTCGAGGCCGTGTGATAGTTTTGACCATTGTAATCTGAGCAGAAACAATGTATGTCATGCAAACAATGTGCCATGTCCTTAAAGAGAGGATATACGCTATATTTTCTTGCTCTCCACTGACTGGAATGCAGTTGTAATGGCAGGAGCTGGAGCAACCACAATGGACCACATACTGAGCATGGCAGCGCAACAAAACTGAAAACTGTAGGTAACAGCTTCATGGGGGAGAGCTGTAATATAAGTGACAACCTTTACTTGAGAGAAAAATCAACTATCCTCTTATCAGTGCCTGGTAATTTGAAACCTCTGTTACAGAATTATTCTGGCACAGGGCTAAGGAGATCTTAAGTTCATTTCTTTAGCACTTTTGAGCTCTGAAATATTAGGCAAAGTACTTAATCTTCCTAAGAGTTCATTTCTTTAGCACTTTTGAGCTCTGAACTATTAGGCAAAGTACTTAATCTTTTTAACCTTTAATTTCCTTAGCTGTATGCCTATTTTCTAGGATCATTTTATGACATAAGATAACATTTGATAAAACACCTAATACAACATCTGACACATAGCTGGAATCCAATAGAGGTTGAAGCAGACAGCCCGGTATCTTTGCAAAGTGCCACCCTGATCCTACCACCCCCTTAACTCAGAAGCTTCAAAACGTCCACTCTTGCCACAAACACCAAACCCTTCACATGACCAGCCAAGCCCTGACCTACCTTACCCACACTTTCTAACCCAGCCCTTCCCCCTCCCCCAACCCCTCTGGCCACACTGTCTTGAGGTCACCTCATTGCCTCCACTCACGTTCCCAGAGAGCCTCCCCTAGGCCAGACACTGAGCACACCTGGGTTCTTGCTCCTGGGACTTCACAGTCCAGTGAGAGAGATAGGGAAGAAAGGTGAAATAAATACTAAGTTTAGCTGAGCTTTAATGAGCCCTTGCTCTCCCCCAGGCGCTCTTGTAGGTTGTTTTTAAGGTAGAAACTCTCAGTTCCGATGGACCTCTGAGTTAGATACTGTAGTATCATCTCATATTTATACATGTGGGAGAAGGAGCCCACCAAGGCCAAGTGACTTACCCAAGGTCATACAGCTACAAGGGATGGAGCCAGGATTTGAACCCAAGCAGCCTGACCCCATGACCTGTGCACTTAACCACTCTTCTTACTTGCCTGGGAATGAATGTCAAATTATACCTGTACAACATGCTGCCTGGGGAGGTACATGGGGTTCAGGTTCACCAAGACCCTCCTGCTCATGACCCTTGACATGTGCTGTTCCCTCTGCCCCAAACACCCTTTCTCGCCACTTTGCCCAGCACACTCCTGTTCACCCATTGGGTCCTAATCTCCAGAACATGTGATTCCACGGGGACTTGTCTCTGCTCTGCCCAGACCGTTCGGATCCATTACAAACTCTGTGTGGTGTACCTTTCCTCCAGGGCGCTCAGCACATTGTAATTGTGTTGCTGCTGGTTCTTTGTGTTTCTCTACTCCCATTAGACCCTCAGGGTCACCAGAAAAACAAACACACTGGTACTGCTCGGTGCCTGCACCTACTAGGTGCTCAGTAAATATCTGTCGAATTAGTACCTGATGGACTAACTCACCCCAGTGTAGCCCCAAGGTCTGTGCCAGCTCTAAAGCTCGATGGCTCTGAGGTTTTCTCTCTGATGGTGTTCTGCCCACCCTCCTGCCCCCGGCCCTCCCCTGATCCCTGCCCTCCCACATCCCCTGCTGCCCCCCTCCGTCCCCTGCCTCTGCCCACGTGGCCCCTGCTGCTGAGGGAGGGGTAATGGAGCTTCCAGGTCAGATTCTGCAAATGTAGGATCTGGGGCTGGGAGATCCCCCTGGTCCAGGGGGCCAGCAACCTTATAGACACCCCTTGGTTTCTCAGGACCCATCAGGGAATCAGAGAACGGAGCAGAGGCTGAGAGGAGGGGCCCAGAACCCAACATCCTGTCTCGATGGCCAAAGATGATCTTTTAAACCCTGTAAAAGCTGGAGCCACGGAGGTGGCTCTACCATCATCCCCAAACATCGTGTGTGGGGTGCAGAGCCAACCAGATCAATATCGTCCTGGAGGCTTTTTGCTTCAACTCCTTTCAGCTGCCAAGCCTCTCCAGAGGCCTGAGGATGTGGTACGGAGGAGGCGAGGGGCATTGGAGAGGCTGGGGGGCACGTATTTCCCAGGGGCCTACAGTGCCGGCAGTCAGCCGGGCACCGTGCCAGCTGCACACAGCCTTGGCCCTCATCTGGGTCTCCAGGGCAGCGGCCATCCCATTCTAAAGAGAAGGAGTCTGAGGCCCTGAGAGGAAGACACTTTCCCAGAGTCCTAGCACCAAACTCAGACTGGTTGAGACCCCTGCCCTTCACGGAAGGCCATGCTTCCAAGGCCTTTTCTAGGGTCTCTGAGTGTCCAGGAGGCTCTCCCAGTGGGTGCCTGCAGCTATGCCCAGGGCCTAAGAAGGGTCTTCTGCAGTCTCAAGCTACCACTTCCACCCCTCCCAAAGCCCCCTTTCCACATGAGTGGCTGCTCACTCTGGCGCCCCTTCAACACTTCTTGCCATGTATGAGCCTAGAGAAGGCTGACACCCTTGTCCACCAACACTGGGCAACCACATCCCATCCTCCCCTCACCTCCTGCCTCCAAGGTGAGCTCTCCCAGGCCCTCTGGGATCTCTCTGGGGTCCTGACCCCTTCCTGCCACACTCTGGCTGCCCATGTCCTTTGTCCGGTGTGCACCTAGCCCCTAGTTGGTCTGACCTCCAGAGCTCACAGAGGTTCTCGCTTTCTTCCTCTGAGGGTGACACTCTGTGAGTCAGTGCAGTAAGGGATCTGGGAAAAGCCTCATCATCCCTGGGACTGACCCAACAGTTAGCAAGACACCAGAATTCTTGGTGGGAAAGAGGTAGAAAAAGAGGACACCTACATAGAGACATAGAACATCCCAAGGGGCTTGGTCTCTCTTTTTGCATGTGTGTGTGTCTCTTTGTGTATGTGTGTGTGTGTGTGTGTGTGTGTGTGTGCCTGTGGGTCTCCATGTGCCTGGTCTGTGTATCTATGTGGCTATGAGTGCATCTGTGTGTGTGCAAGTCAGTGTATGCACGTGTGTCTGTGTGTATGCATGTGTGTATCTCTGTGTCCCTCTCTATATATGTATGTGCATCTGTGTATCTGTGTAACTGTGTGTAAATATGTGTGTCCGTGTGTATGTGTATCAGTGTGTGCATGCATGTATCTATGTGTTCACCCATGTGCATATGTGTGTCTCTGTGTACATGTATGCATCTGTGTGGCTGTATGTGTGCATGTATGTATCTCTGTGTGCATCTGTGTATGTACGGACTTGCATGCTCGACCCTATACCTACTCACAGCATTGTCCATGTTCTGAACTGCATAGAAACTGCTAAGCATTAATAGTTATTTTCATCAACTAGTGAAGAAAGTCCCAGAAAACACAGTTCTTTAAAAGAGGAAGGCAGGTGGGACCAGTGGATGGTGTAATAGTTATGTTGCTGGATTCCCACATAGTCGACCGCGGTTCCCATTCTGGGCCTGGTGACTTAAAATTCATACCAGGCTCATATGTGTGTGTGCCTAAAATCCTGAGAGGGTAATGGAGGAGAAGGGATTGCGGCATGACCATCCCCCCTGGGGGGTGATTTCTTACTTTCTGTCTCTGTGTCTCTGGTGAGTACACAGGCCCTGTAGCAAAAATCTATCTTAAAAAAAAAAAAAAGAGGAAACCAGGGGGGCCAGCAAGCAGCGTGGTGATTAAGGTGCTAAACTCCTGCAAGACTGACCACAGTCTTAGTCCTGAACCCAGTGGCTTGAAAATCACACCAGGTGTACGTGCACACATGCCTAAAATTCTGAGAAGAGAATGGAGAAGGGATTGTGGTGTGGACATTCCCTCTGGGGGTGATTTATCACTTTTTTTCTCTCTCTCTTCTCTCTCTCCAACAAGCCCATGTACCCTATGGCAAAAACCTTAAAAAACAAAATAGAAGGCAGAACTTGCTTTCAATACTCAAGAGGAGAAATGCCAGAGCCCCTGCGTTGCAATGAACCAGCCTAAAAAACCCTTAGGCCTGCCCCTCCTACCACGTACGTCTTCAGGCCCAAGTGGGATGAGTCCCCCAGAGAGCTGAGATGGGACAGCTCCTCCATTCTGTAGAGCTCTGGCCCCAGGAGGTAGGAGGGGTACGTTAGGTCACTTCCAGGCCTGGAATTGGTGAATATTTGAGGAGGGGGCTAGGCGCGGGGGTAGCTGAGTCAGTCCTGAGGAGACTTCATCCAGCACCTTCCTCCCACTTTCTCAGCTCCCTCATGCCCATGCCCATGAGGTACACACACCCCTGCCAGGGGAAAATGTAATCCGTGAAAAGTTCTTCCACAGTGGTCTTCGGCTCTGGCTGCACACAGAACCCCCTGGACAGAGAGAAAAAAATCCCAGCATCCGGGCTGGACCTCTGATTGATTCGCTCAGCATCTCCGTGGGGAGTCCCAGCTCCAGTACTGTTCCGCTGAGTTTGACACAAAGCAAAAGACCTCCTCCCAACCCTGCCATCACCAGCTCTATCCCTCAGCCTCTCCTGCCCTCCCCTCAGCTGGCATTTCTGCCTCTCCTGAGCTGACTTGGTTCACACCCTGCACATTGGGCACTGAGTTCCTGCTCCTCGGGCCTAGGACTCAGCCCTACCTGGTCCTGGACACCCATAGGCTGCAGAGACCCCAGGATGGCAGGCATCAAGATGAGACGAGGGCCACTCCACTCCACTGGAGACCCAGATGAAAGCATTCTGGACCCAGCATTTCCTGTGGTGCTGAGGAAGCCAACCAGCATGTCAGCCCAGGTGCCTAGATGTGCCCGCGTGTGTCCTTGAGATCTTGTTAATATGCAGACCTGGGTGAGACCAGAGATTCTGTCTTTCCTTTTTTTTTTCTTAAGTTTTCTTTATTTCTTCCATGAGTGAGACAGAGACAACACCCCGCGGAGTCCTGACAGCCCAATCCACCCCCAGCCCCAGCCAGTGCGGCATTATGGGCACATGTATGCCTGGCATTCTTGGGGAGGTCTCTGGATACAAACCCAGAACCTTCCCGTGTGGTCAGCCTCACAGAGCCTCATATGTTACCACTGTGCCACCATCCAGCCCGAGCTCTTCCTTTCTAATAAGCTCCAGGTGATGCTGAGGCTGGTGGTACCAGGCCGAGCTGTGTAGCAAATGCAGAGATCCTCTGAGTCTCACCTCCCGCTACAGCCCTGGGCCGTTTTTCCCCCAAGGGCACAGGGGACGCAGCTGGCCTCACCTTCCTGTAGAATCCCCTCTGTAGCCCAGTCCTGAAGTACTCACATCCCCCCTGACCTGGAAGGCATTGGAGAATGACCTTCTGACCTTCCCATACACACTAGGAGCCCTGGTCCACTGCTGGGACTCTAGCCTAGCTGCCCAGCCCCGACCACCTGATCAGTGTCCTCAGTGTGGCTCCCACCTGCCCATCGCTTACCACAGTCTGTCCCCACAACAGCTTCCCTGAGAGCAGAGAAGGAAAGAGGCGTCTAGGGAAGTCAGCCACAGGCAGAGCCTGGCTCTGCCACTCACTCCAGCTTTGGGACTTGGAGCAGAGTGTCTCAACCTAGTTTCTTTTTTTTTTTTTTTGAGAGGTTTTCACTATAGGGCGCGTGCGCTCGCCAGACAGAAAGAGAGAGACATAGAGACAGAAAGCGAGAAATCACCCCCCAGGGGGGATGGTCACGCCGCAATCCCTTCTCCTCCATTCTCTTCTCGGGATCTTGGGCACGCACGCACACGTGCCCGGCGTGAGTTTTAAGCCACTGGGTCCGGGACGCGAACCGCGGTCAACTACATGGGAGTCCAGCGACATAGCTATTACGCTAACTGCTGGTTCCCTCAACCTAATTTCTTCATCCTTAAAATGCAGACAAGGAGGGACCAGCAGATGGCATAATAGTTAAATCGCTGGACATTCACGTAATCAATATAGGTTCAAGTCCTGGGCCTGGCACCTGAAAACTCAAATTGAGTGTGTGTGAGTGCATGCCCAAAATCTCTTGAGGAGAATGGAGAAGGGATTACATGGTGCATCCTCCCAGGGCGTGATTTCTTGCTTTTTGTCTCCCTGTCTCTCCAGTAAGCACATGCTCCCTATAGCAAAAATCTCTCTTAAAAAAATAATTAGAACTTTTAGGCCAACTCATGGCCTGGTGGTTAAGGTGACTAGATCCCACATGGGCTGGACCCATCAGCTTGAGAAACATGCCAGGGGTGTATATGTGTATGCCCAAAATCCCAAGAGGGAGAAATGAAGAAGGGATTGTAGTGCTACCATCCCCATGGTTGGGAGTGGGAGGCACCTCACTTTTCCCCTCTCTCTCTCTCTCTCTCTCTCTCTCTCTCGTGCACACATGAGCCCTCTGGCAATTTTTTGAAAACCGTTTTCATAATAATGTAAAGCTACTCTTTGTCTTTCTCATGAATACACAGTGTTTCCCAGATGCCCGTGATGAGTGATTCACAGCAGACTGAATGCAGAGACAGGTACGAGAATCCAGCCATGTCCTCTACTATACCAGGCATGAAAAGGCTTCGAAACATGAAAGACAATATCACCCTTCCAACCCCATCTTACTGTTTCCAAAAATGCTATTTTTATAAAGTGCTATTAATGTTCACATGTAATGAATTTATCACATGTAAAAGTATCTTAAAAACAGTTTTAATTTATACTATGATAAAGGTCAAATGATATAACCATGTAAATAAAAGCCGTGGGGTCCTCAATGAGTTTGAAGAGTGTGAATGAGTCCTGAGACCCAAAGCTCGAGAAGACTACCCTGCGGCACGGTCACTGCTGAGGCAGCAGACGGCTCAGCCATCTAAGCCTCCCTCCCAGGACACTGTGAACTCAATGGAGAACTAGAGCCACGCCATCTGAGTTTTGGAGACCTCCCAGAGACTCCTGTGCTTTGCCGGCATGCCTCAGTGGGTACCACACCTATTTCTGAACTCCAATGAATTTACCCAGGACCCCCGGGTCTGGTGATGAGGGAACCTACACATGTACCACTGGTTGGCACCCACAGATTTTCCCGGACAGCTTGTTTCCCCTTCCTCTAATAAAACGTCACTTCTTCAGGGACTGCCTGCTCGCCCATTCTTAGTCCCCCTGGTTACAGAAGGCTCCAGAGGTAGACATGTGATCCAGATCCGGATAAAGTGATTGGTTCCCAGTTAATCGTATGAACCAACTAGACCTATCAGAGTCAGTGAGTATGTGACCCAGGATCTTGCAGAGAATGTTGCAAGAAATGAGCCCTTTTTCTACCGGAAAAGTCACGCTAGTAGGTGAGAGCCTGGAGCAGGTGGTGGGTGGCACCAGCGCGTGGATAACAGTGTGAGAATGATGCAGCTCAGAATCTTGTGATGGGGCGACTCCTGATTCTACCATTTGGGCACCTGGAGACGGCTCAGCTATGCCTCAACTCCTCAGGGACTTGGGACAATAAGCTCCTTTTTTTCCCCCCTTAACAGTTTGAGTTGAGTTTCTCTTCCAGCTAGAGTCCAGATGAATAACTTACAGTGACCAGTGGGGTAACCACCAGCAGGATTGGGGCTGAGTCCCCCACCAGAGGCATCAGCGAAGCCCACCGCAAACCCGGTGCCTGCAAGAAGCTCCGTTGTTGTGCACCAGAGAATGGCAGACCCTTGACCAAACAACACAGCTAGGTAACAACAGGGGTTTTTCTTGAACTTTATCCTTTATAAAGCCATACAATAGATCGCAGTGAAACAACGTAGCTGTACAGGAGTGGGGCAGCGTCAGTGTACAGTACATTCACATCCCGGACAAGGAGCACAGTTGGGTTTATACAAGGTGGCAGAGGTTACAGGCACGATGATACAAAATATAAAGTATATTTCCATCTATATAAATACACAGCCGGGGGATGGGAGGATGCCGGGTTATGCTGTTCTACCTGCAGAGGGCCTGGGAGGCCAAGGGTAGGGGCGGAAAGGGTGGGGGTGGGAAGGAATTCCTTACATGTTTTGAATGACATGTCAGAAGGAAGGAGAGAGAAGGGGAAACACAGCTTACACAAACCAACACGCTCTCTCACGTGTGCACGCACCCAGACACACCAAACACGGACACACAGGAGCGTTTTAAACTGTTTAACACTGATTAGGGAACAAACTCAGGGCATCTTTCTCGGACAATCTTGCTGCTCAGAGGAGCCCAGGTGTGGGAAGTAAACAGAAGTCCTCCAATGTCGGACACTGAGGGCAGAGGAGCTAGAAAGAAACAAGTTTGCCCGAGCCCCAGCGGGTGGCCCAGTCCTCACCACTATCCACACTGAGGCTCCACCAGTTGTTAACCCTAAAGGCCTCACCTCTAGATCCCTCTCCCTACTGGGTGATATTGAACTTGACATGCTATGGCCCATCCAACCTCCACCCCAAGTTCCCTAAAGAGATGAGCAAGATAAGCATACATGGACATACACTTACACACACACACACACACACACACACACACACCATGTTACACGGGCAATGAATCTAGATCTCAGGGCCTGGACATCAGTGAAGAGGGGGCTCCAGGAGTCTGCTCAACCTCCTCAAGGGTCCCAAGGGTAGAGGTAGGCATGGGTTGCCTCCCTTGGGTGGAATTTTGACCCCCTTAATCTCCCTAGGCCCTGAAACTGAGACAAACCAAGGAAGGGGAAGAAGACCCAGAAGGGAGGGGTGGCGGACAGCAGTTAGAGCACAGATGATGTTCACACTCACCGGCCTCCTGTCCGCCCTCCCAGGAGCCCCTTGATGAGGGACTGTGCTGGTCCAGCAGCTGCTCCCCACTACTTTCACATGGCCACGGGCCCTCTAGCCATGCTTTGGCACACCCAGGGACTCACCAGGAACTAGGGGAGAAGGAATCCTGGCAGTCGACATCCATATGCTTTCGGTCGCTGTGGGAGAGGCTCAGACAATATGTGTCAAAGGGCCTTTCCTGAATCAAGACCTTAGACACACCTCTCTTGTCCCTCACACGCCTTGCTAGACAAGGTAGCCAGGACACTGTGATAGCTGGGTAGGGGTCCCCCACAGAGGTTATCAATCCCTGGTTGACAGCTCTCCTCCTCACTGCCTTTTCTCTGGTGTCACCTCTCCATTGTGCCGATGCTCACTTTTTCCCTCCTGTTCCCCCAGGAAGGGCATGTGGACCTCACTGGGCCTCTGTCCAGTGAATCAGAGATGTCCTTTCCTGCTCTCTTGCCTGCAGATAGCACACATGCCACTGGGCCCTGGGCCTGCCTCAGAGAGACAGCTGGACAGCTACAGCGGCCTGGGGCTGGGCCCGAGCCTGCCTGGGGGCTGTCTCGTCACACCATAGAGTGGCCTTCTCTCCTGCTCTTGCTTGCCTTCCTTTCAGACCTCTTTCTGCCTCAGCCCATGTTTAAGACCAGACCACACTCTCCTGCCTGACAAACAGATTCAACAAAAACAACAGTAAATCAGGTTGAGAGAAGGGGAGGAAAGAGAGGATAAACATTTATAACATAATTAGTAAAAGTGCTTTCTTTTAAAGGAAATCTTTGGCAAGAACAGACTGCAGTGCTGTGCTGTGTGTGTACGCGTGTGTGTGCGCACAGGCCTCCCGTGAGCCCTGGGAGCACCGTGGCGTCAACCCCAAGGATGAGGCCACCGTGGAGCCTGGGCCACCCCTCCCCATCATTCTGCTGGAAAGATCAAGCTCCCGGCAATGTCTCGCTCCCCAGGGAGCTGGGAGTGGGTGCTCAGCTTTCCAGCACTGACCTGGGTCCTTCCCACTGGGCCCTTGCACCTGGAGGGGAGGTGCTAGCCATGCCTAGGGAGTGGCTGCTGGTGGGCGGTGGGTGGTGGGAAAGCAAGTGTAAAGTCTGACCTCAGACTCAGCCCCAAAGTGTCTGATGAGTGTGGAGAGAACATCCCAACCAGGTGGGACTCCTGGGCTACCTGGCAGGAGAGGGTGGTATTTACAAAGGAAGGGGAGAGGGAAACGTCTCCTCTGGTATTCGAAGAGAATTGGGGTTCACGAGCGAATGGGGAGGCAGGGAGATTGAGGACTCTGGCTGGATAGATATCTCAGAAGGAAGAACACTTTGGACGGACCTCAGTCACACTTTGGGAAGCAAGGTACCCATGGAGTAATCCCCATCTTCTTCAGACACTCCTTTCTAACTCCCTGAAATAGACGTCCACACAGATCCAGCTCCCTGGAGGAGAAAAAGTACAAACAATGCCCACACGCCCACACCCACCACACACACCTACAACTCCACAAGCTTGCACACTCACTTGGGCCCGTGACACAGGGCAGCTCCCACACACTCTAGGAACTGACTTTTGGGCCCTGGATTGCCAGAAAATAAGGAGGCCACAAAGGTGAGACATCTGCACCCCCAGACAGTCTAGAAAAGGCCAAGGCCAGGGCCAAGAGACTCCTGGTTGCTCCAAGAATAAAGGCCCCAACATTTTAGGCTTTAGTTACACATATAAAAAGGGTTGAGAATTGGTTTATACTCAGGGAGGCAATAAAGCAATATGGGAAAACAATAAATACTTCTTGTCAATTTACCTATTCTGTTTTTTTAACCTTTTTTTTTTTAATATATTTTATTAGCTTACAGATTTCGTCAGTATGTCTCACATATATATTATATATATTTATAAATCAGTACAATGCCTCTTTCTAGGGAACCCCCATAGACTTAAGAATGGAGTCCTGGTGAATTTTCCATTCCAGCATAGAGTCCTTGGGTGGTGGTCAGGGTTTTCCCAACTGCCCAAGTGGACTCTAGGCTCTTTGGCCTAACTGTATGCCTCCTGCCCTCTGCTCCATTGGGCAGTGTGGTTCTGCCAGGGAAATCAAGACAGAAGGGACAACGGCGAGGCTTTGGCATTGTAGGTAGGCCAGGAGTTGCATGGGTGGCAGCTTTGCCCTAGGGGTATCTGCAAAGTCAGACCCCAAGACACTTACAGAGGGGAAGACAAGGACCACAGGCTTCTGTCCTGGGCCTCGCTGGGCAGGGCTTTTGGAAGCAGGTTCCCTGGGATAAGCCCTGATGTGGGGACCCTGCAGGACAGAATGAGGCAGGGCAGAGCAGTAACACTCGATCCCTGCACTCCAAAAAGGCATCATGCAGATAAACAAGTCTGAGATAAGGCTGGTTTGGAGGCACAGAACCACGAATAGGGCTGAGAGGTGGGAGCTGAAGCAAGGCCAGGGCACTGGTAGAGGAACTCGCCTTCCTTGCTGCAAGAGCTACACACCTTGGTGACGACACCCAGAGCACACGGCCACCCTTCCTGAAGGGGCTCCTCCCCAGGATGTGGACACGCACATCTCCACATCCTCAAACCCAGGCTCCAGCCTCCCAGCTGAGGCACACACGGGAATGTTGCAGGATGGCCACCCACACTCCCACTGGGGTCTTTGTAGAAGGGAAGGGGCTGGTAGCACCAGGGCCACCAGAACACAGGTGCAAAAGCCAGGAAAGAGAGCCTTGTTACCCACTACTTTGGGTGCTCCTGGAGCAGAGAGTTTCTGTCCTCCTTGTTGCCCTGTCAGCCCAACCTCAACCTTCTGTGTTCAGTGTGCTTGTGCGTGTGTGCACGCGGGACACAGGAAGTGCAGCTGTTCATTCCAGGTGACAGATATAAACCCACGTGGAGGGAGTGAGTGTGGACAGACACACACCCACACAACACATAGGAGGCACAGCCAAAAGGCCTTAGGTGTCTTGGGTCTGAAACACTTTGAAATTACAAAGTGCTGCCACTCGATGTCACACACTGGCTCCATGTGGTCCAGCAACCTACTCCTCAGGTGGCCAGAAAAGATTCTCTCCGTTTGACTTCTCCTTGCAAAGCAATGGGGTTAGGGAGACAGAGCTTTTCCATTTCCCCAAAAAATATGGATCCCAAGGAGGCTTATTTGGTCTCCTCTGAGGAGCTCCTTCCTCTGGGAGGGGTGATGGGTAATTAGGTGGACCTGGTTAGTTTGGGAGGCTTTGGGTTTTTGCAGTTTCCATCTACCCAGGGGAATCCGAGTTCTTCTCCTCCATCTTTTTCTTTCTCGTTCTCTCTGCCCCCATCCCCTCTGCAATTCACTTCCCTCTCTCCACGTTGCACTTTCTTCTCTCCTTCTCCAAAATTGGCCCAAAGTCCTCCTTCTGGATTCAAGGGTGGTCAGGATTCACGTGTCCCCTCCCCACAGGATCCATCCCCATGGCCCTGGCCCTGGACAAGGGATGAGGGCTCATCTCTTCTGGCCAGCACTCAGCATGACCTTGGAGACAAAGTTGACAATGGCTGAGGCAGGCTGGTTGGGGTCAAGCTCAGCGAAGAGGTGACAGGCGTTGTCTGTGGTGCTGCCCTGCTTCCGGGCCACGAAGCCGAAGAGCCTGCAAGGCGGAGAGAGCAGCGGGGATGAGGGGAGGGTAGGAAGAGTCCGGGGAGCAGCCTAGGTGAGCAAGGTGGTCTCAAGCCAACCCCCATCACCCTGTCCCTCCAAGTGAGCATGAGACTGGGGAGGCGCATAAGAGGACACTCTCCGGGCTCCACTGACAACAGGCCAAGTCTCACCTCACTTTGTCTCAGGGCAGGCCCCTGTCCCTTGAGGCACAGTAGTGGGGGCTGGGAGTGAACACAAGACTGACTAGTAAGGGGTGAGGACACGACCAAAAATAAAATGGGAACATTCCTAGACCCGCCTCTCTCAGTTCACTCCAGCCCCACCCACCCGGCTGTTCTTACACACAACACATACACAGATGGATAAAATGTCGTCTGCCCGTCAGAGAGTTCAGCCTCCTCACACACCACAACAAGGTCAGGGAAAGCGGTTCATCTCCCCCAACACACATACACACACATGCACACATGTGCACACACACACACACACACACACACACGTAATGCACACACATTCCTCCTGGGCTCAAGGCGCCTGGAAGTCCAGAGTAGGAAGGGGAGGTGGTCCCCAGAGCTGTCCTCCCGGAACATTCCTAGACCCGCCTCTCTCAGTTCACTCCAGCCCCACCCACCCGGCTGTTCTTACACACAACACATACACAGATGGATAAAATGTCGTCTGCCCGTCAGAGAGTTCAGCCTCCTCACACACCACAACAAGGTCAGGGAAAGCGGTTCATCTCCCCCAACACACATACACACACATGCACACATGTGCACACACACACACACACGTAATGCACACACATTCCTCCTGGGCTCAAGGCGCCTGGAAGTCCAGAGTAGGAAGGGGAGGTGGTCCCCAGAGCTGTCCTCCCCACCCCCACATGCGTCAAGACTGGAGTGACCTAGCATTCTCCCAGTGCAAAACAGAGTTAAAAATATGAGGCAGAGAACAGAATGTGAGCTCAGGTCCCCTCCCAGCCGGCATGTTGCTAATTAGAGTGAGATGGGGAAATTAGGACAGCTGGAGATTCCGATGGAAACCCTTCTCCTTGGGACTGGACCACAACAGCTGAAATTAGCAAGGCTGGGATCTGCTTGCCACTGTGCATGTCTGTGTGCACTGTGTGTGCACGCATGCTCACATCACACATGCATACACACCTACCACCACATACACACCATACATAGCACAATACACACATACAGATACACACACCACCTGTATACCACATACACAAATACATACCCAATGACACATTCATACCACAGATGCATCAGACACACACCTAACACATAACATACCACAAATACACACAACATACACACGCAATGCATAAACACATGCACACCACCCTACATTTCTCACAGTTTCACTCCCCAGCTTTGTTTCAGGGACAAGGAGCCAAGGACCTGCAGTGGGCTCAGATGGTGGCAAGCCACCACAGAGCAGCCCCCAGCCACCTCCCTGTCCAGGCTGGCTTGGGCCCTGTGCTGTAGCTGGGGGGGGTGGTCCAGGCAGAGGGAACAGGTGGCTCCA
>NW_006160055.1:724781-736160 GCF_000334495.1 Tupaia belangeri chinensis | reverse complement strand
TCCACGTGCCCTGCTGGCCCTGGCTGCCCATTTCTGCCAAACAGAGGCCAAGCCAGCTCCTGCCTGCCATCAACACTGCCCTCCCATCCTGCCTGCAAGCTCTGGCCTGCCTGGCTGTTTGGCAGGGACACAGGAAATGCAGGACTGGGAGACCCCAATGACCTATGAACCCAGCAGAAGTCTGGAGACCCTGGGAAAAAAAAACACTGTAGAATCAGACTACTGGTGGGTCCCATTCATTGTCTACTAGGTGGCCTCTATGTCACCATCTCCTGACTCCTCTACCCTCCCTGACTCTATTTTCTCATTTATTACCCTCCCAGGCCCAGCCCGTTGGGAGCCTACAGGTGGTGGCATGGCCACCCCCTGAAATAGCCTCTCTCCTGCCCACAAACCTGTCTAAATTATACTTCTCTTTTAAGACCCACTTTAAAAGGTGTATTATTTCCCCAATTGTCTTTCTTGCTGTGTCTCACTTGGCAGTGGTTTTCATTCTTTTTTAGCAGTAGAAGTTTTCTTTTTCTACAGCAATTTTGCACCAAGTCCAAATATATACATAGGTTGAAGAATATTTTATGAATATAAATGTATGAACTCAAAAAGATTAACATCTACTTAGTAACAAGTCTATCAGTGAGGACAATGGGGCTATTGAAATAAGCTCAACAAACGATATGTGAATTATGGATCATAATGACACTCTTACGTCAGCATGAGACTCCACGTTATTCCCATATTTGTTTTGGTTTTGTGATATTGATAAAGGTATATATTAATAATAAAACTACAAGTAATAACAGGTTTTCTCTCTCTTCTGAACATCTCAGTTGTAATCTAAGGATCCTAGGGTTCCTTGGACCACAGTTTGAAAATCACTAAAACATCTTAGTGCTGTTTGTTCATTTGCTTAATCTGCGTTCCAAAGTCAGGCCACTGTCAGCAAGCCTGGCTGTCTCGTACAAATCTGAACAGTTCAAATACAGTGTCTCAGTTAATCTCTAGGTTCCTCAGAGGCTGTATGGAGGAAAGAGTTAACCAAAAGTTTCAGGATCATCCCCAGAATCCCAGCATTCTGGGCTCTCTTGTTCTGATGAGGAGGTCTGGCCCAGGCATAAGATTCACAGAATCCCACCAAAAACCAAGGACAGGAATAAAAGCAGCAGAATTTGCCGCCCCTCCACCCCATTGCCTCTAATGAAGCTCTCTGTTCTTGCTCGATCCTGCTCATTCTGAGCCTGGGAGAAGGAGGGAATCTGGACTAGAGTCTGGGCGATTGGCCTTGAGGCAGAAGACGAAGGTCTGACTGTCTGCTCAAGCCTGTCTCCAAAACAGAGTAACCTGGGCACAAAGGTCCTTGTTTTCCTTTCCCAACCTGCTGGCTCTGGTTCCTAAATCTGCCCCCTACTCCCCTTGCCAAGGAGTGAGTACAAAAACCGACCAGCTGGGGTCGGGGGGTGGGTGTTGAAGGTGACACACTTACTTAGCAGGGACACCTCCCTCTGTTTTCATCCACCTGTGGAGAGAAAAACAGCTCAAGATAAATCACTACATCTTCTCTCCAGGAGCCCAGCCCCATCCATGTCCAGACCTAGGGAAGGCAGAGGAGACCCATTCCCAGTGGGCAGGAGACTCCATACATTCAAGGTGGGAAGAATGTAGCCCACCTACCAAGGTGATCTTCCCTTCCCAAGGTGAAGTGAAGTAGTTTCAGGGTCAAGGCCATTTGGGTCCCTGGGTTATGGTGAGAAAGGCTCAAAAAGCTGCCTGACACAATTATTCACACTCTGACAGACACAGGGAGACCCTGTCACTGAACCAAGAGCACAGAAATGCATGCTTTTTCACACAGACTTCAGTGGGAAAGTTAGAGCTGGGTGGGAGGAAGCTATCTACAAGAGACTTACTTTCTTTCCTGTGGGTCCAGGTCACAGAAGGTGACAGTGTTGAGGGGATAGTGTCGTCTGAAGAAGAGCCTGTGGTACAGACACCAGATAAACAGAGAATGAAGGATAGAGTGACTGCCTTTTTCCACCTTCCACCTGCAAGTCAGGTCCCCATTTCATTGTCTGTGGCTGTCATGGGCCCACACAGCCTTTTGCTTTTGAGCAAGAAGGCCTCAGCTGTTCACACCGGGGACCAAGTCTGTACAGGGATAGAAAGGAGTGCATGGAAACATCTCCCAGATGCTAGGGTCTGGGGAGAGAGGGAAGAACCTAGCACTGAGGAATAAGAATTGCCAGGGGAGGTGGGGGTATCATTGGACAAGAGGCTCAGCAAGGACTCTGCTCCTAGAAAGGAGGCATGTCTCATCAGTTCTGTTTACAACTGTATACCCAATTCAGGCACATCTATAGGATGGATGGGAGGGTGAGCAGATTGATGGATGGAGACAGAGATGAATGAAGAGATATATGGGTGAAGGAGTGTAGGTATGAGACGGATTGTTGCAAGTGGGCAGATGGATCATTGGCAAGTGAGCAAGTGGATACATGGATGAACAGATGGATGGATGGAAGGATGGATGGATGGATGGATGGATAGATGGATGGATGGATAGACAGGCGAGTATGTGGATAGATGGATGGATAAATGGATAGATGGATGGGTGGATAAGTCAATGAGTGGGGGATAGATGGATGAATAGATGGATAAATAGATGGGCAGTTGGCTATACGGATGGGTAGATAGATGGATGAACGGATGGATAGGTGAGTGGGTGGATTGATGGATGATTGGATAGATAAGTGGGTGGGTGGATGTGTGAGCTGCTGGGAAGATGGACAATGGATACAAGATAGATAGATGGGTGGGTAGGTGGGTAGATGGGAGCAGGGGATAAATAAATTGGTAGATGTGTGGATAATTGGTCACAGGAAAGAGTCCAACACAGAAACAAGTAGAAGAATCTTACTTTCTCTGGTTGTCGGTCAGTGTAATTCCCTGGGCAGAGACCTTGAAGTGAACGATGGTGGCAGCTGGCGTGGGGTCAGCAGCCAATGTCTCAGATGTGGCTTTGGAGATGGCCTGTGGCCCAGTGAGTGACTCCATGTCCACAGAGTTCACAAAGAGCACGTTGCAGGCTAGAAGAAATCAACACAAGGAGGAATCATGGGGGCTGGAGTTGGTAAGGACAATATCCCAGGTCCACTCTTCAGGGAGAAGGTAGGAGATCAATTTTAGGCCAGGTTTGGGCTAAGTCATCTACACATAGAAATGTGAACTGCCCAGAGACATTTGGTCTGGAAGGGACTTGCAGCTTGCACCTGAAGGAAGGTATAGGGCAGGAATGTAGAAATAAAGGCCCGGGCAGGGATCCAGTCTCCAGTGACTACTTACCAGCCCCTTGCTTCAGCAGGTCGGTGGTTGAGTTGGCAGGACCTGAGCTATCTTTTGAATCATCTGTGGGATCTGAGATAAAAATTCAACTTGTAATCAAACCCTAGAGCTGGAAAGAAGCACAAGTTTAGCTGGGCCTAAGGAGAGCTCTGCAAATACTTGGAGCAATGGACACTCCTTTCCCTAACAAGCCCTAGCAGTGGGCACTGTGTTAGAGTCAGCATGAACAGCTAGGGATTTCTCTAAGTATTTAGCTCTGCCTGAGTGTGCTGGGGTCCAGAAGAGCTGGGCTCAAGCCCTCACTCCAGCATTTGAGAATGATAATGGTGCCCATGTCATTGGGTTTCTGAAACATTCTGTGTACAATTTTTTAGCCCGGTGCTTGGCATAAAGCAAATTCTCAAATGGGAACTGGGATGGTCATTGTTGTTCTGCATTGATATGTCTTTGCATAGATCAATAAATGCCCTGATTCATTAAACTACTAATGCAACACAATTATTGTTTTAATATTAGTAAGAACTGAGTGATGAATATGTTAAGCAGCGTGATCTAACCATTTCACAATGTATGTATACATTTATCAAAACATCATGTTGCACACCATGCAGAACATACTTCTTGTCAATTATACTCTAATTTTTAAAAAATCAGAAAAACGTAAGAATGGAGCATATACCAGAGTTTCTACCAGTGTTTCTCAGATGCTGGTGCTCAGACTAACAAAAAAACGGATTGCCGGCCCAGCCATGGTGGCATGGGGGGAGGGGACCGCCACACAAGTGTGGGGCCTCGAAGGAAGTTGAGAATGGGTTCCTGAACCAACCTGAGCAGACTAGGCATAGTAACCTGTAATCCAGGCTAACTAGGAAGGCAGGGCAGAGAATTTCAACATGGTGAGATCCTGTCTAAAACATCTCTCTTGGGCCAGCCAGGCAGTGTGGCCGTTAAAATGGCTGGATCCCACATCATTGACTGCACAGTTTGAGTCCCAGGCCCAGAGGCTTGAAAAACACCAGGAGCATGCATATGTGTCCAAAATCCCAAAAGGAGAAAGGGATTGCATTGTGGCCATCCCCAGTGAGAGGTACTTTCTCACTCTTTTTCTCTCTCTGGCAAGTGCATACACCCTATAGTAAATTAAAAAACAACAACAAAATACCCCTCTGTCATGAAAAAACAACAACAACAAAGCACACAAACAAGTAAAAAACACACAGAGAGATTGCCAGGCCCAACCCAGAGTTTGTGATTAGCTGAGACTTGAGAATATTTGCATTTCTAACAAGTTGCTAGGCACCATACTTTGAGAACCAGTGGTTCATACAACTTATATCAGGTTCTTATTGTTGTTTGTTTTTTGGTTTTTCCCCTAGGGCATGAGTGCTCCCTGGAGAGAGACAAAGAGAGGGAAAGTAACAAATTACCCACCCACCCCCAGGGAAAATTAGCCATGCCACAATTCCTTCTCCATTCTCCTCTTGGGATCTTTGGCAACCATGCATACAACCCCAGCATGATTTTCAAGACACTGGGTCTGCAACTCATTCCATAGTCAGTCATGTGGGAGTCCAGCACCCTAACCACCATGCCACCTGCTGGCCCAGTATCAGTTTTTTAATTGCCAAACTACTATGGTAAATCCCATGATGATATCATTTAATTAGAATCTAAATTATGTGGATAATAATGCTATTAAGTTATATTTGAACATCTAAGTTAATAATGTCGGTCAGTTACAATTAATAATTCAATGACTTGAACTGGGATACACAGAAACTGTCGACTAATGTTGGAGGTTTTATGTGTGAGTATAACCCCTGGAGTCCGGGAGCACTGCTGAGTGTCTTATTATTGAACAGAGAGGGTGGGGAGAAGGCATCCCAGTTCTCAGCTCCCACCTTGCACTCGTGGCCGGACACTCACACCCACAGGTGAGCCCTATGTATTATGGAAGTGATAGAGGCCTGTGTTGTGAGCAGTCTGGAGAGTCCATCCACCCCCTCCAGGGCTGAGACACCTCTGTAAAAGAAGCTAAAGTCTAACCAGCCCAACTCCTACTCAAATTCTCATCCTACATGTCCCGTTGCTCCTGGGTTCTACTAAACTCGCCTCACTCAAAAGAAGACTTGGCTTCTCAGCTACACACACTAGAAGATCCCTAGCGAGTGCTCTTACCTCTCCATTTGAACCAACGCTGGGACACCTGGGTGCCCATGATCAACACCTGCCTTCCCCTCCTCTTCCCACCAGTGCCCATCTCACCCTCCACAACATGGTCCTCTCTTCACTGTCCCCTACTTCCTAATGTCTCCTCTGGGATAAGCCTTATTCTAAGGATTCAGTATGAATTTCTAGACACCTCCAGAGAATTTTCTAGAACAATCTGGCAAGACAATTTATGTATGTTCCTGAAGTTAAGATTTTAAATTAATTTTGCCTTCTTTTTCAACAGGAAAAAAAAATGAGAATGATTTTTGGTTTCACCAGATTGGCAAAGTGATTCATGTCCTCCAACCCTGGCTCATGTTCTAGATTGACCAGCAGAGAAATGAAGGAGGCCAGCTTAAGGGAGCACTTGGTGAGCAGAGTCTCACATCCTACCTCGGTTTGGAATGACCAGCTTGCAAGGCAGAGCCAATGGGATGATGGAGTGCTGGTAGACCAGGGCAGACAGAGATCCTGCAGGGAGGGAGACAGCACATTAGGGGCAGTGTTATTGGAAGCCAGGAGCGGGGTCAAAGGTAGTGAGGAAACTCGATCTCATCCCACTATACTCTTTGGCTTCTTTATGACTTGTCCTTCATCCCACCACTAAAGCTAAAAATTAAAGCCCTCTTTTGTAGTAAGTTCCAAGGCTCCCTCTAGCAGATAAAAGTGTTACCTACTAACTTTCCTGTATGAAAATTCTTCCTAATATCTCTACTTAATCCCTGCAGTTATTGGAGTTCCTCTCTAACAGTGCAATAGAAGGATCAGAGGACTGGGATATCAAATGTCAAGTTAGTCCCTTACTATTCGTACATTCCTGGGTAAATCTAATGATGAACCTGTTTCCTCAAGTGTAAAATAGGAGCAACAACACCTACCATACAGGGCTATCGTGAGACCAAAAATAATACAGGGTACCTAGATGGTGACTTCCACATAGTAGGGGGTCAATAAAGGCAGCTATTGTTACAGCTGCTATTCAAATTATAATGATAAGTCTCAGTTGGATAGGACAAATATAGAAAGGAATTTGCAGAGTTAAGGAGCCACAGCACAGAGAAAGGGAAGCTATTGTTTATTTTTTTCTGCTGAGTCTATGACAAGTGGAACTGGCAGAGCTTATGACAGAAAGAACTTTGGGTCAGAACCCTGGAGGGACCCAGGACAAGGCTGGACTCTGTGACCAGGCTGAAGAGACAGAGACAGGGTGATGGCTCACCAAAGTTTGGCTCATTGGGGCACCCCTTGAGCTTGACTCCTCTGGGGCCAGTCTCTATGAGGAAATGCCTAACCAGCTCATGGGTCATGTCTCCTAGGAGGAAGAGGAAAAAAAATGAGGAGTGGTTATAAATAAAGTTTTATTGGAACACAACCACACACGTTTCATTGCTCATGGTTTCCTCCCACACCTCCCATGACTTCTCAAACATGCAGAGTTAGGATGGGAAAAAAGGCCATAGAGATAGTATGGTTGGAACCCTGAGGAATAGAGACCATCATTCCTCTCCCACCCCTCAAGGAAACACAATCACAGAAACCCTGTTGTCAGATCATGACCATCACCAAGCCCTAGACTAGCTCTTCTGAAGAGTCTGATTTTAGCAGAGACCAGCTCCTGGTCAGCACGCTGGGTCCTACCAGCCCTGAGGGCTTAAAGAGACATATAGATAACCCAGTCCTGAGGTCCCATTCTATGAGATGGTGTTACCTTTTTTATTCTGCTGCATGATAGTTGGAGGAGGAGAAGACACCTTCATAGCCAGCCCATAGGCCCCTCGGAAGGAGTGACTGTCACGGATAATGAAGGCCCCTGGCTCCTGATCCTTCAAGAGTGCAATGGCTGAATTGAGAGGGATGAGGAGAGAAGAAAAAAACAAGAAATTGATGGGACTAGCTTCACTTAGGTCCCATTAGGCCTACAGAACTTCATTCTTTCTTGGGTGGAATGACATTCATCTTTAAAGTTACAGTTTAAACACTCCGAAGAGTCCTCCTCTACTAGGGTCAGCTAACATTTTCTGCACATGGCCAGAAAGTAGATATCTTAAGGCACTGCAAGTCATGTAGCCTCTGTTTCAATTATTCAGTTCTGCCATTGAGCATGAAAGCAACCACATATTGTTGTCACAAACCAACAGGTGTGGTTGTGTTCCATTAAAACTTTATTTACAAAATAGGCAGCAGCCTAGATGGACCTGCAGGCTGTGGTTACTACATTCGTAGGCTTTCCCTAAGAGCTAAAATGGACTTGATCTTCATTTCTTCCTCCCAGCTGTGTTTGGTTGTTTCTGTAAAGTGCAAGGATCTCCCACAGATGGAGATGCAGATAGAGCGATAAGGAGTCATTATCTTGGCTGATCTCTCGTTTTACCAAGGAAAATCGAGATTTTGCTGCCTTTAAAGACCCTCCCAGGGGGCGTCTACAACCACTGCTTCTGCGATCACATGCTTTGCTGTGGGAGATGCATCTTACTTTGACGGCTGACTTTGATCCCAGCCCCATCTCTAGGACCACCATCTACTACTAAGACGAAAGCTGAAGTTCTTGCTTCTCCTCCTTCCCAGAAACAGATGGGCAGCAGCCAGTGGTGTCCTCTGGTGGGCCATGAGCCCAGCACTCACCCTGCTCCCTGGAGATCTCAGGCTTGTACCAATACTTGGAAGTATCCTGGACAAACTTCACTTTAGCCCGTGTCTCCGGGCTATTGTCTAAAGGAATAAACAGGAAAAGCAAGTGTTAAGTGTTGAACTGTGCCCCTCGCCTCAAATATTGAGGGTTTTGTGACCTAGAAGCCCCTCATTCCCTGTGAATGTGACCTTATTGGGAAACAGGTTCTGGGCAGAAGGAACCAACCCTGCCGATACCTTGAATTTGGACTTCAAGTAACTGTGAAAGAACGCATTCCTCTTGCCTGGCCCCACATTCTCACGAAGCCAACCACAAGCCCTTCTTCCACTCTAGCTCCCTTTCCCTGGAACATTCTGACTAAGTGCCTCCTGCAGCTTCTCTCCCACAGGCTCCATTTCGTGACTTAGCATAACAACCATGAGGACAAGATCAGCAAGATCATTTCTGCCCACTTGTCTCCAGTCCTGTCCTCATTTCCCAGATGAAAAGCCCATGTTCTACAACACAGAAAGTAAAAAAATCACTCCGACGTGGGGACAAATAGGTGAAGGCCTAGCCTAGACTCTAAAGGCCATCAACTGCACGTCCCACATCTCCCTTCTCAGATGACGTCCACTGCCCAGATCCTGTGTAGGCCATGGAATCTTTCACAGAACATCTGATTCTGGAAGGAGCTTAGAAAGACAGAGTCCAACCACTTATTGGGTCATTGGAAAAGTCATGACATGTTTTTTCTATCCAAAACTGCATAGGAAATAATTTTACAAATAAAAAACAGGCTCAGAGGGAAAGTGACTTGGCCAAGTCACAGATGGAAAAGAGAAAGGCCCTCCCAGGTATGAACACCCCCCCCCCAGCCAGTTCGGCACCAGCTATACCAGTTCTTCCTTCTAAGTATTAGGGTATGTGGCCCACACTCTCCAACTCATCTTTCATCTTTGACATCAAAGAAAACAAAAAGAAATGTGGGTGGGGGAGATTAGGAGGAAAAGGAAGGAATATTTCAATTCCAAATTTTCCACTTGTTTTCAGAGACTATCGTAGACGGGAGCCTGGGTTAAAGATGCTATCACATGAAGGGAGCAGACTAGGAGGTGAGGGTTAGATCTCCAGGGCTTAGTCAACTTCACCTTGTGATTTATACCCCTCTGGCTTCTGGGTTCTGTCTCTGGGGGCCCTGGCAGCTGTGTGCTGAACAGCTAGTCTAGTCTCTGGGCTAGGCTGCTGGACCATGCAACTGCTGCACAGGGCATCTCTGCCTGCAGCCCCAGCCTCCGCTGCTGTGGCCTGTTTAATGAGCTGTCAGAAGCGGCTGCAGTCCCATGTGCCTTCCTGTGTTGACTCCAAAGGCTATTTTAAGCAGGGAAGATGGTGGGAAACAGGAAGTGTCCCAACTACTAGAAGTTCTGCATCCTCAAGGAGGCATAGCTGGGAACCAGATGTCCCTAGTGGGCGGCAGGAAGCAGGGGGTGTGGGGTCACCCTAGGTGTCGTGGCTTGAAAAGCTCTAGGCTGGACCTGGGAGTGACACAGAGAGGGACACTAGGGCCTATACCAGGCTGCCTGGAACATTCCAGATCTGCCTTGAACAGCCAGGGCCCTAGAGTCTCTCTGCACACAGTCAGGTTCAAGGTCTGGCTGAGACGCTTCAGGTCAGATGAGGCCTACACCTTGTGTTTAGATGCTGAGCTCTAAATGGAGGCCAATGTGCCAAGTTCTGGTGATGAGTGAAGAGTGCTCTGTGCAAAACTGCACGGCCTTCAGGAAGCCAGGTCTGTAGAAACTAGACTCCAGAAAAGGCCCAAGCCTTGGCCTTGGCCCATGTCACATCTGGCAGATCTATTATAAGTGATGAGTGTACCATGGGCCTGGCAAACAGTATGGACATTTGGAAGGCATGTTTTCAAGGTTATGCTAAATCGTAAGAACCCTCGAGATATGGACACATGATAAAAACTATTCCAATAATGCTTGAAGAACACTGCTCTGGGGATCATATAGGCCTGGAATGGAAGGAAGTCTGGCTCTTCCATTAACTGGACACATGACGGAGCCCCAGTAAGCCTCAGTTTGCTCATCTGTAAAATGGGGTAACAATACCTACTTGGCCAGGTAACAGTGCGGATCCAATGAGATAGTGCTTAGCTCAGAGTCTGGGACACAGAATGTGCTCGACAAGTGGCTGTGGCGATGACAGTGACGACATCGTACAGTATCTATCCACCACTGCTATTTCATCATCATCTGCATCTTCATCGCAGTACCCGCAAGCCTAACACACTTATTTTGAAGACACCCCAACTCTCATTACACAGGTGAGGAAACTGAGGCCCAGAAGTCAGTGATTCACCTGAGGTCCCCTGCCAAGGGACTGTCAGCACAGAGATGGGGACGGGAACCCTAACTCTTGGACACACCCGTCTGCAGGGGAGGAGGAAGTGCAAGGGGAAAAGCCCACCTGGCATGGAGTACTTGGAGAAGTCAGGCAGGGTGTGAGAGAAAGAGACAGTGCTGCCCCCGCTGGGACTGGACATGCCGCTGGCGACAGGTGAGGAGGACACCTTCCCATTGACGGTGGCGTAGTTGGGGAGGCTGCCTGCTCGGTCTCCCACAGACATCCTCCGCTTCTCTGGCAAGGCCGGTGTTGGACTCCCTTGCCGGAAGGCTGCTGAATCCGGTGAGGGGGAGGTGGCAGGGCTGCTCAGGCCGGGGTAGTAGGCAGGGGAGACAGGGAAGGAGGGCGTGGAAGGAGCCTGGTAGCCAGAGGCACTGCTCTGCCGAGATAATGTGGGTCTCCGGTCCTCGGGGGTGGAGTAGCCGCCATAGGCCACATGCCGGTCCAAGCTGGGGCTGCCGGGAACCACAGATCCAGACCCTCCCAGGTGACGGCCTAGGCTGGGACTTCCAGGGCTGGCTATGGCATTGCCATGGAGACCAGAGGCCAGATTGCCTTGGTGGGCCCCAGGGTGCCGGCCTAAGCTGGGGCTCCCTGGAGTGGTAGCTACAGTGCTGTGGGGACCTGACACCTGGTGGGTCCCTGCTGGGTGCCGGCCCAGGCTGGGGCTCCCTGGAGTGGTCACAGCACTGCTCTGGGGGCTGGAGACCATATTACCATGGAAACCAGTGCCTGGTGAACCCATCATCTGGCGGTGGCTCAAACTGGGGCTGCCAGGGGCAGGCATGCCAGGGCTGGTGGCCCCGCGG
>NW_006160055.1:714487-724459 GCF_000334495.1 Tupaia belangeri chinensis | reverse complement strand
CCAGGGGCAGCCATGCCAGGGTTGATGGCCCGCCGGCCAAAGCCAGGACTAGGGGGAGTGTTGGTGCCCACTGTCCTGTGGCGTGCCTGAGGGCTCCCAGGCATGGTGTGGACACCAGCTGCACTGAACTGAGGCCGGGCCTGGCTTTCCGGAGAGGAGTTGAGCTGCTGGAGGGAGTAGTCGGGGCTGCTGTAGTTACTGCCCACAGTTGGGAGAGGAGAAGAGCTCTGGTAGCTTCTCTGGGCTGAAGGGCTGGGCTGCCCCAGGCTGCCGGAGCGGAAACCAGAATCCAGCAGAGGCTGGGTGGGTGTCCTGGGGCCCTGGTCGCTGCTCTCTCCTGATGGGAAACTCCCCATGGAAGTGCTGAGGAGAGACACAGGTTGAAATGTCAATGGACAGCATTTAATTAAGGGCACACTTTCTATGGGTGCCCAGCCCTCCTTCCACCCACTAATAACACCCACTAATAACACAACCCTCACAGTGCATCAGAGTATCAGGGCATTTATTTGTTACTTTATGGATGCATCAGAAGACAAAAACGGAGATTCAGAGAGCTAAAGCAGTAGGCCTAGCAGCATACGGCTCATAAAAGGCCAGGGTTCCAGCTCACTCAGCTGTCTGACTTCCAAGTCCACATGTTCTCCAGTGCAACATGCTGACTTCTGAGACACACACCCGAGCAAAGAAATCCCTCCCATGGAAACTGCAGAGGCTACAACTTCCTGTAGCAGCCTCTAGCATCACAGAAACTCCCACTGGAGAGGGGTCACAGCACTTGGCTCTTGTACCTCCTGGGGGGTAATCCCACCTTGACTCAGTTTCCCCAGGTGCGCTCTCATCATCCTTAATCCTTAAATTCTTTTTTTTTTTTTTTTTTTATTGGGTACATGTGCTCGCCAGACAAAAAGAGAGAGACAGAGAGAGAAACCACCTCAAAGGGGACATGGCCATGCCACAGTTCCTTTTCCTCCATTCTCAGGATTTGAGTCACACACACACACATGCACTGGCATATTTCAAGCCACCAGGTTCAGGACCTTAACCACCACACCACCTGCTGGCCCCTACTTAGAGACTTTCGAAATCTATATGTTATAGCTATGGATTGTGATGCTTAAGTCAGTAATTACCGTTGTCACAACTAAAACATGATAGTAATGGACAGGGAATTGCTGGAAAGAGAAAAAGATTATCTGTGGGACTGAGATTTTTTGCAAAGTTTTATTATGATTAGAGCTTTGTGACTTTAACTGTTTTTCACTAACTTGTTCTTAATGATATTAGCTAACTATAGTTTATTGTGTAATTACAGTTCATGTAGGTTGTATAGTTCAATAGGCAGTGAATTATACTGGAGAGAGTAGTTCATATTTATTATTAAAAAATAGTACAGAAGCATGGAGAATTAAAGTATTAGATATTTTGACTCCCCAATTTCTATTCCAAATATGTAGTCACTTTTTAGTTCCTTGTATATTTTTAATGAAAATTTTTTTCGCTTATTAAATTGAATGTTTTGTGTACATTATTAGAAGCAGTTTAAATTCATTATGTATTTATTTCACTGAGCTGCTTGAATATTCTTTTAATTTCTAGGCCTCTACTTCTGAATACTAATGGAGCCCAAAAGAAGAATCTGTTTCAACACATAGTCAATGCTATAGGGTACATGTGCTCGCCAGACAAACAGAGAGAGACAGAGAGACAGAAAGCAAGAAATCACCCCCCCAGGGGGGGATGGCCACGCCGCAATCCCTTCTCCTCCATTCTCCTCTCGGGATCTTGGGCACGCATGCACATGCACCCGGAATGAGTTTTAAGCCACCGCGTCCATGACGCGAACCGCGGTCAACTACATGGGAGTCCAGCGATAGCCATTATGCTAACTGCTGGTCCCCATCATCATCCTTAACTCTTGAGAGCACTAGAATTGGGTTTTCTCTCCTGGATAACTCCAAAAAGACAAAGACAAAGAATCCACAAAAAGGGGATTTCAGCTCATTTTCAGGTCTGCTTTCCAGTCTTTGTATCTGGCCACCAGTGGAGCAGGCTGCCTCGCACAGTAATGAGGTTCCCATCCCTAGGGGCATCCAAGCAGAAGTTGACCGAGCTATCGCTCTGATGTTGTGAGAGGAGTTTGGATTAGATGTGATTCTACAACTTGGATGACATTCAGTTCAGAGAGGATGTCCCGGTAACAGCCATAATCAAAGTGCCCCATGCGAGGCTAAGTACACGCCCAGGTGACCAACACATGGGAGCATGGCAGCCCATGGCCTGTGAGCTGAGAAACCTGGATTCTGCTTGGTAATGTTTTCCATGTGGAAAATGAGGCTCTGATTCTTCCCCCCCAAAACTTCTACCCATCATGAGGGTCGACAGGAGCCTTGTATAAATTGGAGCTACAGGGAGGTAGCAGTGGGCTGTGCACCAGCAGGGGTCCCCGCACAACTAGTGGGCCACCCTAGGGCTGCAGGCTGAAGGAGTCTCGGTGCTGGCTGGCCCCTCCCCAGGTCAGTTGGATAAGCTCTGGTTCCCTGAGTGATGGGTGCACTCTTGGGTCCAGCAAGAGCCCAGGGCAGAAGTCAAACAGGACAAAGTCTACCTTGGATCCCAGAAGGGGCCGGAGCAGACCACCACTTTCCAGTATGGAATAAGCTAGATTCTGAGGGATGGGAGATAAAGCTGGACACCCCAGGCTGAGCAGGGGGGACAGCGAAGTGGGGTCGTGGCAGATTAATCCTGGGGAGAAACACCAGCTCCCTGAGTCCTGACAAGGGCCAGCACCACAGAAGGAGGAACTTGAGTGAGAGACAGCGAACCACTTTGGACCACCAGCGCTCACTGGGAGTCAGCAGAACGTTGAGGGCAAGTCATGAAGATCTCCCAAACAGAGGACATCTCTCCGCCAGAATAGACAGAGCAATGCAGCCTCTTCCCCCCATCCAGAGGCTGGGAAGGAGCCAGGTGGACTCAGGGAGGCAGCCTTGGCCAGGCTGCTTCATCTCTGTCCCTCAATTTCCTCTTCTGGAAAGTGGCAACACCAATGGTGCTCACCTCCCAGGATGGCTGCAGGGTTCAATACTTATAGAACGCACTCAGCCAAGTGCCTGGCCCCATGGAAGCATCGCTTCATAGTGATCATTTCTGCTGGTACTATTTCACCTCGGGGGAAGGACAACGCCTTCTTCAGCATGGTACCCCTCACTCCTTCCCACAGTCTGGGATGGGTGAGTCAAATGCACATCTGGGCTCCCCATAGGACTCGGCCCCTCAATGTGCTTTGATGAAGCAGTTTAAGAGGTCTGTCATCTGATGGCATTTCTGCCCATCCATTCCCGAGACAAATCCCCGCAGCCTCACCTATCCTGCCCCAGGCTGGATTCCCATCCCTGACCAATTCCCCTCCATGGCTTACCTGTCAGCACTGAGGATGGGACTGCTGGTGGAGAGGGGACTCGGGGAGACAAAGGAGCTGCCCAGGGTCCCATTCCTCAGGGGTGTCTCATGCCCGTAGGCCTGGGTAGCTGGGGCGCTGAAGCTGTGGGGCCCAGGGTCCTGAGCTCGGGGTCCAGCCACTGCTGTCCGCGCCACAGACTCCACATAGCTCCGGGGCTCGGGAAGAGGCAGGGAGACATAGACTGAGCACATATCCACAGGCAGTGTGGACCTCCCCCCGCCCCCTCTACCCCCACCGAGCCGACCTGCCAGCAACACAGCCTGCCCAGAGTCCAGCCCCAAAAGGATGCAAAGGACACTTTCCCTGGGTGTCCTGACCTCCCATATCCACCCCTTCCCCACAGGAGCCCTTAACCAGGGCCTTGCTCAGAGCATCCCAGAAAAGGGCCCTAGAGACTGCCTTGAACAGGGCCCTCACAGAATCTTCTCTCCAAGAGCTAGGACATCTATCCTAGCCAGCAGCCTTCTAACTGTTCCTTTTCTCCAATGACCCTACAGCCCGGCACCCAAGTCTTCCAGGATCCCCAGGCTCCCTTCTAATCCGAGGCTCTGCAGCAGGCACAGAGCTCCAGGCCAGCCTTTCCCAGATCTCAGAACAGTGCCAGGGTTCATACAGGCTCCTCCCCACACCCAGAATCCAGCAACAGGCTTGTTGGCCTAGCAACTGGCCTGGGCTGGTGAGTCATGCCCAGTGCCAGCCACTGTGGACTCAACAGCCCATTGGACGCCAAGACACACCCACCCACCTCTGCCTGGCACTCTTAGTCCTCCTGCAGAGACTGACGTCAGGGAACCTGTTCCCTGTGAAGCTGGACATTCTAACGCCCACCTCTGGCATTTCTGAGCAGCTTATGGAGGACATGCATATACATTATCCCACCAGGGTTCAGGATAGACTAAGGGGTGGTGAGTGCCAGAAATGCCATTTTACAGATGAGGACGCTGAGGCCTGGAGGGGGAAATGACTCCCAGCCCAACACCAACTCCCCCTCAGCCTCCGGGGCCAGCCCCAATCCTAGCTCCATATTCATCAGGAGGAAAAAGCAGGCGGTCTTGGTTTCTCTACAGATGTGAGTGGGGATGGATAACATTGCTGCCACCTCCAAACCTGGCACCATCCCTGTCTCACCCAGCTAATACCAGCCTGAGAAACTGAAGGACAGAGTCTGTGCAGCCCTAGGGAGATTGCTGAGTGATGGTCCCTTGGGAGCAAGAGGGCTGGGTCCAGGCTGCTAAATGAAACCAGCCCAAGGACAACCTCAATGTGGAAGAAGCCTCATCACCAGGGTGTTAAGGAGTGTGGCAGGGCCTCACCACATAGGAACACAGCCTTCTGCAGTGGCCTCCCAGGCTGGACACCCTACACCCAGGGCCAGAGGCTTCCCCAGACACAAGACAATGTCCTCCAGAAAGTCACCCTTTACAGACGGGGTCCTGGAGGCCTGCGAAAGATGGGGGTGTGCAGGGATACCTGCAAAAAGGTAGGCGTGGACCAGTCTATTCCACATACCAAGATACCAGGCATAGGGTGACATAGAACCAGCCAGCTCTGCACCCAAAGCTGGAGTCCATGTAGGCAAAGGCCAGCAAGACATCCCTCAGACAGCCCAGGCCACCCACCCACCGCACAGAAGCCCCAGATTCACATCAGAGGCACTGATTCTGGGCCATCGGTCCCAGAGGCCAGGCTGGAGGGAGAGGATACAGGACACTTTCTTGTAAAGAACCCATGAGTACATACAGTAAGATAGCACTACGGTTCGTTTATGCACCCCTCTCCAAATTCACACACTAAGCCACTCTAATGGGATTGACAGTGTGAAAACGTGATCCAATTATGACATCAAAAGACGGGCGCTTTGGGAAGAAATTCGAATGAAGGTCATCAGGGTAGAGTCCCCACGACTGACTCCTGGTATGTTTCAAGACAGAGGGACTCACAGACGCCACTCTACTCTAGCCCTTGTGAGTGACTGGGATTCTGAAAGAGTCCACCAGATATGCCCTGTGTCTTAGGACCGCCGAGTCATGAGCTGAATAAACTTCTATTTTAACAAATCACTCAGTGTTGGGTACTTTCTGCATTCGCAACAAAATAGACTAGCACGAACGGTCTCTGTCATAACAACGGATCTGCCGCTGTGTGCAAGTACTCCTAGACGATAGGTAAATGAACAGCCACGGCTGTGTGCTAACAAAATGCTCCTTACAAAAATGGGCGGTGTTTGGGATCTGGCCTGTTGCCATAGTTGGTTGAGCCCTGATCTAACCTGTCTCCTCAGTCCAGAATTGGAACAACTTGCCCCAGAACAAACTGTCAACCAGCAGCCAAAGACACTAGCACCAATGTCCAGACTCACGGTGCTGGCTCTGGGTGGCCCAGAGAGGACACATAGCCTCCTAGGGATACCCACTGCTGGCCGCCTAGAACTCCAACCCATCAGTCAAAGAAGAGCCAGCCCCATCGGGTTATTCTTCATTATATGAAGAGAGAATGCTTTGGAGAATTAAGTACCTGGCCCGAGTCACATAGCTAACAAGTGGTAGAGTCGGGCTTGGAACCCAGGCAGCCCGGCTAGCCCAGAGCTTGCCCTTTCCCACTACAGTCAGAACTGTGTGACAATCAGGGAGCTATAGTTTTACTCCTGGCCCTGAGGTGCAAACCCAGTTTGGCAGAAGGAACATCAGAGGGAGCCTCCACTCACAGAAATACAAACAAGACCCAAGGGCAGAGTTCACCCTTACCTCCTAACCCTTGTCACCCTGGGTCATTTTCTCTGAAAACTCTGTATGCACCCCTTCAGGCACTCAATACAGTTTCACGTGGATCCCAGCAGTATGCAGCATCCCTTCTCTCCTACCCAGAAATAGCAGGGAGGATCCTATCATTCCTTGGCCACCCACAGGCTCCTTGGACCAGAGCTGCCTGGCTGGTCTTTATTCCCAGGGCTCCACACAGTGCCCAGCACACACCAGGCCCTTAATACACCTCCATCCCATTAATAGGTGCATGGGTCTTACCTCCAGTCCTGCCCAGACAGAGGTACATAAATGAGACCCAAAAAGCACAAGTGCATTTTTCTCATTCCCTGGAGTTCAAGTTAAAACCTACATGGACACCATGGAGGTCTGTCCTGTCCTCCAACCCACAAATGTCCTCTATTCTCTACTCCAATCTGCATCCTTAGAGGCCAACGTCTACCTCCTGAATCACCCATATCCCTGCCCTCTGGCTCCAGACAGCTTGGCCTTTGACTGGTAGGAAGGCCTGGCAGATGATATTGGGGAATGAAAGAAGGTCAAGGTGCCCCTCACTGCATCCCTCTACCCACAGCCACAACTCCAGTCAGGGGCCCTCCCCTCCAGTTCTTTGCCTGTTCTTTAGGTCTGGGGTGGGGATGGTTCCTTGCTCCTGTTACGGAGCACACGGGGATACTTCTCCGCCCCTCATTGGTTTGCCCAGTCTGTTACCTAATCCATTGAACTCTCCTTGGTGGCCCCATTAGAATGAGCCATTGGTTTTCCACCAGGACCCTGACCCACACATTGGGTAAATACCTCACCCTGTAAAAAAAGTGCATGTACCCCTTCTACCAACAGTAAAGCTGAGACAAATGAGCCACACCACCTGCTCCCATAGTCAGGACAGTGTCAAGCCAGGGATCCATGGCAGCTGACTCCTGTCTGGCCTGCCTGCCTTTAGCAAGACTGAGTCCCCATTAACTGCTTCCAGCCTTAAAACAGTGACCTGGGATGAAGGTCACAAGACTGAGCGTGAGTTTGCACAGAGGGCTGATGCGACAGTAGATCAGAAATGCTGAGATGGCTATAGGATGGCCAAGTTCTTCAGGCATCAGTCACATTAGTCCATTCACTGCCCTTCAACTCCTAAACCACAGAAAGCCAGAGGAGTTCTCAAAGGAGTTGGGAGTCTGAGCTCGGGCAACAGGACCTCTCACCCAGGGAGAAGCAGCAGTGTCCATTCCCACCACGCTGTCAGGACACAGCCCGAGGGCGGGCAGCCAGCCTGGCCATAGTCGTTCAGCCTAGCATGGCTCTGCCACTTCCTGCTCCCTCCTCCTTCTCCTCTCCCACTCCAGCCTTTCCCCGATCAGCTGGTCTGTCTGCCACCCCCTCCTATTCCGAGTCAGAGGGTAGAAACAAGCAAAGCCCTCCCATGCAATCTCCGCTTTCCCTGAACCCAGAGCAGGAGGGGTCTTTGTGAGTTATCTGATTTCCTGAGTTCACCTCTGTCATGGTTTAAAACCAATCTCTGGGGCCAACCAGTTTTCTCAAGTTTTCAGACTCAGATTTCCATATGGAAAATGCTTCCTTTTCTGCCTCTTTCCCAGCTCCTCTCTCCGCCCGACCTCAGGACATATTCATATTTGTGGGTTCTTGCTTCTTTCACTCATCTGAGTCTTCAGTTTCCTCCTCTGTATGCCCACTGGACGGCTAGGATCGAGTGTACGAGGCAGGAAAGCCCCTTCTGATTCCCTCTTGCTCATTCCAGTCCCATGTTCAGCGCCAACCCCACTGCAGCCACCTGTCCCCAGGTGTGTCTGCTCCTACCACTCCACCCTTCTCTGGAACCCCCTTTCCCTCCTCTTCTCCAATCCTGGAACAGATTCACCCACAGGCAAGAGAGTTAGGAAGTGCAAGAGAGGTGGGGCCAGGAGGTTGCTTCATGCAGAACATTCCAGGAGCCCGAACCCATGCCAACTGGTTGCTGGTAGCTAAGAGCAGCTGCAGGTACAAGGGCCTCTCTGCATGGAATGCTCTTGCCCCATTCCATTTGCACCAAGGTCATATCACTCACCCTCATGTCCTACTTCTTCAGCCCAGGTTGGGTTCTTTAAGGTCTCATAAAACATCTGTTCCTTCAGGGTACTTATCTCAATGCATAATTCTGACTGATCACTTAACTCTGGTTCCCTTGGAGTGCACACTCCATAAGATTAGAAACCATATTTCATATGGCTTGTCACTTTATCCCCAGAGCTTCGTGCACAGTCTAGCACACAGTAAGCACACCAAGTACTTCTTCAGTAAGTGAAGCCAGCGATGAAAGAATGAATGAACATGAAGTATCTAGCTCAGTGCCTTAGAGCAGCCATCCCCCACATTCTTCATTTCCCCAGCTGAATAATTCTGCCTCTGATGGCTTTTCCTCACAGGCATCTTTTCTGAATTTCCCATCAAAAGATCAGCAGGGAAATGAAGCAGAACTTCAGAGGGTCCATAAAGACTGTGCCCCAGTCTGACCTGGGAGGTAGTGTGCGAATCAGGAAACACAGAACTGGCTGCCCTTGCTCCCGGCCCCTCACCCACCCCGTTCCTGGACCACAATTCAGGCTGCAATTCTGACTCCCACGCTGGAATCCTGGGGCAGGGTGCCTGGAGGCAGGAGGAGGGCTTGGAAATGGCCTTCTGACTAAGCAAGAGGAGACAAGTAACCCTGGTCTCAGTTCTGCTGCCTCCTAAATGTGACCTGGGGCAGATCCCCAGACCCCAACCACACCTCAGACCTCAGCTTTATACTTAAGACAATGACAGATGTGAACAAGTCTAGATTGGGCCACATGTCCCCTTCCGAGCTTCCATTACACCACTGAACATCTCCCTGTGCAGCACTTCTGCCTTATGATGAAACACCTTTTGGTGCTGCTCTCCTCAACATGCTGCTCCACCCATCTTTATGCCCTCGGTGCCCACCATGAGCCTGGCACATAGTAGGTGCTCAACAAATCTGCATGACGTTGCCCTGCCCTGAAATCCCTGATGCCATACACTGATGCCAAGGATCTCAGAGAACATTCCCTAAGAAGCTTCCCCTCCAAACTGTGGCTCCTGCTTAGAAAACTCTGGGCCTTATAAGCTGAGAGTCATTTGTAAGGCACATCTCAGTGTGGTTCCGTCAATGTTCACTGCTCTGAAGAATCGCCCCAGAGTGGGAGATGCAGCCACAGGGCCTGTCCCCCGTGAGATAATTTGTCCCTGGGACCTTCCCTCTGGATAGGACTTGAGATATCATTGGTCTTTTTTTGGTTTTGGGGTTTTTTTGTTTGTCTGTTAGGTTTTTTTGTTTTGTTTTTGTTTTTTGGTTTGTGCCTTAGGGTACGTGCACTCACCACAGAGAGAGAGACACACACAGAGACGGTGAGAGGGAAAGTCAAAAATCAACCCCCCCCAGGAGGGGTGGCCACACTGCAATCCCTTCTCCTCTATTCTCCTCCCAGAATCTTTAGCACACACGCCAACATAAGTTTGAAATCACCCGGATCCAGGACTCGATCTGCAATCAACCATGTGGGAATCCAGCAACATAACCACTATGCTACCTGCTGGCCTTGAGATCCCATTGGTCTTTTAGAGTCAGTTGACCACAGGATTGCTGAGAGCCTCTGCACGGTCTACCATCCCGAGCACAGGAATGTTGGCTCCAGGTACCAGCTCACTTGAGACTCTCCCTCCCAGCTTCTCTGGCCTGGAGGTCATAGCCCCTAGCCT
>NW_006160055.1:691831-713981 GCF_000334495.1 Tupaia belangeri chinensis | reverse complement strand
GGATATGAGGCTGGAAGGAGCAAGAAGCGGTTGTCCCCAGTGGAAGTCCCATTCCGTGGCCCACGTGTCCTGGGATCTGTGGCTGGGGGCCACAGATGACCCCAAGCAGCCTGATATTGTTGCCCAAACTTTGGCTGCTTTGAAGTAAGCAAAGATTTCTGGGAAGCTCCAACCATTTTACCTGGCTGTTGGCAGATTTAGAGCTGCCTGCTTTGAGGGAGGAAAATAAAAAGGAAAATGCAAAGGAAGAGGGAAGTGGGTCTGAGAAAACCAAACCAAGTCTATCAAGAACCCAGGCCACAAGGGCCCATGGCTCAGAGCCCAGGAGAGAAATCAGAACACCCAGCATATTAGAGGTGGAAGGGACCTCGGCACCCACCTCACCCAACCCCTCCTGCAGGGAATGGGAACATGAAAGCCCAGAACCACACACAAGCTGCTTAGGTTAGCACCCCTTCATTTCACCTGCTGCTGAGTCCTCATCTGAGTTCAGTTCCTTGTGAGTTAAAGGCCTCCCACCAGATTCACGCCCACTCTGCTTCCCCAGAGCACAGCACAGGGGTTCATCTAAGGCAGGCCCCTGCAGACCCACTACCTCCTTGAAACTGTTTTTCAAAACTTTCATGCATAGGGACCAGCAGTTGGCGTAATGGCTTTGTCACTGGACTCCCATGTAGTTGACCGCGGTTTGAGTCCCAGACCCAGTGGCTTAAACTTGTGCCAGGCGCGTGTGAGTGCATGCCCAAGATCCCGAGAGGAGAATGGAGCAGAAGAGACTGCGGCATGGCCACCCACCTGGGGGTTATTTCTCGCTTTCTGTCTTTCTGTCAAGAGCACACACCCTATAGCGAAAACTTCTCCAAAAACAAACAAACAAACAAACAAACAAACAAAACAGAAAACTTTGGATATGAGGCTGGAAGGAGCAAGAAGCGGTTGTCCCCAGTGGAAGTCCCATTCCGTGGCCCACGTGTCCTGGGATCTGTGGCTGGGGGCCACAGATGACCCCAAGCAGCCTGATATTGTTGCCCAAACTTTGGCTGCTTTGAAGTAAGCAAAGATTTCTGGGAAGCTCCAACCATTTTACCTGGCTGTTGGCAGATTTAGAGCTGCCTGCTTTGAGGGAGGAAAATAAAAAGGAAAATGCAAAGGAAGAGGGAAGTGGGTCTGAGAAAACCAAACCAAGTCTATCAAGAACCCAGGCCACAAGGGCCCATGGCTCAGAGCCCAGGAGAGAAATCAGAACACCCAGCATATTAGAGGTGGAAGGGACCTCGGCACCCACCTCACCCAACCCCTCCTGCAGGGAATGGGAACATGAAAGCCCAGAACCACACACAAGCTGCTTAGGTTAGCACCCCTTCATTTCACCTGCTGCTGAGTCCTCATCTGAGTTCAGTTCCTTGTGAGTTAAAGGCCTCCCACCAGATTCACGCCCACTCTGCTTCCCCAGAGCACAGCACAGGGGTTCATCTAAGGCAGGCCCCTGCAGACCCACTACCTCCTTGAAACTGTTTTTCAAAACTTTCATGCATAGGGACCAGCAGTTGGCGTAATGGCTTTGTCACTGGACTCCCATGTAGTCGACCGCGGTTTGAGTCCCAGACCCAGTGGCTTAAACTTGTGCCAGGCGCGTGTGCGTGCATGCCCAAGATCCCGAGAGGAGAATGGAGCAGAAGAGACTGCGGCATGGCCACCCACCTGGGGGTTATTTCTCGCTTTCTGTCTTTCTGTCAAGAGCACACACCCTATAGCGAAAACTTCTCCAAAAACAAACAAACAAACAAACAAACAAACAAAACAGAAAACTTTCACACATGGGTGCCCCAATGCATTTTTGTAGGGGAGAGTCCATAGCTTTCCCGAGATCCCCAAAGGTGTTTGAGATCCCAGAAAGACAGACTTTCTACTTTCTGTGTTGATATTTAAAAAGGCAGAGACTTCAATAGGGCAGATTGTGGCTCCAGGACAGTGGTTCTGAACCTAGATGATTAACACCCCAAGGGCCACTGGCAGTGTAGGAGACACTTGTCATTGTCATGACTGAGTGAGGGCACCTCAGAAGCAAAGGACACCGTCAACCATCCTGCACAGGGCAGCCCCCATGAGAAAACACCAGCAGGGCTGAGGCTGGGAGTCCCGGTCCTGAGACGAGCACGTGGAACATGCCCTGGAAATGAGCATGAACCTTACCCTCCATCTGCCCTGCATGTGACTGTGCACCAGCAGGCTGATGCATATGGCCCTGGGAGAGGACCCCACACGAGGGGTGTCCTGGGCACCCCACTAGCTCTTGGACACTGGTTGGGCCAGAACCAGTGGCCTCACTCCCCAGGTAGAGCACAGGTGATGTCCAGGGTGATTTCTCACTGCCAGTGGATGGGGACAGGAAGGCCACACGCCTGGTCACTTGATACCTAGTCAGGAAAGAGAGCTGCCCCTGAGCCAGCCTTGTCAAGCTCTGCACAAAAAGCCATTCCCAGACCCAGAGAGCGGAAGAGGCAGCAGCCCGCACTTACCTTCAGAGACCTGGGGCACAACCTTTCCCTCATCTTCCTCTGGGGGAAGATGAGGAGAGGGGGGAGAAAGGAGAGGCAGGAAAGGAGTCAGATGACGGTGGCGAGGAGGAGAGGAGCAAACAGGAGAGAAAGAGAGAGAGCTCGATTAACAGAGAGGATTCCCTGAGAAAGAGAATTTGCTGAGGATAGAGAGGTGAGCCTCGGGTGAAAGCAGATTGTCCGAGGGAAGGCTGAGGTCCACCCTGTACAGGACTTCAGGGCACCAGGCCTGAGACGCTGGCCCTCAGGAGCCGCCTCTCATAGGCCCTGCAGCCAAGGCCCATGTGGGCCGAGTCTGAAGCAGCAGTGTGTTGGCTGGTGAGAGGCAGCCCTAGCCCCCGGGCATGCTGACACCCCTGGGTGGGAGGCGTGCCCCAGCTGTGTGTCTGCGTGGGTCACACGTGCGTGCCATCCCCTCCTACCTGGCTGGATCAGTCTTCTGGGGACTAGGGGAAAAAAGTAAAGATAACTCCAAGAGCCCCAGCCCAGCCCTAAATCCAGAGTCTAGGGAGCATCTTTCCAGGCTCAGCCAGATCCAAATCACTGCTGAGGGCCCAAGGACCCCCACCGTGTCCTTTCCCACCAGGAAGCTGGGAAAAGGGCAGTGGGAACCTGAGGTGGCCATCAACCTGGAGGAGGACCTTCTCTCTGACAGACCCAGGGTTCCACCCTCCACTCCGTAACCAGGACAGCAGCCTCCCTCCTTTCTGCCTCAGGTGCCAGAGCTTGGGCTCTTGTCCTCAAGAGCAGGGACGTGGATAAGGGCGCAAGCAAAGGCTGGGAGAGTCAGGAGTCAGCTGCTGACAGGAGCCCTCAACGGGCAGAGGAGACCCAGGGCTGAGGGTGAGAGGGCCAGGAAGGTGCAGAGTGGAGGCCACTGCCAAGTCATGGGTCCCCAGGCAGGGTTTTGTGGGCCCAAAGAGGCAGAGCAGGAAACCCTGAATGCCAACAGTCTGGCCTCTGAGGTCTCAGGGATGCTCAGAGCAGAACCAGGTGGGCTGCAAGTGGGGGCCTGGCTCAGGGAAGCATGGGTGTGTTTCTCCAGCTTGTGCACGTGTGTGTATGTATGCATGTGCACATGTGTGTGTGAGGACAGATACCTGAACATGAGACATGGGAACCAGGTTCTAGTGGAGCGCTGACAGACTGCTAGGAACCTGAGACCAGCCCTCCAAATCCCTGAGTCACAGGAGGCTAGGAGTGGAGCCCAATCCACAAGTCTCTAGGCAAGAAGGCTCAAAGAGATCCATTACTCCCAGTCCCGGCTGAGAGGGCCCCTCTCTCCACTGACAGGGCCCCCCCTCCCCAGGCCTGATCTCAACATGGGCACAAAACTGGGCTGCCAGTTGTCCCCAGAAGGGTCCCAAGAACCCTCCACTGTGGGCGTCTTCCAATGAGATCCTCAAGCCCCAGCCTCTGCCCAAGACCACAGGGCCCTCCTCCCACCTCTCTCCCAGACAGTCACTCACCGCCTGTGGGGTGCAACAGGATATCCGCGGGGTTGTGGGGTTTCAGGCCCAGGGCAGACAGAGGTGTCTTGGCCAGACCTGGAGGGGAGCGCACTGTGCAGGGAAGAAGAGAGGGGTGAAAGGTCTAAGGGTAGGAGGGCAGAGGCAGGGCGGGGAGGCGCAGGAACCCCATCTGCCTCATCCTCACTGTCCTGGTCTGTCTCTGCCTCTCTGCATTTCAGCAGTTTACAGGATGAGGGGAAAGTATCAGGAAATGGTGCCCTGACCTGGCCTGGCCCCAGCATTGTAGAGCCATTTCTAGCCCAGGCTCCTGGTTTCCTGCCACAGTCCCCCCCACATCCCCACAGCTCCCAGTACATGCAGGTGCTTGGGCTGTCTCTGCCTTTTCCACAATGCTCTGGGTCTCCTTTGCCCAGCCCCCTTCCACAGCATGCATACACACCTGTGCACACACACGCACACGCACAGCCTTCAAAGCATACACTTGGACGGACTTGGACGGGAACAAGGAGTCCCTGAATGGCACGTCCCATAAAGGACAGAGGAGGAGGAGATCACAGGTGGGAACTGTGCCAACCCGAGGCCTCAGGGCAGCCCTCAGCCGAGAGTGGCCCTCACAAGTCCCAGGAGGAGAGAACTTCTCCATGTGGGGCCTTATTCCCTAAACTTCAGTGTTCTGGAAGAAGAGAAGCCCACAGTCCTCGCCAAGAGCAGAGGCTGGGCTCCTCCCAAGCTGGCCATCTGGGTTACAAGTGTCACATAACACACAAGGTCGGAAAGGGCTGTCGGGCTTTTTCCCAAAAGCCAAGGACAGGGCCACACTCAGCTGATCCCAGTCACGAGACGGCTCAGTGGCAGCTGCCGAGTCTCCTAACACACTCTGAGCGAAGTAAAAAAGGAGCTCTGTGTCTCTCATCAGGGATATCTGAAGCCTGCAGAGGTCGCAGCTCCTAAGACACTCCCTGTGGCCTAATGGCTTCCACAGAGTAGCTGAGGCCCCTGCATGCCCAGGAGTCACATGGCAGCTCTGTGATCCTCTCTGCAATCCCATTGCCCTTCCCAAAAGGCAGTGTGACCTACAGCCAAAACAAAACAAAACAAAACAAAACAAAATACAACCTCTGAACACGTGCAACACACATAACTTATTTGTACAGGTGCATAGCATGCACATAGGAAGAGTGAGATGTCACAGGGGTGTAGGTGGGTGGCTCACTCCTCACTCCACCCTCACTCCTTCTTTAGAGATCCATTGGACACATACAGCATAGGGGATAAATGTAGGTTCAGGTAGGTCTAGGCCTGCAGGTCTCTGATCATCTATCCTCCCTCTCTCTTTACACACACACGCACCCACAGGCCCTGCCCTGTATTTCTACCACCTCCACACACCCATTACCTAACACTGTCTTGCCCATGGACACTCACTAAGCACCTACCAACATGAAATGAATGAATGGCTGCTGTAGTTAATTGTGAACGAGTGACACCAGCCTCCGAGACTACTGATCACAGGATAACCATGACACAGTCCAGCCCACAAGCCTGCAGAAGTTTGCCCACTGGCTACAGAAGAGGCACGGGGAAAACAGAGAGAGAAGGTGAACGGAGAGAAGACAGAGCTGGTGGGAGGCTTCTCTTGGTTTTCTCCCTCCCTAATTCCTCCTTCCCTCGGTTCCCAGGCAATTCGGCCCTTCTGCTGAGGCAGATGAGTGGGCAGCACTGAAGCCAGACGAGCCTTTCACTTCCTGAGAGAAAAATTCCACACATTTCTCTGCCTCCTTTTTTCTCTCCCCAACTCTGTACATTTATGAGTCCTCTGACTTATCCTTCTCCCCAGCACACCCAGGGCTGGCTGAGGGGCAAGACAGAAGAAGGTGGCAAAACCCAATTCAGGCATAGCCCAGATGGCTCCATCCCACATAGGGGGCTATCCAAGCCTTGAATACTTGGAACTGAAGGTGAAAGGGACCCAGTGTGAAGGTGGAAGGTTAAGACCTGGGAGAGAGAGCCAACCAGGCCTTACGGCTCCAGAGCTGTCTGGACTGGACTGCATTAAGCCAGCACCGTCCAGCATGGACACCGTGAGCCACACATGACCACAGGATACTGCAGTGTTGGCTAGTTTAAACGAAGGTGTGTTGTGTGTGGAACACACACACCAGAAGCCAAAGACCTTGTAGAAAAAAGGAACACAAAATATCTTATTTTTTTATATTGATTACATGTTGAAATGATAGTATTTTAGATTGAAGCTAAGTAAAACGCATTAGCAAAATTAATTTCACTAGTATTTTTTGCATTTAAAAATATTCTAAATATCTTGATTTTTTTTATATTTACTTACCTAATATTTTGGGTTTTATAAAATAATAATAAATTTAGGGGCCAGCAGATGGTGTAATCAAGATTCTAAAATACCTTGATTTTTTTATATTGATTTACCAATTGACATGATAATATTTTGGGTTCTATAAAAATATTATCAAAATTAAGGGCCAGTGAGGAAAGTATGCTGGCAAGCTGGGCAGGCCAGAATTTGCTGCCTGTCACCTCCATGGCTCATTCCACCTTACCCTGTGCCCACTTAGTCAACCACAGTTCGAGTCCTGACCCTGCAACTTGAAATGCACACCAGATGCATGTGAGTGTATGCCCAAAATCCTGAGAGGAGAGTGGAGAAGGGATTGCAGTGTGGCCATCCCTCTTGGGGGAGGCTGATTTCTCACTTTCTGTCTCTCTGTCTCTCTCACTAGAGAATTTTACGTGACAAATGCACTTGTATTCTATGCCCATTGGATACCGTTGCTCTAGGGAGAGCTACAGCTTCCGAGGGCCACCGAGCACAGCTTCAGCCTCCTGTGTGCCCAAGATGACAGCCCACACACATTCTGCTGGCACAGGGACCATGGACTGTGGTCACATTCTCCTTCCGCAAAGGATAGCCAGCCACAATTCTCCCTTGCTAACCCATCTCCTCTCACTGGAGCAAGCGGATAGCTTGGACCAGGCCCAGTCAACCTCATCTCCACCAGACTCTCCTTCCTCTGCCACCCAGGTCTCTCCCAGAGACCAAGTCTCCCACAGCCTGGAATTGCTCTGTCACTCTGTTCCCCACAACCAACTCCTCCATATAAGGAACTCTGCTCCCGCCTCCGTGCTCATTTGGATCTTCTCACTGTGGACATATCTCTGTCCTTTGGAGGTTTGAGCCCCCTCCCCCACTGGTGGGTGTCTCAGGGGCTACAATCAAAAGACCCTGTCTAGACGCCAAGAGCGGATGAGATGGAAACTGTACCAGCCTGAGAGTCCCTGGCGAAACAGGCTATATGAAATGGAAGAGTATCAGAATGCAGACAGAAATGGGGTAAAAAACAAGAGGTTGAGTCAGAAAGTATCATGCTAGGATGGGCAATCTTTTGAGTGTAGCATGTAAAAAGTCTGAACAAGTAAGAAAATTCTACTATACATGGAGCCTAGGGCCCCATCGGGATCCTAAGACTGGGGCTGCAGCATCCTTACTTAGGTTCATGAGGATGAACAGTAGAGAAGACAGTGGCTGCAAGGAACAGAGAGGAAGTGGGCACAGGGTAAGGTGGAATGAGCCATGGAGGTGACAGGCAGCAAATTCTGGCCTGCCCAGCTTGCTAGCATACTTTCCTCACCCTGTCTCCAAACCTGGGGCACTCACACAGGCCAAGAGTGAGATGAGGGGCCAGAGGGAACACAGGGAAACAGGTTTAGCAGGGAGTTCTTACCCCCACTGGGTGGTGGGCTGGTCGGGGAGGTCCCCTCCATTTCCTCGAAGGCCTCCTTGTAGCTGTGCAGATGGGGCTGCAGAAGAACAACGGGGAGTGAAAGGGGGAACCTGGAGAAGGGGGTTTTCCTTTGCATGACTTGGGAATGGGGATATGAGTCAGCCGGTCCATAAGCCCCTAGCTGATCTGCCTTTCCTCCACAGCTCAGGTGAGCACAGAGGAGATCCTGCCCATTCACAGCCCAAGCAACTCTTTGTAGTTGAGCTGGGGGCATGGCCATTGCAAAACCATGGTCAATCACTGGCAGGGTTCAGGAGCACTTGCCTAGGAAACATTTCAGAAAAGAGCCAAAGAAAAGGGGCTGGGGTGGAAGATGGGCCTTGCTAGAAGGTAGGAGAGAAAAGATATCCAAAAGCCATTTATATCCAGAATGACTCTTCAGACTGGATTGTATGGGACAGTTAACATCTCCCAGATAGCCCTCAGATCACCTGCACTAGAACCTTCAGGTTGCGTGATGAAAACGCAGATTCCTGGGTCCCAGATCTACTATGCTAGAATCTCTGGAGGTGGATTTGGGAAATCTACAGTCTTAATGAACTCCAGTTGTTATGCATGCTGAAGTTTGAGACCTACTGCCTCCAACTACTAAAATGTCTCAGAAATTCAAACATTTGGCACGAAAATGAAATCTTCCCCCCAAATCCTTCTATCTATCTAGAAAGAGGCCTAGACACCTTTCTGTCCATCTGTATGCTTCGGTTTGGAGTTCAAAAACAGTGGTCACCTGTGGTATTCCAGGATCCTCATTACCCTACTAGGAGCTCTGTTTAGGAGTTGAGGAGGACTTCTACCTCAGAATTAATGTAAGAAGTGGGAACATGAAAGCTCTTTAAGTAGGGAATTGGGCTCCAGAGTCCACATGCCAGAGAAGAGACATGATGTGAGGATACAGGGAGGGAAAAACAGCTGAGTTCACCAACGGGTCAATGCCAATCCACCATCAGGTTCCTGGGGGTCTAAGATGGGCTACACCATCCCCTGTGGCCCCAAAATCCAGGTCAGAGACTCACCTCTTTGGGCCGCCCTCCAGGATTGAGAGCGATGGTAAGTGCCAGTTCAGGGGAGACACACTGGACAGGAGAGCGAACCCCAGGACTACGAGGAGATGTGGCCTCTGGGGACTGGTTCTCATACTGTCCATCGCTGGCTGCCCGCCTCCGGAGAGGGGCTGGGGGCTCTGCAGGCTGCTTCTCCCTAGCCTGTACCCCTGGGAGGAATGGCAGGACATAGAGAGTGATGAGCACATTGTGTGAGAAGTGATCACTCCGGCCTAATCCCCCTAGAGCTGGAGCTGGCTTGTCTCCCCTCAGCACCTCCCAGTCTTCCTGGACTCAGTCCTGCTCACACCCCAGATTCTCTCTGCGGGGTGGGGGACCTGCTCTGATTGGGTTTGACTTTCACCAGGAATCTCGACTCTCCATGGGGTGGGGACCAAAAGCACAACGGACTGATACAAGAAACAGATGTCAGCTCCTTCCAACCCCTGGAGGCAGAGGGCCAGAGCTTCCAGACAGGGAAGAAAGTGGAAGGAAAAAAGTCTCCAAGGCAACCGCATCAACTAACAAGCAACATCAAGCCCATGGGGAAGAACTTTTGGAAAGAGCTAAATTGCATCATCGTGCAAATGGTGCTTCCAGGGAGAAACAAAGAAATGACTACATTTTAGTATGGAGTCCCCAGTACCAGCTGGCCCCTGGGAGATTCTCGCCTTCTCTGGGGTTCCTCAACTGCCAACCAGTGCACCTCCAAAACCTGTTGCCAACTCCTTACACTGCCCTCTGAGCTATCCACCCCGTTTTCCCACTCCACAGATGGGCAGGATCCTAGGTCGCCATTCCCTGCTGAGGAGCAGGCAGAGAAGTCATAAGCTCCATCTGCTTTTCTGCACTTCCCACCCAACTCCTATCCCACAGGCCTGGGGATGTTGTTAACCTCACCCTCCCTCCTCCCCTCTCCCAAATCTTCCCACAGCTGGGCTGAGGCACGGAATCCATTGCCTCACTGTGCTGGCTCCCAAGAATCCTAGAAAACTTACTCCCCAGGTCCCAGAGGCCACGGCCCAACCTGAGGGTGGGCTCCCTTCTCCTGAGTATCTTCTGGGAGGAGATCCTAGCCCAGCCTTCACTATCATTAGCACTTATCAAAGTCCCAGGTCACACGGAGCTGGGACTCTGAACACACATCTAGGAACACAGGTCCATAGCACACACGATTGTGTGCCTATGTGCGCATGCACACACACACACACGTCCGTGAACACGTGCGCACACACACACACACACACACACACACACACACTGAGGCCCCCAGGATGTTCCAGTGCAGCCAAGCAGAAATCATTGTCACTCAGACTGAATCATCTTCTTCTCCTAACCAGAGTAGGGTCTGCAATCTCCCAGGTGGCCCCCAAATTGCCTACTTGTCATGAGCATGCCAAGTCTAGAGGTGGAGATACACACACATGCACACACGCAGTCACTCTGAGATGTGGGCCATTCCCTCTCATAACCAGGGCCTCCAGCAGAGCCCTGAGGGGTGCAGCAGGACTGGCATGGCATCTGCACGTTAAGTGCACAAGGGAACTCGGTGGCATCTGGAGTCTCTACCTCAGGTAATTTATTCTTCTGAGGCGGCCTTGCCTGCCCCCACTAGCTGAGAAGTAGGAGCCCTGATGGGACAGTGAACTGGACTCTGGGCTCAGTCTGCACTCACACACTGCCCTATTTAAAGTAAGTGGGCCTGCACCTTGAAGTGCCCTTATTTTCTGAATAGGAAATCAGAGGTCACAAAGGTCCCTGACACGGGCTGCTGTGAGCCTCCACCTGGAGGAAAGAAGGGTGTGGCTTTGAAGCTAGAGCAGCTGCTAGAATCCTACAGGCAGTCCAGGCTCTCAGGCCTCAGGAGAGCAGGCTGCAGCTTCTGCCACACCTGCGGTACCCCTGTCACCAGCCATGCTGCTTCTTCTCCCCCCACACCCCCAAGTCCCCTGCCCTACCCAGCCTCCTAGGCAGCTTGGATCAGAGCTACAGCTGGCTTTATTCCTGGCAAAAACATTAGAGAGAAACAGACATAGCCATTGATTTTCTAATAATAATCGTGACAAAGAAGGCCCATTCGGGAAAGGCTCTTGGGGTTTGGAACTCAGTTCCGCCCCAAGGTTAAAAGAAATGCATTAGGGCTGGTCTCAGTTCCGGACTCACCCACCCTGGCAGCCTCCTTCTGGAAGGTCCTTTTGCTTTTTCAAGGGGTGGCCAGTTTCCCTGTTAGATCTAATGTTTGCCCTTGACAAATGGGTCTGTTTCCATTTCAAGCATTGAATCTTCCAGAGAGACAGAGAACATTCTCCCCAATCTGCTCAGCGCAGCCTTGTGTCCAGGGGCCACAGAACAAATGTAACAGCAGCTGGGATCACCAGTTGGCGTAATGGCTATGTCGCTGAACTCCCATGCAGTCAACCGCGGTTCAAGTCCCATACTCAGTGGCTTAGACTTATGCCGGGCACGTGTGCATGCGTGCCCAAGATCCAGAGAGGAGAATGGAGGAGAAGGGATTGTAGCATGGCCATCCCCCCGGGGGGTGATTTCTTGTTTTCTTTCTCTCTGTCTCTGTCTTTCTGTCAAGCGCACAAGTCCTATAGCAAAAACCTCTCCAAAAAAAAAAAAAAAAGTGTCAAATGTAGCAGCAACTGCCAGGAGAGGAAGCTGGATACTGGAGGGCCTTGCCAACTGTGAAGGGTGTGCGGTGAGCCACCTGCACATAGGCCCCACCATCTAGATTGCCCTCTCCGTCACCACCAGATTGGCAAGGGGAGGAGAAGAGGGGGCAGAATGACCTCCAAAGAGCAGAAGCCCTGCAGGGTAGAGCTTTCCCCACAGAAGGGGGAAGACCCCACATTCCACTCCCATGGGGCTAGTCCCTCCCCTGGCAAAGTGCCCATGGTACCAGTGGTCAGTCAGGGCCACTCATATTCTTTGAACACAGTGTCCCACTGTTGTCCCCCTTGGCAAGCCCAGATCTGCCTGCAGTGCCTGGACAGCCATGTTCCCTCTCTCGTCTTTCTCTATGGGAGGGGAGAGGGCATGGTGGAGGAGAGAGAAGAGAGCCCCATTGTTCCTCAGCCAAGTTGGGATGTCTGGACACAAGCTGATGGCCAGTGTCAGAGAGAGAACACCCCTCTCTCACGTCCCAGAAACTGGCTAATGATAAAAATAGGCCTGCTCCCCTGCCCGCCCCTTCTGCCACCACCCTCCACCCCAGGACTTTCTCAGTCACTGAGCCCCATTCTCTCTCTCAGGGCCTCTGTCTCCCACAGGCACATGGGCAGATGCAGGCGGACACTTGTACAAACACACACACGTGTGCACACACTCACCACACAGTCTTAGTCCCACAGGAGTGGCAGTGGGACGCTGGCTTGATGGAGTATTTAGGGGGGCCACTAGGTCATCCACAGAACTCTATGGCCATCCCTGCCTCAGCAGAAAACCATGTGGCTGGAGGAAGCTAATGAAGACAGGATGCGAAAGAAGCAATCAGGGCTTTCGGAGGTCACCCCCCACTGAGGAGGGGGTGCCCTGTGGCAGACAGGCGGGCTTTAGGATCATAATGCCCTACATTCAGAGAGTCCTGTGTTCCTTTCTAAGGCTCTTCACCTCTGGTTGGCACTGGGCCTTCCCCACTGCCCCGCGAGGATGGGCAATGAACTCAGTCCAGGAGCCTCCACTCCAGCCCCCGACCAGAGGGAGCCAGGCAGTCTCACTTCCCTGGGGTCCTCACTCTGTGCCTGGATGGTGCTGTGCTTGGGGAAACTCTCTCTCAAAGGCTCCCCAATGCAAGCTACACCACTGGCAATTAATCACCATCTAACACACACATGTGTACCACGCTGCAATTCTGGGTGCCACAGCCTTAACACACAGCAACATGCACACTTTGGCAAAGCACCATCCCCCACCGCCCTGGCTCACCTGGACGAACGCCCTGGTGTCGGGCTTCATTGCACGCCTCCCTCCACCCCCAGATGGGCTGCTCCCACCCCCACAGACCCAGCTCTTCTTTCCAGCCTTCTGATTTCCAAAAGACTGAGTTGCTCAGTTCCAGATGCCAGGGCTGGGTGTCCAACTGCATGCCTGAGGCTCTGGAAGCGAAGGGATCCAGGAGGCCACCTGTTGGGCCAGGGTACTAGAAAGCCACACGGCGACCACACTAGCAGCCCTTGGGCAAGCCATGCCAGCTCCCCTTACGACAGGCGCCCACCTGAGACCCTGACCCCAATTCAGGCCCAGCTGAACACTGCACTCTCCACCACTGGGCCGAGAAGAAGGCAGAAGGAGCAGGGACAGGGGTTCTTGCTAGAGCCTTCTCTGGGCCATCCATGGGCTGTCATGGGGAGAGTCTGTGGAGGCACTGGCCACTGCTATGGGGTGTCAATAGCTCCCCACCCCTGAGTCTGTTCCCAGAACTGCAATGGGACAGCCATTATTGAGGAATGTTTCATTGCTATCACTCCTCACACCACAGAGGGTGATGTTAAAATATTTGTGACTGGCTTAAAATCTGATTCAGAACAATCAGAATCATAAAGTCATAGTATGTCTAAATGCATCTATAAACTAATTTCAATATTGCTTTCATTTACGTGAACTGAACTGTTGCTTTAGATCTCTAGAAGGGTTTTTCTTTAGGTATTATAAAGTGAAGCTAGTATAATAGTTCCAATTGACAATGACAGTATCCTTTTAGTTCACCTAAATTTTTATGTAGATGACCTTCATGGAGACGCCTACAGAAACTCCATATTCATGTGCAATTCTGACATTCCTTTTAGTGTTACAAATGTCAAGTCATTTCTCTCTTTCTCTGTGAGTGCCAGTCACAATGCTTTTCATTCACCTTAATATGGGTAGGTAAGCCTGACAGCTCCATCTTCTTCCAAAGAGGAAGAGTAGAGAAAGGATTCCTTCCCAGAGCTAAAAACCTTTGGGCCTGCATATCCGAAAAGCTGTGGATAGACATTAGTGGGCAATGCTATCCTCAAATATTAGTGACATGCTCCTTAACAAAGGGTCCACCAGGTCTGGGCATGTCACACCATTCTATAAATATGTAAGGTAGATTATCATCTCTCCATTTTTCAAATTGGGACACTGAGCTCTGAATAGTTAGGAGACTTGCCCAAAGTCATAGAGGTGGTCACAGACCGGGCCAGGACTACATCCAGGGCTGCTGACTCTTATCCATGGGTCCTAGTATCAAAGATAGGGAGTGGGGCCCCTAGGGTATACCATGCTCAGCGTGCTAGACACGCCTCTGTCTTATGCCTGGGTGGCACCATGCAAAGCACAGCATGGCTCCTGCTGGGACTGGTCTTACAGCCCTGGTAGTCTGGTCAGAGTGGCTGGAGTGCTGGTCTGACCAGAGCCCTCACTGGGCACTGCCATTGCAGTAGCCTGCACCTCCACGGAGGACCCTGAAACTTAGTCTAGTTACTCCAGGCCCTGTTCCCAGCAGCCAAGGCCAAGGCTAGATGCATTAGGCTTGTGTCTACACAGATGAGCCCTGGCTCATGCAGAAAAGAGCAAGAGAGAGTTTAGCGTGAGAGAGGAGGGAGAGGATGTAAGGAGAGAGAAGCAGGAGTGGAGAAAGAGAATGAGAAGAAGATGGAAAGGCAAGAGTAATAAGAAAGGAAATGGAAAAGGAAATGGGAAATGAGAGAAGAAAGCGGGCAACAGTTGGAATGAATAGCACAGAAGAAGGAGAGAGAGAAAGAGAGAACTAATAGAGGGTCAAAGAGCTACCAAGGGAGAAGGGGAAGGGGAGGACCAACCAGACATGGAGGAGGATCGGAGCCGGTGGAGAGGAGGGGGCCGGAAGCTGCCACTCTGGCCAATGCCTCGCAGTTTGGCATTGTACGCTGCCCTCCCGCCACCCCAGGGGAGCCGGCAGGGCATGGGGGGCAAGCAGGAAGAGACACCATCAGGCATGGATAGCACCCCACCAATGGCACAGGGGACAGTGGACATGGGATACACAGAGAACACAGGAGCGAGGCATTGAACAAGACGAAACAAAACAAAAACAAAGAGAAAATCAAAATTAGTTGGTGTTTGGAGCCTGCGGTCTGGCCACACACTGGAGGAAGGGGGCAGGGTGTCAGAAGAAGAGAGGGTGGAACCAAGGTCTTGTTTCTTCAATGGGCAGCTGGCAGCGGGACCTCCTGTTGGCCCTCTCTTTTCTAACCCAAGTGAAGGAAGATGGTGCCAGTCTGAGGCCAGGAGATTTCAGTCCTATTACCCCAACCACATCTGCTCCTCGGTCAGCATCATCCATCCGAGGATATCCGCCCTCTCATAAGCACCCGCCTCTTCCTGGAGCCAGGGTGACCCCATTAGTCTGAGGCCAAGAGTCACACTTAGCATCCTGCATCCCTCAGCCTACTGCTGGTCAGTCACACCCACCTGGGTAATCATCTTCCCTGGGGAGCCCCTCATACTTCTTTGCTCCCGTCCAAAGCTTCTGGGCCCCACCAGAAAAGTCCTTAAAGAGAACCTGCTAGAAAGCCCTGTGAAAGGGATCATGGGCATGCACGCACACGCGCCCAGCGTGAGTTTTAAGCAACCGGGTCCGGGATGCGAACCGCGGTCGACTACGTGGGAGTCCAGCGACATAGCCATTACGCTAACTGCTGGTTCCCGATGCCAGCTCTTTCTTCATCCCACTGACTCCCAATTCATCTTCACACCACAAGGGCCACATAGGTGGCCAACAGCAGCTCTGCCCTGACTCCCAGAATTCATGACCTTTCAGCTATACTCTACTTTGCAATCTGCTCCATGCCAGCTGTTTCCCCCTGCAGTCTACAACCTGAAACTGTGGGAGGAATCCCAGGAGCTGATCCCTGGGATCTCTTCTCTACCTGTCCTTACCCCCTGAGGGGTAGACACCATCTAGTGCCTTGCTTTATATAGCATGCATTTCCTAACATTCTCATATTTCCATGCTTCAGCCTCTCCCTTTAAACTCCTGGCTCAGATATCAACCACCTTAGGTGTTTCAGGGGCATCTCAAACCTAACTGGTCCAAAAGCGCATGGCCTGTATTCCCTCTAAATCTGCTCTTTCAAGATTCTTACCCATGTCAATAAAGAGCAAGTCCATCTTTTAGTTGCTCAGGCTGAAAAACTTGAAAGTTGTCCTTGACTTTTCTCTTCCCCATCTAGTCTACCTGTAAATCTTACTAGCTGTATCTCCAAAATATGTCTACAATCAGAGGACTTCTACCCATCTCCATAGCTAGCACCCTGACCAAAAGCAGTAGCCTCCTAACTGGCCTCCCCCGTTCCAATCTAGTTACATTGATCCTTTCAGAACAAGCTAGATGTCACTCTGGTCCTTCCTAAGGCTTCTCATGCTTCACAGAGTAAAAGCCAAAGATCTTATGACCATCTCTAACACCCACTGTGGGGCCGGCCCCATAGCACAGAAGTTAACACCACACAGAGGAATGCCAGATTCCACATGGCCAACCAGGGCTTGAGTCCAAATCCTGGTGGTGTAAAAACATGCTGGGCATGCACACACAACCCCCGGATGCTGACAGGATGGAGAATTGCAGAAAAAAGGACTGCAGTATGACCAGGCCCCACTGCGGAGTATTCTCTTTCTCATGTGCATTTTTATTTTTATTTTTTAACAAAATAAAATCCAGTGTAACAGGTCTCCATTTCTATTATCTAATTTCATATCCCACTGTACTCCCCTCAGTCACTCTGCTCCAGTCACCAGGCCTACGCCAGCTCATGATCTTTGCACTTACTGCTTATACAGAGCCCTCCTTCACCACCAAGTAAAGTCCTTCCTGTCCATCCTATGTGAAGTGCAATCACCTACCCTCTATCTCTCACTGGCACTTCACTGCTCTATTTTATTTCCATGGAACTTTTAGTGTCCATCTCAAGGACAGATTTTTATTTGTTTTGCTTTCCAGCATTTTCTAGAGCATAGATTGGCAAATAGCACAAATTAAACCTCATGTGGAATGAATGAGTTAAATGGACATTGAACTCATATCCTTTTCCATAATGAAATTTATATATGTGTGCATATATATTTATATATGTGTGTGTGTATATGTGTGTGTGTGTGTGTGTGTATAAATTGGTTCTCAGTTCAAGCTCAGAAAACTTGACATCACTTTTCCCTATATCTTTACACATCCTTTATTCTTATTTCATAAAGAGGTATCTTACCTCTTGGTTGAGCCTAAATTATCCACCTGACTCCTAAGCTTATCCTCTGCACTCCCTTAGAGACTTTATCCATCAATTTATTTTTCTCTTCTTTTTCTTCTCCTCCCTCCCTCCATGTTCAACCTTCTCCTCTCCTCTCCTCTATCTAAAGATATTCACATGACTCTCATATTTACCAAAAACAAAAAAGTTCCCAATATCTTACTACCCCCTTTAGCCACCATTCTCTCCCCTTTTATCACAAAGCCACTCAAAAGAGTAATTGGCATGCTATCTTCACTCCGGTTCCACTCACTCCTCAGTCCCTCACAGTCTGGCTTCTGTCATTAGCACTCAACTAAAAATATGACTTTGAAAATCACTGGGGTCACCTAATTGGCAAGCCTAGAGAATTTTTCTCAGTCCTCTTTTTCATGCTCTCTCCAGATGGCATTGCTAAACCCCCAGCCCTTGTCCTTGACTATCTTGACTTCTGTGGTGACATACTGTCCTGTTCTCCTGTCAGCAATCTAACATTCATTCTCAGTCCCTTTTATGTCCTCCACTTCCCCTCATGGCCATTACATCCCAAGGTCTTTTCTCTCCATGCCCTCTGACATAGAGACCTCCTCCAGACCCGGAGCTTTAACATTCACTTCTGCAACAGTAACTTCAAAATCTATAGCTCTTCCTGCTCTTTCAAACTCTTAAGTACAGACATGCAAGTGCCTTTGTACGGCTCTACCTAGAGGTTCCAGTATCACCTAAAGCTCAACGTATCTAACACTGAGGCTTTATATTACACCAAAGTCGTGCTTCCTCCTGAGTCCCTGCTTCTCAATAGAACCACTCTGCTTTTATTCATAGAGCCTCAGAATCATCTTTGTTGTATCTTTCTCCCTTGTCTGCTACAACCAGTCAATTTGTAAACATACTGGTTCTACTTTCATGGTATCCAGGTATCCCTCTCTCTCTCTCTCTCTCTTTTTCTTTTCATTCTGGTAGTCAGCATCCTAACCCAGTCCCCCATCACTTAAACTAGCTAATAAGCTCCTAGCATCTCCCAGCTCAAAATCTCTCCTATTTTGTATCCTTCCTGCCCAGGCCCACCAGAAACATTTTCCTACACTACAGCTTTGATCATGGCACATTCCCCCGACTAAACCATACCAGTGGCCTCCTACATTGCTACTAGATAAAATTCAAGCTCCTTATTTTAGCACTTAAGACCATCCAGAGACAGATCCTACGTTACTCTTCCTGATTCTACCTCACATGGCCTGTGCTCTCAATCTACTCACTATTCTTCAAGCATATCCAGTGTTTTCCAGTCTTCACTATGAACCCTTTCTATTCAGTGGCTCCACCCATTTTCCAAATTCTGTCCATCTTCCAAGGCTCAATTTAAACCCACACTCAACACAGCCTTCCCAGTCTCTCCAGCTGATAGTGATCTCTTCGCTTCTCTTCCATAGAATTTTCCTCATACCTCTCTTATTACAAATGACTTCATTTTAAAGTTCCAGTTCTTCCCCCTTACCTCCACTAAACTCTAGGCTCCTTAAGAGTAAGATGAATATCTGATTTTTAACAGGCATTAGAATGTCTACCTCTAGAGACATCTGAGATCAATCCAGTCACAGAATCAGTAACATAAGATAAATGGGTTGAATGTCCAACTCTGACTCTTATTTCTTTTTCTTGTCTTATTGCACTGGCTAGGACACCCAATACAGTGTTAAAGAAGAGTTGTGGTAACAACTTATTTTGTCCCTGTTTGAAATAGGAATGTTTGCAATGTTTCACAAGAAAGTATAATGTGTGCTATAGGTTTTTGGTATTTTTCATTTATCAAGTTAAGAAAACAATACCTACATTCTCTGAGATCTTAGCTGAAATAAGACAGAGGGCTATTGAATCAAAATGGAATGAATAAGGGACATAGCAGTGAGTTGTAAAGGATAGCCAAGGGAAACACAAGGGAGAAAAGCCAAGAGATCAAGTTCATGGCTATGGTGAGGTTATCCTGCAGATCTGGACTTCCCAGTTACTCATGTCAAAGCTTATGTTACAATTTCTCGAAGCAGAATATAGAATGAGCAGAAAGAGGTGGTACTAGAAGTCTAGTATCCTAGACCATTCCACATATTGATTTCGTTTATGTGCCTTTATCTACACAAGCACTGCAAACACCATGAAGAGATAAAAAGGAAGTTATGCAAGCAGGACCTGCTAACATTAGAAATCCCACTACTAAAAGGTCAAGAAACAAAGAGACAACCTTCACCCTAGGGACCAGATATAACTGCCCCATTCTATACATCTATCCTTTCTCCTGACTAATACACTCACGGCTGATGGAGGAGATGGTGACAGGAACACAGGGGCTGAGAGCAGAGTGTCCATGTTTCCACATCCAAGTCCTGGGTCCAACCCAAGTGCCAACAATATTTTTTCCCTCCCTATGATTTCGTGGCAACCAAAGCTAAGAGGCTACATGCAGGTTATGGAAGCTGACAGCTAAGACCTCAGAAGCTGGTAGGAGAGAAAAGGCTGTCCACTACAATGTGGACATCTCCTCAGGACCACTAGGGTTATGGTTTCATCTTGAGTGAGCTCCCAGAGAGAATATGGAAGAGTTCTGGTAGTTGGAGGAAATTCATTCTGTTTTCCCATAGAGAAGCCCCCTAGATCCTACCCATCATTAGACTAGAGTGTCACTATTTAGGTCACCACCCCAACTCTGTAAATATTGGAAGAGGAAGTAAACTTTCAGGGTATCTAGGTAGTCCCATTCTTCTCCCCTCAATAAAACTAGGAAGAAGAGGGTCTTTGCTGACAAAGCCAGAAGGATGTCCTTATCTCAGGGACCCAGTGTGGGAGAAAGAAGTTGAAGCCCCATCTACTCTACACCGTGGAACATTTCATCCCTGAAAAAGAGATGCCCATCTCTTTTTGATGCTTAAGTAGAAGCAATGATATACTACTACTAGACCAGCTCTCTAGTGGAGCTAAAGTCCTATTTGTCTATTTCCATGGTGTAAATAATCCCATTATAGTTCATTTTAAGCTTCCAATAATGGAACTAGGGGCTGAGAGCAGAGTGTCCATGTTCCCACATCCAAGTCCTGGGTCCAACCCAAGTGCCAGCTGGCCTTCCCCAAGTTGTTTCCCCAAACCCATAAGGGTGGCCCTAGGGACGGTGTCTCCTTCCCTCCCTGCAGCTGGCATGGTGACTCAACTTCCCCTAAATTTAGGAAAAAGGGTGGAGGACACAGTCAGCTGCCTAGACTCCTCTTCTGCCCCATGATCATCCTGTCAGATGAGGGGCTGGGCACAAGGTCCACCTACCCCAGTTTCTGATCCAGGCCTGCCTAGACTTAACCTCCACAACAAAGTCAACCCATAGGATTTTCTGCATGGTTTAGCTGCCCCTGAGGAATGGGCACAAACTTAGCCAATGGGAAAGAAGGGAGCCCACAGTTATCCCTGACTACTGCCATTTCTTGCCTTTAGCTACCCAAAAGGCCATTTGGGTGGTCCCCCTCTGTCTCCAGAAAGATAAGCCCATTCTCTGATAGGAAAAGGAGCTTTATTTCTTAGTGCCTAGTTCTCAGACAGAGTTGGGTCTAAGCAAGGACTAACAGAAAAAAACTCTCCAAATGGGGAGACCTTGGTCTCTCTCCACAGACAACTATCCTGAAAGGCCCCACAAGGTCGAACACCCAGATAGAACCCAAGGGCTTTAGGATACTCTCTCTGGTTTCATTACAGCCTCTGGGAAGGCCTACGAGAGAATTTAAGTCTACAGAAGTTTCCCTCCAGTCTTTTCCGCACTCCAAGGAACTGAAGTGTGAGGACAGAGATGTCAGCCAGCAATCACAGAATATCCTCTCTCTAAAAAATCTGTACTCCAGTCTCAGAGTTACCTCCTCCAGAAAGCTGTCCTTGATTGCCCTAGGTGGTCAGGTTTGATTTCCTGGGTTTGAGGGCCTTGGTCCCCAGCAAAGTCATAGCCTAGCACACATTTCACTGTTGTGATTATCTGTGTCCTCACTAGACTATAAACTCTTTGAGGGCAGGAACTGACAGACACTGATCTTTGAATTCCAGTATCTGGCTGGTGCTGAACAATAAATACAGGAGGGGATGGGTAGCATGGCAGGTACCTGTAAGCCTCTTCCCCAAGCCATAGCAATGCTTGCCAAAGTCATCCCTGGGCCTGCACCTCCTTCCAGCAAGACCAACAAAGACCAAAGGAGGGTAAGGTAGAGGGAGTAAGGAGGGAATTCCCAGAACTGATGGTCTTCTGGACTCTTACCTGCTACCCTGTGGGCCACCAGCCCTTCCAGGTTCAATGGCTCCTCCTCCGGAGTTCGGGAAGGATCTGAACTCGCTTCCTTTGGTGGGAGCTGAGGTTGAGCAGTGATGCCAGGGAGAGAGGCTGGGGGCTGCTGAGGCCCTGGAGGGCTATGAGTGGTTGGATGGAAGGCAGAGGAGGAGGAGGAGGCTGGGCTCTTTGGACGGAAACCCTGGTTGGGTCCAGCTGGACACAGTTGATAATCATAAGGTGAGTAAGACCTTCCAGGAGGGACAGACTCCAGGGCGGCCCGTGGGACTGGCTCATGGGTTCCCAAGGAATGCCCACTGGGGATATAGCCAGATCTGGACTGGGTCAGTGGATGGGATTGGCGGGAGAAGCTGGAGGGGGGCTGGGAGGAAAGTGGGGAAGCCCCTGGCCAGGCCCCTGGGACACTCTGGGATTTGTGCAGAGGGGCAGCAGAGGCTGGTTCCAGATCCAGCATCAGCATGTTGAGTGTTTCAATGGACTGTTCTATCTCCTGCTGAGAGGCTGCCCTTGGGAACTCAGGGAGACCTGCAATAGGGGTCTCTGCTGCTGGCAGGGGGCTGGGCCTGCTGGGCACAAGGCTCTCCAAGTGGACTCTTTCCTGCTGGCGAGGAGGTGGGCGAGGCTGTTGTTGTTGTTGCTGCTGCTGCTGCTGCTGCTGCCACGAATTCAGCCCCCTCTGCACAGCCTCCCTGCTGCTTCCCCCACGGGCCGGAGCAGGGGGCCGC
>NW_006160055.1:684546-690924 GCF_000334495.1 Tupaia belangeri chinensis | reverse complement strand
CGGTTCTTTTGTTGTTGTGGCCGCCCCCCCTCCTCCCCCTGCCACGAATTCAGCCCCCTCTGCACAGCCTCCCTGCTGCTTCCCCCACGGGCTGGAGCAGGGGGCAGCTGGGGCTCGGTTTCTGGAAAGGACTGAGAGCGGAACATGCCGCTGGGGTCATGGCCATAGTGCGCGGTGGTCACTGGCTGTGGCCAGGCTGCGTGGGTGCCCTCCCGCTGGTAGCCAGCTAAACCCTCCTGTGCGGAGTAGGAGGGGTGCACGGGAGCTGTGTGGCCGGTGTGAGCAGGCACTGCCCGGCTGGCAGACTCATAGTAGCCCCCGCCATTGACCATAGGCTCTGCTGGGTAGGGCTTGTCCAGGCCGTTGGTCAGTGGGGACATGGCTTCTGGGTAGCCTCCTTCACTGGTATTGGTGACCCCATCCAGAGAAGACAGTGTACCCATACTGCCCACACTGTGCCCATCCTGGTTGGGCAGCTCATCGTCCAAGATGTCCGTCTCTCGCTCAGAAGCCAAGGCCCCACCGTTGACATGAACCTGGGCTGGGACAACATGGCGGCCAGAGGAAGGAGCAGCAGGACCCCCTGCTGGGCGGGACCTGAGGTGCTGGGTGTGGTACATGGCACCTGGCTTCTCTCGCTCTAAGCCAAAGCCACTCAGAAGACGCTCCAGCTCCCTCTTCTCGTCAGGACTCAGGGCAACAGGAGCACCGGAGGCTCCAGGCACAGGCTCATCAGTCTTGTCTGTCTTGGTGGAGGCTGTGGAGTTGCCCGAGTCACTGCTCACGGACAGTGTGTGCTCCACGTGGTTGGGGGTGGCCGACAAGGCAGGGCGTGTGGCATTGACGGCCCCGGTGCTGCCATGCAGGGAGTCCTTCTTCTTCACCTTGGCATACAGGCTCCCATCCAATGGCCCCTGCGTGTGTCCTACCACCTCTGCAAGGGAGAGAACAGAGGGTGGGGCAGAGATGTCAGTGAGAGGCAGGGACACCAACTCTTCTTCCAAGGAAAGGGTTGAAAACTCCTATGCCCTGGATCTAAAGCCTTCTCTCACCATCCTGAGGTGGGGAGAGGGGAAAGGACAAAAAGGCTTCCACAAGGCTCTGGGGCAGGCCCTTCACCAATAGCCAGCTCAGGGCAGGCAGTGGAGCCTAGCTGAGGTTGAGTAGAGGGTCCTGGGGGTAGATTGCCCCAGTCCTAAACACAGAAGCATGAATGACTCTCTGGGCCTCAGTTTTACTATCTGTAAAACAGGGATAATAAGATAATCAGATTGAGCTATATGAAATTGCCAATATGCATTGACCACACACACTTCCCATTTAAATTAGCTGACACATACCCTGTGCTGAGACCAGTACCCAGTACATGGTGAGGGATCGGTAGCAGGGAGCTATAACTGTCACCATTACAAACAGTAATTCCTAAATGATACTATCTGAAGCATGCTCGGTCCTCTCGACTGCCCAATCTCTGAGCGTTTCACCCCTGCTTCAGTTCCTGGAAGTCCCACCCTGGATTAGAGGTAGAATGCCAGGAGAGGCGATCATTGCCTTAAATACACATGAGGATGTCAATGTCAGCATGGAGAACGGGTTCTTCTGACAGCAGTCTTTGCTCAGGAAAGTAGGGAAGCACCTGGGCAGGGTGTAAGGGTGCAGCGAGGGTCCACCATGCCCAGAGTACAGGGGATGGGGGAAGTAGGCTGAAGGCAGGGCCTGGCTCTCTAAGATGAACTGGCCCTCACACCTCTGTAGGTGAGTTTGTCGCTGTCTCAACACAAAGAATTTTCTAGAACTGCCCAGACATACAATGCCGTTCATCCAGCCCACCACCACATTTCCAGAGGCCTCTCCCAGTTCCTTCCCCAGCACTGCCCCACCACCCAGGCCTCAGGAGCAGAGGCAGTGTCAAGGGCAGGGCTGTAGCAAGCCTGCAAGAAGCATCCAGATCCCTGCTGCTCCAAGCCAGCCTCAGGACCCTGAAGTGCCGAGCCAAGGTGGAGTTCAGCAAAATCAGCAGTCCCTGAGCCAGAGGGGACACACTTTGCCTCTGCATGGGGGGTTGCAGGGGAAGCAGGATGCTGGAGCTGGGTTCTGGGCTCAGGATGATGGAGGAAGCACCTCAGAGATCGGGAACAGAAAAGCAGAGGTCTTCATCAGGGAGAGGTGGACTTTTGTCTGCAGACAGCTCTGGGGACCCTGGTGAGCAACGTTTTCTCCGAAAGGAAAAAGTGAGCGCTGGGTGGCTCGGGGCCAAAGGGCTGACTCAGGGACAAGGAACTTCCCCCGCCCAGAGGAACTCAGTGATTTCACACCCTGTATAGGCAGCAGCCCAGCCTCCAGCCCCAACACACACACACATATGCATATACACATATGCACACACACATGCATAAGCACCTACCCTCTTCTCACTCTAATCCAGGCCCCCAGTTGGCAAGGAACAAATTCCCCTCCCAAAGACTACACCAGCTACAACCCAGACACCAGTAGTCACACAGAGAAGCAGACAAAGACAACCAGCCAGAAATCACCCAAAGCAAAAACATCCAGATATACACACTCTTGGGTGCCCACGTGACACCAAGAACCACAGGGACACAGCCAGAAAACACAGGTGGATATGCATATGCACATGCCAGGAATAACGGTTATGGTGCAGCCAACTCTGATGTGCCAAACACTTTGTGAAGCACTCTGCACAAACATTATTTCTAATCCCATGAGTAAGAAGTACTATACCCATTGCATAGATGGAGAAGCTGAGGCTCTGAGAGGAGAAACCACGCAATTGCAAATACACAGTACCAGAGTAAACCTATGATTTAAAATCATAACTATTTTGCTCCAATTATTTTATATTATACTGTACTTCTCTCATCTCTCTCTCTCTCTCTCTCTCTCCCTCTTACACTCTCACACACACACAGAAAGCAGAGTAAACACATAAAAGACAGGAGTACCACAAAATAAGTACTTAAATTTAAAGCCGCAAAGATTGTAGAAAATACAAATGTTCCCATTATGCCCAAGGATCAGCCCTCAGGCCAAAAGTGGCAGCCTCTAAAAATACACATCATACAGAAGCCAGAAACAAGTGATCAGACGACCGCAGAACAGGAACATCCTGATTGACACGCACGCGCACAGACACACACACGAACCACAATTACATCACCCAAGAGCTAGCACAGAAAGGACTTGCCAGGCCATGAGGCCCCGACTCACTCCGTGGAGGCTGGGTACTTCGCCCATTCTCTGAACTCTCCACCATCTCTTTGCCCCGTTTTCCCTCAGGCTTCAGGACCTCAGCCAGCCACCAGCTTCAAGCGACACAGAGTTAAGAGTGTGGCTGCAGCCCGGGGCTTGCAAGGCTCACAGGGCCAGGGTCAAGACTGAACTGGAAAGGTGCTTTGGCTGAGATACGTTCTGAATCTCCACTGGCCAGCCCCCATGGCTTAACCCTGAAGGGCTGTTAAGATAGAGATCCAGGCATGCTGCTCATCCGATGCTGCGTCCCTCTGAAGAACTGGGCTCCTTGCTACGTCCCTCTGAAGAACTGGGCTCTTTGCTACACAAGAAAGAAGAGACCTAGGGGGCTGTTTCCAGCAGGCCAAAGTACTGAAGATAGAAGCCTCTCACCCATTCAGACATCTGGGCAGTTCTCCTGACCACAGTTTTCTGACCACTACGGTCAGAAAGCACGAGCACGCATACCTACATGCAAACACCAATAAGAACAGCAAACATGCCCTCAGACCAGCTATCAGAGTTCAAAGAGCTGGTTTTCCTTCTCATGGGGCCTGGGAGGCTGCAGGCCCATACCTGGGCCCTGGATCCAATCTGTGGCCTGCACCTGAGATGCCATAGTGTCCCTCCTGGGCCACTAGTTCCCTCCTACCCCTGTACCCTTTCTAACCTCAAATCCGTGCTCACATGGCCTGGAAGTGGGGAAGGCAAAGGCTGGCATGTCTAACAGCTTCCCTCTGACACTTAGGCACAGAGGGCCACAAAGGCCGCAGGTGCACACAGGCCCTCCCCAGCATTTCACTCGAGGTTTATAAGAGAAGAGTTTTCAGAGATCTGCGAGAGCATCTCTCAGGACAGGGTGGTATGGAGGTTAAGGCACTGGATCCCACATGGCCGACTGCGTAGTTTGAGTCTCAAACTCTGCGGTTTAAACTCATGCCAGGCACATATGCATGCACGCCCAAAACCCTGTAGAGAGAGTGGAGAAGGGACTGAAGTGTGGCCATTCCCCTGGGTGGGGGGGGAGGACGAGTTCTCACTTTCCCTCTCTCTGTGTCTCTCTCTCTCTCTAGTGAGTGCATATGCCCTATAACAAAAAAGCTTAAAAATATAAGAGGCCAGCAGGTGGTGTGGTGGTTAAGGTGCTGGATTCCCATAGGGTTGAGCAAGGTTCAAGTCTCGGATCTGGCAGCTTGCTTTCTTCTTTTCCCTTTCTCTCTCTCTCTGGTCAAATTTTTAAAATTTATAACAAATGAGGGGGTAGTAGGTGGCATGGTTAAGGTACTGAACTCCCACAAGGCTGACCACAGGTCAAGTCTTGGACCTGGTGGCTTGCTCTCTCACTTTCTAGCTCTCTCTCTCTCTCCTTCTCTTATCAAATTTAAAAATGATAATAATAAAAATATACATATTTAAAAATAATAACAACAAATGGAATTAAATAAATAAATAATTCTTTTTAAAAAAAAAAGAAAAAAGAAAGCATCTCTCTAGGCAGGGGAGAGAGTTCACACCATGACTATTACCTGATATCTTGGCCCTGTCTTGCTCTGGCCAGGCCGCGATCTTCATCGATTTTGAAAATGTCAATCTTAAACACATTCTACTGTGTAATTTGTCCCCACACAGGTTACAGTTTGCAGCAACACGTGAGGAACAATAACAGCTGAGCCAAGGGCTCAAGAAGAAAATCAAAGAGGTTTAAGTTGTTTAATTAAATCCTGTTTGCTAAACGCAATCGCCAATGTCTCCTGCTGCTCTCTAAGAAGGAGTCAGTTGCTCCTGACCACTCAGAGCTGGCCACAAAGGCTAACACGCCAGGCTGTTCTGCACCTTCCCTGAGTTGTCCTCTTTACATCAAGGGGAGAGTCTGATGACACCCAGGCCTGTGTGGCCCCCAGGAAGACTCTGCTGAAACCCCAGTTAATGAACTTGACCTGCAGGACACAGCGCCCTCCTCCTTCCTTCAGAGATGAAGGTAGATGCCTTCCCCCACACCGGCACACGCGGTCTCGTCACTTCTCTCCCCAGCCACCACGGCGGCATTAAGAGCTATTTACCAGGACCACAAGAGGCCGGAACACAAGGTTGGTTTCAGTCTATCAAGGCAGGAAGGGCAAACGAGAAAGGCGGGCAGAGTGAGGGAAAGAAGTGAAATCAAGTGGGAGAGGAGAGGAGAGGAGACTTGGGGAGTGATGGATTTCAGGCTCTTAAGCTAAGGGGACACCAGAGCCATCTCATCAAAGTCCTAGCATCCTCCCTGGGAGTGGCCAGTTTGGATAAAACCATCTCAAATGAAAAGGAATTGGATACTAGTGGGAGGTGGGCATAGAACAGAGGGAGGAATCTACATGGTCAGGACCAAGGGTCTGGCAGGAGTGACAGTGGAGCTGAAGGATAAGCTGAGGCAGAAACACGAGTTCCAGGCAGTGCAGGGTGGAGAGTTCCCGGGTCCCAAGACCAGGCCAGCCTGGATGTCCTGCCTAAGGGGTCATCTCCCTGCCTCTGAGCAGAAAGGTCCTGCGCCCTGCCTATTTCTCTACTGAAGTTGAGGAATCCACTCTCTCCTAAGCCCCTGGCTTTGTCTGAATATGTCTCCCACTCATCACAGCAGCTGCTGGAAGCCCAGGGATCCACCCGCAATGCTGAACTTGATTGCACCAAGGGGCCCTTATTCCTTGGCGGCCATGATCCAGATGTGCAAGTCATGCTTCTGGAAAGATCTGAGGAAAATCCCCAGCTGACTTGGACGTGGACTTGCTCCCTGAGGCGCCCTCCCCGTGAGCAGTGGGAACATGTGTGTGGGGCTGGAAGTACAGTAAAGGCCAGGATGCCGGAGAATAAAGATGGATCCATCTGCTATGCTGCACAAAGAACAAAAGAAAGAAATTGGAGATCCAAAGCTATATCATGTTTTTAATGCCAGAACGTGTATGCATGAGCCAGGGTGAGAGGAAGAGACTGGGCATGCCTTCCAGTCCTGGTCACATCACAACCCTTTTTCTTCCATCCTTCTGTCCTGGGTACACACCCAGTGTGTTTATTTTGAAGTCACTGGGGCTGGGCTTTGAACTGTGGTTGCCTATGTGGGACCCAGCACCCAGTATGCAGCATTTAACCACTGCACTA
>NW_006160055.1:653887-668744 GCF_000334495.1 Tupaia belangeri chinensis | reverse complement strand
ACACACACACGAACCACAATTACATCACCCAAGAGCTAGCACAGAAAGGACTTGCCAGGCCATGAGGCCCCGACTCACTCCGTGGAGGCTGGGTACTTCGCCCATTCTCTGAACTCTCCACCATCTCTTTGCCCCATTTTCCCTCAGGCTTCAGGACCTCAGCCAGCCACCAGCTTCAAGCGACACAGAGTTAAGAGTGTGGCTGCAGCCCGGGGCTTGCAAGGCTCACAGGGCCAGGGTCAAGACTGAACTGGAAAGGTGCTTTGGCTGAGATACGTTCTGAATCTCCACTGGCCAGCCCCCATGGCTTAACCCTGAAGGGCTGTTAAGATAGAGATCCAGGCATGCTGCTCATCCGATGCTGCGTCCCTCTGAAGAACTGGGCTCCTTGCTACGTCCCTCTGAAGAACTGGGCTCTTTGCTACACAAGAAAGAAGAGACCTAGGGGGCTGTTTCCAGCAGGCCAAAGTACTGAAGATAGAAGCCTCTCACCCATTCAGACATCTGGGCAGTTCTCCTGACCACAGTTTTCTGACCACTACGGTCAGAAAGCACGAGCACGCATACCTACATGCAAACACCAATAAGAACAGCAAACATGCCCTCAGACCAGCTATCAGAGTTCAAAGAGCTGGTTTTCCTTCTCATGGGGCCTGGGAGGCTGCAGGCCCATACCTGGGCCCTGGATCCAATCTGTGGCCTGCACCTGAGATGCCATAGTGTCCCTCCTGGGCCACTAGTTCCCTCCTACCCCTGTACCCTTTCTAACCTCAAATCCGTGCTCACATGGCCTGGAAGTGGGGAAGGCAAAGGCTGGCATGTCTAACAGCTTCCCTCTGACACTTACTTAGGCACAGAGGGCCACAAAGGCCGCAGGTGCACACAGGCCCTCCCCAGCATTTCACTCGAGGTTTATAAGAGAAGAGTTTTCAGAGATCTGCGAGAGCATCTCTCAGGACAGGGTGGTATGGAGGTTAAGGCACTGGATCCCACATGGCCGACTGCGTAGTTTGAGTCTCAAACTCTGCGGTTTAAACTCATGCCAGGCACATATGCATGCACGCCCAAAACCCTGTAGAGAGAGTGGAGAAGGGACTGAAGTGTGGCCATTCCCCTGGGTGGGGGGGGAGGACGAGTTCTCACTTTCCCTCTCTCTGTGTCTCTCTCTCTCTCTAGTGAGTGCATATGCCCTATAACAAAAAAGCTTAAAAATATAAGAGGCCAGCAGGTGGTGTGGTGGTTAAGGTGCTGGATTCCCATAGGGTTGAGCAAGGTTCAAGTCTCGGATCTGGCAGCTTGCTTTCTTCTTTTCCCTTTCTCTCTCTCTCTGGTCAAATTTTTAAAATTTATAACAAATGAGGGGGTAGTAGGTGGCATGGTTAAGGTACTGAACTCCCACAAGGCTGACCACAGGTCAAGTCTTGGACCTGGTGGCTTGCTCTCTCACTTTCTAGCTCTCTCTCTCTCTCCTTCTCTTATCAAATTTAAAAATGATAATAATAAAAATATACATATTTAAAAATAATAACAACAAATGGAATTAAATATATAAATAATTCTTTTTAAAAAAAAAAAGAAAAAAGAAAGCATCTCTCTAGGCAGGGGAGAGAGTTCACACCATGACTATTACCTGATATCTTGGCCCTGTCTTGCTCTGGCCAGGCCGCGATCTTCATCGATTTTGAAAATGTCAATCTTAAACACATTCTACTGTGTAATTTGTCCCCACACAGGTTACAGTTTGCAGCAACACGTGAGGAACAATAACAGCTGAGCCAAGGGCTCAAGAAGAAAATCAAAGAGGTTTAAGTTGTTTAATTAAATCCTGTTTGCTAAACGCAATCGCCAATGTCTCCTGCTGCTCTCTAAGAAGGAGTCAGTTGCTCCTGACCACTCAGAGCTGGCCACAAAGGCTAACACGCCAGGCTGTTCTGCACCTTCCCTGAGTTGTCCTCTTTACATCAAGGGGAGAGTCTGATGACACCCAGGCCTGTGTGGCCCCCAGGAAGACTCTGCTGAAACCCCAGTTAATGAACTTGACCTGCAGGACACAGCGCCCTCCTCCTTCCTTCAGAGATGAAGGTAGATGCCTTCCCCCACACCGGCACACGCGGTCTCGTCACTTCTCTCCCCAGCCACCACGGCGGCATTAAGAGCTATTTACCAGGACCACAAGAGGCCGGAACACAAGGTTGGTTTCAGTCTATCAAGGCAGGAAGGGCAAACGAGAAAGGCGGGCAGAGTGAGGGAAAGAAGTGAAATCAAGTGGGAGAGGAGAGGAGAGGAGACTTGGGGAGTGATGGATTTCAGGCTCTTAAGCTAAGGGGACACCAGAGCCATCTCATCAAAGTCCTAGCATCCTCCCTGGGAGTGGCCAGTTTGGATAAAACCATCTCAAATGAAAAGGAATTGGATACTAGTGGGAGGTGGGCATAGAACAGAGGGAGGAATCTACATGGTCAGGACCAAGGGTCTGGCAGGAGTGACAGTGGAGCTGAAGGATAAGCTGAGGCAGAAACACGAGTTCCAGGCAGTGCAGGGTGGAGAGTTCCCGGGTCCCAAGACCAGGCCAGCCTGGATGTCCTGCCTAAGGGGTCATCTCCCTGCCTCTGAGCAGAAAGGTCCTGCGCCCTGCCTATTTCTCTACTGAAGTTGAGGAATCCACTCTCTCCTAAGCCCCTGGCTTTGTCTGAATATGTCTCCCACTCATCACAGCAGCTGCTGGAAGCCCAGGGATCCACCCGCAATGCTGAACTTGATTGCACCAAGGGGCCCTTATTCCTTGGCGGCCATGATCCAGATGTGCGAGTCATGCTTCTGGAAAGATCTGAGGAAAATCCCCAGCTGACTTGGACGTGGACTTGCTCCCTGAGGCGCCCTCCCCGTGAGCAGTGGGAACATGTGTGTGGGGCTGGAAGTACAGTAAAGGCCAGGATGCCGGAGAATAAAGATGGATCCATCTGCTATGCTGCACAAAGAACAAAAGAAAGAAATTGGAGATCCAAAGCTATATCATGTTTTTAATGCCAGAACGTGTATGCATGAGCCAGGGTGAGAGGAAGAGACTGGGCATGCCTTCCAGTCCTGGTCACATCACAACCCTTTTTCTTCCATCCTTCTGTCCTGGGTACACACCCAGTGTGTTTATTTTGAAGTCACTGGGGCTGGGCTTTGAACTGTGGTTGCCTATGTGGGACCCAGCACCCAGTATGCAGCATTTAACCACTGCACTATGGGGCCATTCCAAGTTAAATCATTTTAGAGCCATTGCTTTCTAATTTTGATGTTCAGAAGAACCTCCTCTGGGAATTGTTGAAAATATAGATTCTGAGGTCCTACTCCCAAAGGTTTTCCCTCAGAGGCCTGGGGTGGGGTCAAGAAGGGGCAGTTTAACTTGCTCCCCTGAGTTCTGGCACACAGGTGGATGACATCATGAGAAACCCAGACCCAGGGGACCAGCACTTCGGACTTCGAGATTAAGGACACCCACTTTTCTTTCTAATTTTGCTTATTGTGATGCCAGAACAGCCAGCTCAACCATGAAGAATAAAAGGTGCCAGCCTGGTCGACCACAGGAAAGGAGTCTCCTTCACTGACAACTCAATGGGAACAGATCCCTCCCTATCCAGTCGGCAGGTCTCCTTTGAATAGTGAATGATTTGTTGTAATTTTCAAGTTAGGGCCCTTCATGCTGAAAATAAAAATAAAAAAGTCCTTTGGGTCCACATCCAAAAAAATAACAATTCATTACAATACATTAGCCAGAGTAGATGACCGGCCAACATGGAGAAAATCAATGTCATGCCAACAGGGGGAAGCACGGTGTCCACCCTGGACACAGGCAGCCTGGAGGCAGAGTGAGGCCCTGGTAGGTGGGAAAGGAATTAACTCCCAAAATCAAAGGCTGCATGATCTGAGAGGCAGGTGAGCTCTGACAAGCGGCAGTCTGAGGGACAAGTTCTGGGCAGTTCTACCCCTTAAGCCCAGAATCCATCCATGTCATGGGGTGAGACAGAAAGAGGCTAGAGCTGGGGCAGGGACCAGAGCAGGGGCCAAGGCTGGAACTTTTGAGGAGCAAACTATGGAGCCAGCAGATGGGGCTGGGAATCAGGAAGACAAAAGGGGTATAGTTCTAGAGGAAAGAGGAGAATCACACCTTTCTACCCCACCCCTGTAGACAGATACACCCATCACTCAGAAAGATGGTTCCATCTAAATGGCCAAGTCAGCTTTCATCAACCACTAACCACTAGGAGCCTGGCCTGTACACCCATCAGATGAAGACTTGAATGCTTGCTTGTAGGTCTGCTGAGTGACAGGTCTTGGGAGCTAAGTGCCTTGGACTGGGCTTGGCATCCCCAAGCACTCTGTACTCTTTGCCTCTCCATTCCCTGTTTTCTGTGTTTCAACAGCTCTCATCACCCACAGAATAAAGCCCAACCTCCTTGCTGGACATGCCAGACCTTTAATCATCTGGCCTCTGCCTGCCTTTTGAAGCCTCACCTTACTGTCCTTAAAACCCCAACACCCTCTCTGCTCTAGTCTCACTAAACTGCTCATATGCTTTTTCCTACTCCATATCCCAATGCAGGCCGTCCCCTCTCCTGAAATGCTCTTCCATACCCTGCACCTGAAGCTTCCAACCTCCTTGGCCTCCTCCTTCAGGCTCGGTTTGAACTTCTCTGGGAAGCCTCCATTCACCTAACCCCTCTCCTACTGCCCTCCAGGTGCTGACAAACCTCTACCCTGTTCCCACTGTCCCTTATAGACACCAATCACTCACTGAATGGCCATTACCAATGCCCACGTCTGCCTTCCCCCACTAAACTGAGTGCTCCTGAGGAAAGGCCTTCACTCTCACTCTTCCTAGGGCCCGGTTCCCACAGGGTGCCATTCGCGGTATGTCCCATGTGAACAGTGCCTCTTGGAGTTCAGTGCTCAATCTGCATGACTGTTCAGTACATCAACAGGGCACAGTGCCCGGCACACCACTCCCTAAATGCTTCCCGCATTGCATTAAAGCCCAGAAAGCTTTAGAGGGTCCTTTAGACACTGCTCCCACTGCCACCCAATGAAAAATCAGGAGTTCTAGAAGGACCCCAAGCATCTCCCAAATGGAAGGGAAGAGCAGCAATGCAGCCAGAATATCACAAGAGAGAGGTACCCCCATATTCTGTGAGGAGGTGGTAAGGATGCAGAGGGCTGCAGGAACCTCAGTCTATGGCTCCTGAGCAGGACCTGAGGGCCTCCTGAAACATGCTAGAATCTGCAGCAGGGATCTCGTGGGACTCGGTCTGTGACAGTCCTGGGCCCCACCAACTCCACCCACCCACTCCACAGCCAAAAGATGGATGAGGCAGCCCTTTAATCACCACAACCTGCAGAGAGTTCTAGAATTTTCTAAAGGAGAAAGGGCTTCGTTGGAGGTGCTGAAGAGCCACCAGATTAGGGACTGGGAAGAAATCTCCAACCCCCCAAAAGGATACCACATAGAGAACACATAGTCTTTGAACTGTCCAAGAGGGCAGGGGGTAGATGCAGCCCCAGGGCTGGAGAGGCACTTCTGGAGATGTCCACTGAGGCAAGAGGGATAAGCATGAGGCCTCCGTCCCCTATGAACGGGAGACAGACAAGTCCAGGAGTAGCAAAGCAGACCCGTTGTTCTTCCTGCTAATGGTACATATTAGAGGGAACCCACTGCATTCTTAGAGCGAATTCTTCTCAGGGCTGCCATCACTCCATCCACAAGTGGCTCTATTCTCTCTACAAGTGACCCGTCTCTGTGGTCCCAGAGTGAGTGGGCCAAGTGGGCTACTCCTGGCCACCTTCTCCATTCTGCTGAGGCCAAGAAGGAAAGAAAACATGAGGCCAATGTCCAAAGGGAGCCCAGGAATCTCAGCCTATGGGCCTTGAGGATGCAGCGAGTAGGAGCCAAACTGAAACAGAAAGTGCAGCCCCTCCGATGGCTGCTTCTGCCTCCTGCTGCACCAAGCCCTCGGGGCAGCACAGCCAGGACCTGGAAGGACATGGAGGGACCCAGAGGGACCAGGAGGTCAGCTTAGCCAAGGGAGCTTTTTAAAAGCCTAGGGACTTTTCAAGTATAAGGGCCTTAGCCACTTAGTTAACCCCCTCCCCATCCTTCATTTCACAGCGTCAGGGAATCTCAGCTGGCTCAGGGGACCACCAAGGTCACCCAGCAAGGAAGTGAGAAACAGACTCTCTGCTCCACTCCAGCTCGGTGCTCTTGCTCCAAATGGCGCTTCAAGGTGGAAACGGCTGGAAGAGCCTGGGATAGGGAGCAGGAGGGTTGGACGATAGAACCTCTAACAATGCAGTGGACCAAGAACTGTAGGACAATATAATATATGGGGCTTCAGTCAATGCTGATGATGGACGTGTCCCCGGGCCCTCCTTAGGAAGGCCCATGGCACTCTTCCCAGATACCATCTCACTTGAATTCTTACCACACCCTCCAGAGAGAGGGAGTAGAGACAGAAAATCCAACCGTGACCTTTACTTCAAACCAGAGGGATGGGGGCCTGGAGAGTGAGCGACCTGCCCTGGTCACAGGACCACCCACGCCTGTAGGACAAATGTGAACTCTCAGGGCAGCCTCCTGGCTCAGCCTGGACTGCAGCTCCCCTGCCAGAAGCCCTACCCTGAGCCTGCCACTCCCACTCCCCGCCCTCAGCCTATCCGGGCACCAAATATCACAGGCACACTCTGGACAGTAAAAATAGCTCCTGAGCCCACAGCAAGCTGGAGCCCTTCTCTGCCAGGCCAGGGCGCCTGTCTGGGCACTCAGAGATCTCTGGCCAGGGGGACAGCAGAGCAGCCAAGAACCCTGCCAAAGTCGTGAATGAGAGTCCACGGGAGAAGGCCAGCAAGAAATCGTTAGCACTGGAGGTGCCCCAAAGCTCAGGCCCCAGCAAGGGGGTGGGGTGCCCCGAATAATAAATGCCTCACTGGGAGTACTTCTGGGGCTACCTAGGCTTCTGCCACATACCCTCTGCCCACCCCACTCTCATTCAAGATGAACCATTACCCCAAAAGACAGACCAGCTCAGACACACTACTCCTACCAATCCAGTGACCCCCCTCAGACCTGAAGACAGCAACTCTGGCATGTCCCAGGAAGGGGATGGGGGGGGTCCACAACATCCACACCCACCAGCAGCACATTCCGGGACAGGGTGGTGACAGATCCCAGGCACAGAAGCACCTACCACCACCCTCACCCCGAGGTCAGCAGACAGCCACACAAGGACACACACAGGTGAAACAACTGCTCAGCAGACACTTACCCCTGAACAGAGAGGGAGAAAGAGAAGGGGTAGCAGCACTCTGATTTGATCCTCGGGCCTCAAGTTTCAAGTAATTCCTACATGGCTGCAGCTCAGAGTGCTGTCTGCGTCCTCCTCGGGCTCACTCGGACTGTCGGGGGTGGGAGGAGCCAGTGCCGCCTGCCTGCCATGTACACACACACACTCACACACACACTCACACACACACCAACTCCCTCCTCCACGGTCCTGCGCGCTCTCTCTCCCCCTCTCAGCTCGGCTCGCTCTGCCTCCCTCTGGCTTGTAGGAAGCCAGTGGGATAAAACTCTGTCTGTAATTTCAGCCAGCTGGGTCCCCAGGGCTTCACTTATCATCCTGCAGCTATGCAGTTCTTAAATGACATCACAGTGGCTTCCCCAGCCCTCCACACAGGGAGTGAGAAGTGGCCAGCCCAGCCCAGCCCCAGCCCCAGCTCAGCCCTTACCCAGCTATGGCCAGCTGAAGCCCAGCCTAGTCCCAGTACAGCCCAGCACAGCCCAGCCCAGGCCCCAACAAAGCCCAGCCCAGTCCCAGTCCCAGTCCCAGTCCCAAATCCATGGCAGCCCCAGTGCCCAGAAGAGAAACGGGAAGAGAAAACCCGGGAGCAAAGTAAGTCCAGGCCCAGAGCAAAGAGGCCGGACATAAGGGCGAGACAGAGGGAGAGCGTGCCTATGAGGGTATTGAGATTTATTTCCTCCGATTTTCCACAGTTTTTTCCATTGTCAGCAAATGGGAGGCAGAACAGATGACAACAGTTTCCAGCTGCTAAAAAATAAGGTGGAAATCTTTTTTTCCCTCTCTCCCAGCCTCCCAGGGCAGAGTCTAAGAGCCAGGACATTTCCTTGGCTTGGAATGGGGGAAAGAAAAAGTCCACAGCCTCTTACTTCCCAGAGGTGAACCTGGGGCCTGAAATAGACTGGAGTGTTACCCAGGAAGGCTTCCAGGAGTAGGGTAGGAACCCGAAGTTCTCAGTACAAAGCTGGACCAGCAACCTTGATGCTGAGGCCTAACTTTGGGAAAGCCAGTGGACCTACAGCCACGGACACTCCTCCAGGCCACCTGAGATGCCTCCAAATGGCTAGCCAGGGGGTTCTGCTTGTCCCCATCTGTGGAAATCATGAACAGCAGAGAAAATAACATTTTAGGGTATCAGAGCTGTCCACCCTTACCCTCACCTCTGACCACCCAGGTCTGGGGTAGACCACTCAAAAATAAAATAAAATTAAATTAAAAAAAGGCAAGCTGCCCTCCAGGTCCCACCCTATCCTGATGTTCCCTAAGAGTGCCAGAAGTCCCTACCTGATAGCAGATACCAGAGACCACAACTCTTATTTGCATTTTGTTTGTGACTTATTTGACGATCAATTGAATCTCTCAACCCAATTCCAGAGTTGATTGACAGCAGGTCCTAGGATCTGCAGTCAAGCCAGCAGGGACATCAGCAAATGTGTACCTCCCTGCAGAGGGCCCCAAGTAGTTCAAGACCCCACAGTGCTTCTGCAGAAACAGGCTTACCTGCGGCTATAGCCGCCCGACCTGAAGGGGCCTGACCTTTGGCACTGCAGGCTCAGGAGAGAGACAAATGCGCCTGGTACAAACAGCCTGTTTCGCCCTCGTCCCCGCCTGTGCGCCAGGGAATCAGACATCCCATTCTTCAGTCCTCCCCATCGCCAGCATCACTTCTGGCTCTCTCTTCTTAAAAGTGAGAAGGAAAATAAGGGGACCAGCAAAAATGGCCCTATCCCTTGCACTCCCCTATCTTCCCTGATGAGAAATTGCGGGGCGGGGGGTAAGAACCCAATGTCACAGACTTCAAAGGAGGGCAGAGGAGGGGCAAGAGGGGTTCTATGCCTTAAGTGCCAAACTGGGGAAGACTACAATTTGCACAAACTATTGTAATCATCTCCCTACTTCCACAGAGCCTTCTAGAACTAACAAAATCCCAGCTCTTGAAAAAGGTAAGGTACCCTAGTCCACCCACTGGATCATCACCCTACTTGACACACACCAGTATCAGATAGGATTTTTTTGCATCACTCTCCATGTTCATTTGTCCATTTGAATACTATCATTATTATTTTGGAAATTTGAAAAACAAACTCAATTTAACTAAGCTAGTTTTCTTTTCTTTTTGGAGAGGTTTTTGCTATAGGGCACATGTACTCACCAGAAAGCCAGAGAGAGACAGAGAGACAGAAAGCGAAACATCATTCCCCAGTGGAGATGGCCACGCCACAATCCCTTCTCCTCCATTCTCCTCTCGGGATCTTGGGCACGCACGCACACGTGCCCGGCATGAGTTTAAGCCACCGGGTCTAGAATTCGAACCACGGTCAACTACATGGGAGTCCAGTGACACAGCCATCCCGCCAACTGCTGGTCCCAACTTAAAGCATTTTAAACATCAATATCCATGATCACAGATTTGGTACACAAGATACAAATTTTTCTAACATGCATTAAGATGAGTGCACCTAAAATCTGTTTGCATAGAATCAGCAGTTTGCCCGTATACCACATCTTGGGAAACACCACCATGCAACAGCTCCTGTAAGTGGCAACCCTGTCCAGTGGTCCTCTGTTACTACCCAAGGTTCGGCTGCAGCAGAAGCCCCTGGGGAGTTTTATAAAAACCCAGATCTCCCCTGGCTCCACTCCAGACCTTTAAGTCTCAGTCTCTGAATTTTAAAACCCTCTCCAGCTCAGATTGGTAGGTTTGGCAAAAACTGGTCCTAGCTCTACTTAAATGCTTCCAGGTACAGGGATCTTACTAACCCTGGGGGGTGAAGGAGAGTCTATTTCATCTCCAGCTAACTATAACAGGTGGATTTTAGCTCAAAATAAAAAATACATGCTGATATACTGTCTTTCCCACTAACTTGCCTTATCATGCCCTATAGGGCATCTCAGAGCAAGCTAAGTCTCTCCCACATGAGCTCTTCAGATTCTCAATGTGGGTGCATGTCCTTGAGCCTCCCCTGTAATTGACAGCACCCCCCCAAAGCCCCTGAGCCTGGCATACCCTCCCACTGCTTCCCTTCACCACCTGAGCACTTGCTTCCAGTGGTTCTTTATCTCTCTGAAGCAAGAGATCCACAAACAGCCCTCGTGGACTCTCTGCCCTATGAGAAGTACACCAGCCTACTGCCTTTATTCAAACCACTTTTTTTTTTGGGGGGGGGGAGAGGTTTATACCATAGGGAGCATGCGATTCAAACACAGACAGAGACAGAGAGACAGAAAGCGAGAAATCACCTCCTGGGGGGATGGCCACACCTCAATCCTTTTTCTTCCATTCTCCTCTCGGGATCTTGGGCACGCACACACATGCGCCCAGTGTGAGTTTTAAGCCACCAGGTCCGGGACTTGAACCGTAGTCGACTACATGGGAGTCCAGCGACATAACCATAAACGCTAACTGCTGGTCCCTGCAAATCACATTTTTGATCATATGACCTACAATTAGGTCTAGGCCTTTTAGCATATGTCACTTCGAATCTGCCAGAAACACAGTGGTTATGAACATGGGCTTAGGAGTCAAGCAACACTGGTCACTTGACATTGTCACTTAGTAGCTCAGTGCCACTGTAAGCCCATAACTTCATTTTTCTGAGCTTGCTTCCTTGTCTGCAAAATGAGTATATGAACAGTTCTACTTCGAAGGTGCTGCCAGGCTGAGAGAACATGTCAAGCTTGCAGCACACAGAGTTGCAGTCACGAATGCTAACACAGACCGTCACGCTACACCATCTGCTTCCCCATCTTCCTTCCTTGACACTGCCCTGGACAGCACTTCTGGGACCCATCTCATTGGCCCTTATGCTTCATACCCACTGCTTAAGCCTCAGAACATTTCATCCAACCTGTCCCTTCTCATCTCAAAATTCATGGCATCAAAATTCCATCCAAAAAAAAGAGAGAGAGAGTTTCATGAATTCAAGTATGTGAAATTGTTCAATGTAAAAATTCTGGGACTTGGGGTCAGCAGCTGACAAGGAGGTGGACCCACATGGCTGATTGCAGTTTGAGTCCCAGACCTAGTGGCTTGCTTTCTTGCTTTCCCTTTGTCTCTTTGTCTCTCACTGGTCAAAGTATAATAATAATAAATAATAATAGGAACCAGCAGACAGCATAATGATTACATCTCTAGATTCCCACATATCTGACTATGGTTCCAGGCCCAGATCTGGCAGCTTAAAACTCACACTGGGTGCGTGAGCATGTATGCCCAAAATCCCAAGAGGAGAATGGAAGCAGACGGACTGTGGTGTGGCCATTCTCCCTGGTGGTGAGAGAGAGAAGGTGATTTCTCGCTTTCTGTCTCTCTGGCGAGTACCCTATAGTAAATAATAATGATAACTAAATAAATAATTCTTTTAAAAATAAAAGATCCCGGGACCGTCACAGCATGGGTTACTGCCAATAATATGCCTGCCTGAAGATACCACTGCCTTTCCCTCCTGCAGAGATGGCTTCAGAAGCACAGATCAGGATGGAAGAAGGAAAGGCAAGACAGGTAGGAAAGAATTTCCTGAGGAATTGGGCCAGAGAGGAGGCAGATCTGATTTTTTTTAAAGTATACTTAGTTTTATCATATTTTCTATTTGAAAAAAAAATAATAAAGGCATTTCTCAAAACAAATTGCAGAAAATAGTAAGAGCAAAAATCTTTCCTGATGGGGGATGGGTTAAACAAGCTTGAGAGACAAAGGCACTGTTCCACCTTTAGAGAGAGTTGGCATCCCCTGAGCCCCTGAGACAGCCCTGAGCAAGGCGGTTTCATGAAACCCAAGAGCTAGAGGCAGGGGTGGACCTGGTGACCTTCTGGAGACACCTCGGGTGGCCAGGAGATGCCACATGATGCCCTACCATGGGCAGCCAGCCCAGGCCATCTGCTAGAACCATGGTCAACCCACCCACGTGATCTTGTCCACCTGACTCAGGGTTTTCATCGTCGCAGTCAGTCAGTGTGAGAGCTCAGTCCACCATTCAGAGGGGAGTCCTCTTTACTGCCAGATCAAAGACAGACACCAGGAGCCCCAGCACATAAGGACCACAAACATTGCCAGGTCTAGCCATGGAAAGAAAGTGGAAGCAGGACAGAGTGGTCCCAGTGAGGGCTACCTCGTGCCCTACGGGTGTAAGAGGGAAGAGCACACAGATGTGGGGCTGGAGCAAGAGCAGTCCAAGAAGCCAGTGGTCCTCACCCAGGGCGATATGCCCGCTAGGACATGCGGCAATGTCCAGAGACATTATGGGCTATTGTACCTGGAGAAATGTTCCTGGTATCTAGCAGGGAGAAGTCAGGGAAGCTGCTAAAGACTAGGCCCCACGACAAGCAATTTTCCGGTCCAAATTGAGAATAGTGCCACAGGAGAAGCCCTGAGCTAAACTAGGACAGTGAGGGCTTGGGGTATAAGAGTAAGCGCTAGACCAAGACTCAGAAATCCTGGACTTTGGGCCACTAACTCACTGCTTGACCCTAGACAAGTCATTTCCATTCCTGGGCCTCAGTTTTTAAAGTGGTAAAAAGAGAGAGAAAGATAAAAGCTTTAAACTCTAAAACTGCTGGTTCTGAGGACAACCATCAAGGAGGAGAAGAAAGGCAATCGAAAGAGTGCCATGTGGTGAGGAAAGGAAGGGATCTCCGAAAAAGGGCCTGGTGACAAGGTGTCAAAAGTCTGGGGAAAGGGAGGCAGGCCACTCCTGGACTGGGTTCAGCAGCATGAGTGGGATGAAAAAAACAGCTTTAAGGCCTGCAAGTGGCATAGTGGTTAAGGTGCTGGACTCTCATATGGCTGACTGTGGTCAAGTCTTGGATCTGGTGGCTTGCTTTCTTGCTTTCCCTTTGTCTCTTTGTCTCTCACTGGTCAAAGTATAATAATAATAAATAATAGTAGGAACCAGCAGACAGCATAATGATTACATCTCTAGATTCCCACATAGCTGACTATGGTTCCAGTCCCAGATCTGGCAGCTTAAAACTCACACTGGGTGCGTGAGCATGTATGCCCAAAATCCCAAGAGGAGAATGGAAGCAGACGGACTGTGGTGTGGCCATTCTCCCTGGTGGTGAGAGAGAGAAGGTGATTTCTCGCTTTCTGTCTCTCTGGCGAGTACCCTATAGTAAATAATAATGATAACCACAAATGGAATTAAATAAATAATTCTTTTAAAAATAAAAGATCCCGGGACCGTCACAGCATTGGTTACTGCCAATAATATGCCTGAAGATACCACTGCCTTTCCCTCCTGCAGAGATGGCTTCAGAAGCACAGATCAGGATGGAAGAAGGAAAGGCAAGACAGGTAGGAAAGAATTTCCTGAGGAATTGGGCCAGAGAGGAGGCAGATCTGATTTTTTTTAAAGTATACTTAGTTTTATCATATTTTCTATTTGAAAAAAAAATAATAAAGGCATTTCTCAAAACAAATTGCAGAAAATAGTAAGAGCAAAAATCTTTCCTGATGGGGGATGGGTTAAACAAGCTTGAGAGACAAAGGCACTGTTCCACCTTTAGAGAGAGTTGGCATCCCCTGAGCCCCTGAGACAGCCCTGAGCAAGGCGGTTTCATGAAACCCAAGAGCTAGAGGCAGGGGTGGACCTGGTGACCTTCTGGAGACACCTCGGGTGGCCAGGAGATGCCACATGATGCCCTACCATGGGCAGCCAGCCCAGGCCATCTGCTAGAACCATGGTCAACCCACCCACGTGATCTTGTCCACCTGACTCAGGGTTTTCATCGTCGCAGTCAGTCAGTGTGAGAGCTCAGTCCACCATTCAGAGGGGAGTCCTCTTTACTGCCAGATCAAAGACAGACACCAGGAGCCCCAGCACATAAGGACCACAAACATTGCCAGGTCTAGCCATGGAAAGAAAGTGGAAGCAGGACAGAGTGGTCCCAGTGAGGGCTACCTCGTGCCCTACGGGTGTAAGAGGGAAGAGCACACAGATGTGGGGCTGGAGCAAGAGCAGTCCAAGAAGCCAGTGGTCCTCACCCAGGGCGATATGCCCGCTAGGACATGCGGCAATGTCCAGAGACATTATGGGCTATTGTACCTGGAGAAATGTTCCTGGTATCTAGCAGGGAGAAGTCAGGGAAGCTGCTAAAGACTAGGCCCCACGACAAGCAATTTTCCGGTCCAAATTGAGAATAGTGCCACAGGAGAAGCCCTGAGCTAAACTAGGACAGTGAGGGCTTGGGGTATAAGAGTAAGCGCTAGACCAAGACTCAGAAATCCTGGACTTTGGGCCACTAACTCACTGCTTGACCCTAGACAAGTCATTTCCATTCCTGGGCCTCAGTTTTTAAAGTGGTAAAAAGAGAGAGAAAGATAAAAGCTTTAAACTCTAAAACTGCTGGTTCTGAGGACAACCATCAAGGAGGAGAAGAAAGGCAATCGAAAGAGTGCCATGTGGTGAGGAAAGGAAGGGATCTCCGAAAAAGGGCCTGGTGACAAGGTGTCAAAAGTCTGGGGAAAGGGAGGCAGGCCACTCCTGGACTGGGTTCAGGAGCATGAGTGGGATGGACACATG
>NW_006160055.1:642622-653549 GCF_000334495.1 Tupaia belangeri chinensis | reverse complement strand
TTCAGCAGCATGAGTGTGATGGAAACATGTCCCCAGATATCCCTAGGGCCTCTTCCTTTCCTCCCAGGCTGGTGGACAGGGACAGCAGGACTGGGCTCTCCTGGCAGGGCCTCAGCCTTCCAGGGTCTCCACAGCCCCAATCCCAAGCTCAGGGGCATGTTTCTTGAGAGCAGGACGGGAGCCTGAGTGCCAGAAGGATTACTCAGGAAGGGAATCGTCAACTCCCAGGCAGATGTCTGAGTTGGACAAGGGTTGGGGTATATCCACTCCCCACCCTCCTGCCTCTCCACACCCTGACTGCATGGTAAACATCTCAGTAACAGGCCTCACTTGGGGAGGATGCTGGGAGATTGAGTTGTGTGGCAATGGGCTTGGGGTAAGGAATGAGAAGCAGAATGGAATGAGGCCGGCAGGTTAACTACATGCTTGCACTTTAATGGGTGTTCTCTCCTTTTGAGATCGTTATCAGTACGTCCATATTCCTGATAAAGAAACTGAGGCTCTGGTCAAGACTGCACTGTCTGTCTGACTCTGAGGCTCACATTCTTTCAGTTTCCCAGAGACAGGGAGGAACAAGAAAAGAGATAAAGAATGCAAAGGATTAGCGTCTGGAGGATCCAACAAGCAGAAAGGAGTGGAGAGTGACAATTAAATCACAATGCAGGTTTAGAATAATCTGCTCCAATGTCAATACCCAAGGGAATACTGTCCCCAACAGAGTGGAACCCGGAATTTTATGCATTCATCCTAATGATGTTTCCAGGACCCAAAGCATTTCTGGAAACATGCAGGGCACTGCTCTGAGCTGGTTTTAAGTCACAAGCAAACTTATCTCCACTTGGGGCCAATCCCCATTCTTGACCCAACACAAGCATCCACACTTAAGTACTGGCTACCAAACTGGCTATGCAGCTTTATAATTTCAGCTCCCATCACTGAGGGGTGGAGTGGGGTGGAGGTCCATGCAATTCCATGCATAAGTGGCAGCTGTGTACAGAGGGGTCTTGCAGTTCCATGCATGAGTGGTGGCTCTGTGCTGAGGCGTCTTTGCAGTTCCATTCATAAGTGGCTACAGGTGGCTAGAGGATCTGGCTGGATCTCCACTTCCTTTTGCAACCAGGTCCCCTATGCATGACTATAGGGGGTTCATACAGGCATCCCTATGAAGCAGTCTCCTAAGCATTCATGAGCCAGTTCATACATGTGAGCAGGGGTATGGGCCAGAAGTAGAATGTCCCTGCTGCAGAAGGACAGACTAGAAATGACTCTCACTGACCCATCGTGGAACGGAAGCCATGATAAGAGAGAAGAGCCAGGACTCTAAGACCCCACCCCTAGGCCTTTTCTGCCCTTGCATTCCATGAGGAGCACCCATCTAGTTCTCGAAGATTCTTGGGCAATGTGCAGACAGAGGAAGGCAGGGCAGGCGGAAGGGAAGAAGGAAAAATCTGAGAAGCTCTGAGCTTTCATATCAAAATCTGATCTCACTGCCCCTAGAGAAGGAGAAGAACAAACATCAAAGAACACTTTGCCGCTAACATTTTTTTTTTTTAAAGCAATTAAAGTCACACAAGACAAAGTCTTAGACAAGCAGTCAGGGCACTGACTAGCTGCAAAGATGTAAAGATGAGCAGTCAGAAGCTCCTGCCCCCAGCAATGACAGGCCCACTGCTACTCTTAGATCACAAGGAGCCTCCACCTGCAGCCTGGGAAAATGGCCCAGGGGTTGAAGCCCTGACCCAGCATCCTGGAGCCAGAAGCATCACAGGATAGTCCAGCAGGTCTGTTATCTGGGGCAGATGCTCCATTCCCTGCAGGAGAGTCCTGTGGGTGCAAATAATGCTTAAGCAGAGAAAGAGAAGGGCGGGAGAGAAGAGAGTTTGTGACAAGAGTCCCGAGTTGCCTTTGCACTGAGATCGTACCAGGGGCTTGTTAGAACCCTCTAGAAATTGCCTTATGCTCCCAGGTCCATAAGCCATGGTCATTCATGCCTCCTAGACGGATGTGTGGGATATAAGGATTCTCCTCAGCTACAGGAAAATCTAGAAATTCTAGTCCTGCAACCTTTCCAATTTCTCATCTCTCCCCATGGCCAGAGCATCCTCGAGGTCTGACCTTCACCACTCCAGTAACAGCTAACACCCACTTCTCAACTCTGCCCCAATCTTTAACCAGCTGGTAGACAACAAACGAACCTTGAAGAAATAGTGCCTGGCAGCAGCAGCAGATTAGGAGTCAAAGGTCCCGAGCACAAAGCGATGATCTTGGATGGGCCTCAGTTCCCCTCTCCGTGCAATGAAGGAGTATACCCAAGGATCTCTGAAATCCTGCCCAGGTATTGATCAGGGATCCAATTCAGAGAAAATGCTCAACCCAGCACTGCTTGGATTCCAGCATCCTTGGAGTCTGTGGGCCTTCATCTCCTCTCCACCTTGATTTTGCCCTAGTCGCTCCAGGCTCCAAACTGGTTCAAACCTGCTTCGGCAGTAGCCAGGGGACCCCTGGGGCTAGGACAGAAATGGTGACTTCCAGGAAGATACACACAGGCTACAGAAGTACCAAGGGCCATCCAGAGCAATAAAGAGCCAGATTATTTTCATCAGTGAAATGCAGAAATTCAATCCCTGGTGCAAACTGACCCTGCAGACAGCAGCAGGCAGCTCCCCACCCAGAGCAGAAAGAGCTAGCCCCCAGCCTCCCAGGCCTCACCACCAGGGCTGGCGATGGGAGAGGACAAGAGGGAAGGTCAGGCCTGGCCAGCTGGGCGACTGTGGTTCCAGCTCCCTCAGGCCAGCCACTCCCCATCCTGCCACTGGCCTACAAGGGTCTCCAGGATGAGGACACAGTAATGGTAGAGCCAAACAGACAGTAAATGGTGAAGCTTCCCAGTTGAATTGTCTCCTTAGTCCCAGGGCTTGCAAATCCCAAGCTACATGCAGCAGGAGACAGAGCTCTCCAGGACTCCTGTTCTTGTGAAGAGGTTTTTGCTATAGGGCATGTGTGCTTGCCAGAAAGAGAGAGACGGAGAGACAGAAAGTGAGAAATCACCCCCCCAGGGGAGATGGCCACGTCGCAATCCCTTCTCCTCCATTCTCCTCTTGGGATCTTGGGCATGCACGCACACGCACCCAGCGTGAGTTTAAGCCACCAGGCCCAGGACTCAAGCCCTGGTCGACTGCATGGGAGTCCAGCGACATAGCCATTATGCCAACTGCTGGTCCCATCCTCATGAAGAAGCTGTGAGAAATGCCACGTTGACAAACAGTGGGTATCAGAACTCAAGATCTACCTGGCTGGGGAAACATAACTAGGTTACTTAACCTCTCTGTGCTTACTTCTTCACCTGTGAAATGGAAACAAGATTACTCAGCCCACAGGAGAGTTATGAGGAGTAAAGGAAATTACGGACACATAACAATATCTCACATAATGAGAGTGTACATAAAGGAGGCAGATTTTCCCCCTGGCCCCTAATGATATCACTGGCTGGGAGCGTCGATTCATACAACCCAGATGAAGGCCAATTTGGCAACATCTATGAATTATGTACGTATGTGTTCTTCCACTTAGCAATTTTACTTCTTGAAACTTGTCCTACAGATAGATAGACTGGCACAAATGAAAATGATACAAATGCAAGGTTATTCACTGTAGCAGATTTTAGAAACAGCAAAAGACTGGGAAAAATGTAAACGTTCATGTTACTTAAATATAGTACTGATTAATAAAGCGCAGGATGTATGCACAGTAGAATATTATGCAGCAGGAAAAATCCAGAAGACTGTGTATATCGTGAAAAGATCCTCACAATATATAAATGCTGAATCTTTATAATGACTGAATTATGCAGCAGGAAAAATCCAGAAGACCGTGTATATCGTGGAAAGATCCTCACAATATATAAATGCTGAATCTTTATAATGACTGCAAGGCCCTAAGTGATCCCATTACCTTTGACCTTATCTACTACAACAACCTCCACTTCAGTCGCGCTGACCCCCTTGCTGCTTCCAAACCTCTCAGGTAGGCTCCTGCCTCAGGACCTTTGCACTTGCTGTTCCCTCTGCCTGGAACGTTCTCCCCCAGGTATTTCAAATCGTTGCTCAAGTAAATGTTTCTTCTTGAATAAAAGCTAGACTTGACCACCTTTTTTAAAAATTTCAACTCAGCATCTCACACTCTCATTCCTGATCATCCTTCCTCTGCTCTACTTTTTTTTCACCAGAGTATTTATCAACTTCTGAACTACTCTATAATTCACTTCTTACATCTTTTTAAAAACTATGCACAGGCTACATAGCCTGGCAATGATGCACCACCCAAGAGAAGCTGGGTCCTAAATGGCTACAGTGGTTTGATTCCCCAGCCCAGTCAACCTGAAACACACCAGGCCAAGCCCATGCAAGCCCAAGATCAGATGGGCTGGAGGACTGGAGGAAGGTGATCGTGACATGATCAGACCCCGTGAAGGCGCTCTCTCTCTCTCTCTCTCTCTCTCTCTGTTGTGCACACTCACATACTCTATCAAAAGAAAAAAAAAACTTTAAGAATATACTTCATTTTCTGTCTTCCTCTATCGTGGAAGACAGAACTCCCACAAGGGCAGGTCTCTGTTTTACTCACTGTTATGCCTTCAGTTCCTAAAATAGTGACTAGCACATAGTAGGCACTTAAATATCCGGTGAATGAATGAGAGAATGTTCCTGAGGATAACCCATGTACCAAAGAACACAGATCATTTTGCTTCTCCTTTGTTTCTTTCTCATCAACAGAGTAGGTTCAAGGTTATACCTACAACCATGTCATTCTCAGTCTCCTGCATTCTGATACTTTTCTCAAATGGCGGAGGCCTGGCCAGTATCAGGGAAGAAGGACTTGGATACATTAATTTCCCAGTCCCTAAGCAGCAGAGGGAGTGAGTCACATAAGAGAATGGAGCATGGCATTTGAACAATGATGGGAAAAAGGTTCACACGCACACTCCTGGTTCGGTGTGTGATCACTGGACATGCAGCCAGAGGCCCAGGGTCAAAGTTCAGCTCAAGAGCCAGGAAGGCTGAATGGTAAGCTGACTTACACTGGGGGAAGTATGTTATAAAGTACCCTCCAAGGTCAGGCAGTGCTATTCAGAAAAGCAAATGCTTTATGGTGACAGTGTTATATATAAAAAGCAGTGAACTAAGCACCCACAGATTGTCTCACTGAATTCTCAGCCCTGTAACATAGGTATTATTCTCCCCATTTTATAGGTGAGAACACTGAGGCTCAGCAAGACTAAATGATTTGTCCAAGATCAACAAAAACAAAAGGCAGAGCTAGGGCTTAACCCCTAATTTTCCGAGTCCTGAGCCCTTGCTCTCAACCAACATGGTGCCAGTCAAGGGTCCACCTACCCAAGGACCCACTGCCTCCCAGGCGCATGGGTCTCATCCCTCTCACTCCATATGAAGACGCAACTCTTACCATGGCCTTAATTTAAATGGAGGCTGCCAATTCTGTGTGTGTGTGTGCGAGAGAGAGGTGTTTTGTTAGACGGGCTATCACTATGTCCCAATCCTTGCACCTCCTGTCACCACACCCATCCTTTTAAGGTAGGAATGGAACTCAGGCCTCCCATGTGGCCTCAGCCTGCCAAGCAGCGGCATCCAGCACACGCTACTGCAGCTGGGCCGATGGAGGCCGCCTATTCTGAAGCAGTGTGAACTCAGTGACTTTGGCAGGGATGTAGAAGGTCTCTTGCCAGAGAGAGGGGCACAGACAAGAAAGGAAGAGATTTATAGGGGATGAATCATCCATGAGCAGCCGGGGAAGTCGAGGGAGGGCTATCGTAAAAGGAAAAAGAACTGATCATTCGCCAGACCCAGATCCATTGAAAGATTTTCCCATAAGTGGCCTCAGAACTGTCCATGGGACAGAATGCAGGGACCTGGAGCGTGGAGCAAGAAGTGGGGGTGGCTCTGTTGCAGGAAGAGAGAATGCCAGGTAGCAGACAGGCTCCAGAGAGGATGGTGCCTCTCAAAGGCTGATGGATAGATTGGCCTAAAAGGCAGAACAGGACAATTAGTGAAGGAGCTAAATTTGCTAAAGACCAACCAGCCTCAGCGAGCACCAATGGGCAAGCCTGGGTACAATGCCCTGGGCAAGGAGAATGAGAGCCAGTGCACCACCTCCAAAGGCAGGGAGGAGCACGCCCACCCTCCCAGGGCTTGACTAGGAGTCATACAGAATAATCCAGGAAGAGAACCTGCACTATCAAAGCCCCAATGCTGAGGTGAGCTGAATGGAGAGGCTGGAAGGCTGGAAGCCAGAGGACAAGAAGGCCCATCTTGGGGCCACACACCCCGCCAGAACTGGAGGTGGCACATGCCCCAGCCCCGGGTAGGACTCTGGGTGGTGCGGTGGAGACTCCACAGGAGCTGGTCTGCTGCGGGGTTTTGTGTGCCTTCTTTACTCTTAAACTCCTGATAAAAACTGCTCTGAAATGCTGGAAACAAAACAAAGGGGGAAGAGGCCCCTGCACCCCTTCAACAGAAGACAGAAAATAGGGCCCAGGGCCCTGAGGAGGACCAAAGGGCCAGCCCAGCTTAACTCCGGGAAGAAGAAGGGATCCTGAGGAATCTGGGTCCCCCCTCACCCTACATTGCATCTGTTCTCCCTCCCTGAATCTCCTGTGTGTGGCTCCCTCTCCCAGTCTCGCCTCTACTCTTTCCAGCATTACGCCCAATTCCTACCCCGCCACAGTGATTACAGCATGGTGAGCTGAATGCCAGTCAGGTCCGATTGCCTTCCTTCCCCTCACCTTCCTAGACTTGCAAAATGCCATCACGTCATTTTATTTATTTGTTTTTATTTTTTATATTTTTAGCTTTATGGTATAAGATTGTGTGCACTTGCCAGAGAGAAAGAGAAATTGGTCATGTCACAATCCCTTCTCCTCTATCTCCTCTTGAGATCTGGGGCATGCACACACATGTGCCCAGCATGTTTTTCAAGCTGCCAGGTCTAAGACTCGAACTTCCAGTCAGGCATGAGAGATCCAGCATGGTAACTCCCATGCCGCCTGCTGGCACATGCTATGACACTTTTAAATTGTAAGAACAATTCTGCTTTCAATGCCACCTGTCATCTCAGAGCCTACCGAATGCAGCTCCTCTATAATGCCATATCCCTCTGGTCCCCTCTGTCCCCAGGAGTTGGCTGGCTGAGCCCAGCCTATTCAGCTGTGGGTCGGAGTGGACCGTGCACTGTCTGATCACCTGCCCCACTGTCTCCGACCAGCCTCAGGGCCTTCTTTATCTGTAGCATTAGCAGAGGGCTCACCACCAAGTAGGTGATCAGTTAAAAATTTGTGAGAAAAAGAGAGAAAAGAAAAGGAAAAAGAATGGAGGGGAGAGAAGGGAGAAAGAAGGTGACAGATGAAAAGCATCTTTATGTGGGTAAGAAAAGCTTTTGACCCGTGGAAGCTGAAATTTCTTTTCTTGGACATGATCATAGAGTCAGTATCTTGTGGTCTTGATGGGTCCAGCTAACTTGCCCCTGTCTGTGGGTCTCGCTGAGAGGAAGAGGGAGGGTGGCTGAAGGAGAAAGAGCACACGCTCCCCTCTTCCCTGCCTCTCTCCCCTGCCTCCAGCTGGATATTTGAGCACAACAGGAGAGCAGACTGTGCCCCCACCCCCAGCTGCTGGCCAAGAGCTCTGGATCTATGAGCGCAGCTCCGGCCTGCCAACCTCCACCTGATGGCAGAGATTACAGAGGACCAAAGGCACATTCACTCAGGAGGGTATTGGTTTACCGCCTGTTCCATGGGCAGAGCCTGCAGCTGCTTGTGGAGCAGGGCCAGCTAAGGGTCCGAGGGCATCAGGACAAACCTAGACCTGCCCAGTGAGGAACAGTACTGAGCAGATGGCCAGCAGGTGCCAGGTCAGTGGTGTCACCTTCTCTACCTACAAGGCCAGGCTGACCTTGCATTTGAATTCTAGTACTCTGGTTGTCCCAGTAACTCAGGAGAGGATTCTTCCTCTTGAGAGAGCAGAAGGAACCCAGCATCCTCCTCAGGTGTCATTTCATCCATGCCTCTGTCACTATCTCTATGCAGATCATCCCACCCTGAGATCCACCTTCCTCATGTCTCAACATCTCTGCCCAAAGGGGCCAAGAGGACAAGAGAGCCAATCTCCCTGCCACAGCTGATCCACCCTCTCACAGTCAGGCAGTTCTGGCAGGTGGCTAACACCAGCCTCTCCTGCTGTAATCCAAGCCCTTTGTCCTATGTGATATGAAAGATCAAGGACAGAGGCTTTCAATGGCAGCTCTGAATTTCTCCTTTTCTTGTCCTTCCCCCTACCCAGCAGTAAGAGACCAGAGGGCTGTCCTCTCCAAAAACTCAGTTGGCATTTCCCAACAAAAATCATTTTGGCGCCACATCCCAGGCTCTTAGACCCACACTTAAGAACTCAACCCCTGAAAGCCTCTGCTCGGACACAAGAGGCAGAGGATCACTGCAGGATCCTTGGCTCCTTTTCCTATACTTTCTGGGACCACCTGCAATCTTGTACTCCTGCCTCTTGCTAGCTTTTCCTGTATCTTACTCAAAAGTTCAATAGGCAAGGATGTCAAACCCTGAGAAAATGTGTCAAGGGCAAACAGTCACTGTGGGGCATATGAGTCCTCTCCCACTGCCTCACCCACAGTGGGTGCCAGGGCTGTTTGCCCTGCCCAACTGCCTAATTTCTAACCCCGAGGGACCACCTTCTCACTGCCCTCAGTCATCTTATCTGGGCTCTGAAGTGAAGGGAAACGGGGCCCATAGCAGCTGGACTAGCTGGGAGACAGAACTCCTGGGCTATTTTGCTGCTCTGGCATCCAGGGGTTTGAAACTCAGCCTCCCTCTGTGTGTAACAGATGGCCTTTCCAGGCCAAGCCAGGTATCAGTTCTGTGGCTGGAAAGAATCAAGCCAAGTAGCCTAAAGCATTTCAGGGGTTAATCTTTTGATAGGCAGCAGCACTGATCACCAACTCTGGTTCCAGCCCCTCCATTGCCTTGGGAATCTGCCTTCACCATTTATTCAGGAGACTCAGACAAAGTCCTTAACCTCTCTGTTACTTCCCTCAGTGCCCTCACCTATAAAATGGGAACACTATTTGTAACTGGATGGTAATGTGGAAGTACTTGGGTCTCAGTTGTGAAAGAGGCCAGAATGCAATGAATGTCATATTCCAAAAATAGAACTGGAGACTGCCATGCAGAGCTTGTTCAAAGAAATGTGACTGACACCAAGAAATGAGAAGATTACCTATAGAATGGGAGAAAATATTTGCAAACTATATATCTGAGAAGGAACTCGTTGCCAGGACATGTAAAGAATATTTGTAACTCAATAAAAAATAAATAAATAAATATAATTTTCAAAATAAAGACTTTAAATAGATATTTTTCTAAAGAAGATAGATAATTGCTAATTAACATATACGAGGATGTTCAACATCATGAATTATTAGGGAAATAAATGTAAATCAAAACAAAAATGAGTCAATGACAACAGCTACATCCTAGGTAGCTACTAGGATGGCTAGAAGCCCAAAGACAGAAAATAACTGCTTGTGGAAATGTAGAGAAATTAGAACCCTCATACATTCCTGATAGGAATGTAAAATGGTGCAGGCGCTTTGGGAAATAGGCAGTTCCTCAAATGATTAAACACAGAGTTACCAGATGACCCAGCAATTTCACTCCTAGTTATAAATCCAAGAGAAATAAAAACATATGTCCATACAAAAACGTGTGCATAAATGTTCAGGGAAGCATTCTTCATAATAGCCAAAATACTGAAACAACACAAATGTTCAGCTGATGTGGAGGTATGGATAAACAGGATGTGGTGTGGCCATACATTGTAATATTGTCCAGCAATAAAAATGAAAGAATTATGGGGCAAGCGTTTGGTACGGTGAGTAAGGCTCTGGACCCCTACATGGCTGATCATGGTTCGAGTTCTAGACCCAGCAGCTTGAAAATCACACTGGGCACATGTGTGTATGTGCCCAAACACCTGAGAGGAAAACAGAGGAGAAGGGGTTGTGATGTGGTCATTCCCCCTGCATTGGGGGAGGGAGCAGGGGGGGTCAGCTCTCACTTTCCCTCTCTCTGTCTCTCTCTTCGGTGAGGGCACACATCCTATGACAAAAATACCTCAAATAAATAAATAAATAAAATGAGAGAATTATATATGCTGCCACACAGATGAATTCTGAAAACATCATACTAAGTGAAAGAAGCCAGACACCAAAGGCCATACATCGTGCAACTTCATGTACATAAAACATCAAGAATAGACAAATCTATAAAGATAAAGCAGATGAGGGCTGGGACTAGAAATGGGAAATGACAGCTACTGGATCTAAAGGTTCATTTGGGAGTGATAAAAATATTCTAAAATTAAATTATGATGATGACTGTACCAGCTTAAATACACTCGAACTCCTGGAATTGTATATTTTAATGGGTGAAGTTATAATATTAAAATGTATCAATACAGTTCAATTATTTGTAAAAGAGAGAGACAGTTGAAAACTGCTTTGTGGCTTTAAAAATGTGCCCACACTCACCTACAGACACATCACAAGTATAAAAAAAATCAGGAAGTGGAAGATTATAAAAGGAATTTGGGAGAGTGTATAGCTGGCAACAAGTCCCACCTTGCTGGAGATGTCTCCCTCCTCCACATGACTCTGCTCCGAGCTCAACAGGAGCCTACTGGCTCCTGAAGAACAGAGGAGCCACACCTGGGGACAGAGAAGGAGGACTGCACTGGCCTCTTCAATCCCAGGTTTCACTGAAGCCAGGAGTATCTAAGAGCCTCCATGCACCAAGGTGAGAAAGAGCAGGAGGGTAGCCTGGACCACCTCAGATCCTGCCTAAGAGGGCCAC
>NW_006160055.1:640812-642592 GCF_000334495.1 Tupaia belangeri chinensis | reverse complement strand
CAGCAGGAACGAACTAGAGGGAGTGAGGGATGTGACCTGCATTCAGCCACCCAAAGGGAGCAATGAGTGAAAAGGCTCATGGGGAGTTGCAGGGGCATCTCCAAAACACACACTACAGAGACAGGGCAGCATTCAGCCACTCAGGACACTTGTACTGGTAAAACTCAGGAGTCCCATCATCGATACCTCTGTCTCCACACAGTGTCCCTGCACAACTCATGATGGGTGCCAGGCAGGCAAGGATGCTCCGCAATGTTCCTTTTTCCCTCTCTCCCTAACCCTAAATGCCTAAGTCAGGAAAACACAGAGAAAACCTACTGAGCTCCCCACACACACACACGCACACACACACACCACAGCTGACAACCAAGTTCCCAAGCCGACAACAGGAAACAGTAACTCTGAATGAAGTACCCAGTTCCCTGGCACAGGACATATTTATCACTGATCAGAGGACATTTTATGATCTGAAAGTGACCAAAAAAGGGATGGGACTTGCCCAAACATCTTTTGTGGGCTGGCAAAACATAGGGCAGTAATATCAAAACACGGTGGTTTTATACTACACCCTACAACCCGCATGCTCAGTCTACTCAGCTCTAGGCCTCGGGGGGCGGGGGTTAACCAATAGAATGTAAGTGCCTGACAAGTGCGTATCTTATCACTGTCATCATCGTCATCGTCGTCATTAGTATTTTAGAGCTAGAAGCCCCTTTTGGAGTCTGTCCTTCTCAATTTACTGATAAAGAAACTAAGGGCCAGAGAAGGACACATAGCAGGCAGATTTCCTGACCTCCAAGAGTAAGGCTCCCAGAACAGAGCCAGCTACAGGTGGTTCCCAAAGAATAGACGAGTTCAGAGAACACAGCTTTTTTCTTAAGAGGAAAAGGCGTGTACATTCCAAATCACATCTACATACTCTCTCCAGCGCTTCAACAATAATAATACACACACATCGCTACCAGCATCAAACATCCCAAACCCTGCTCTGCACATTTCATACACATTACCTCACTGAATCTCAAAAAACAACCTCGTAAGGAAAATACTGCTCTTGTACACATTTTACAGACAATGCATTTGGGTCACAGGGAGGCAAAGAATTTGACAAAATAATACAGTTATAAACAATAGAGTTTAGAACATTTGATTCTAGATCTCAGAGTCTTAATCCCTAGAGTAGAGATGAGTTATTTCCAGTTTTCTATTTTCCATACCCAACTTCCCTGCTCCCCTTGAAGTTAGGCATGAACATGTGGCTGGTTTTACCCAATGAAATGTGAGTAGAAGTGTGTCATTTCCAGATAAGAACAAGTCACTGTCCTCTTCCTATGGCTGCAGCAATGATGGCCCATATAGGGGAGAAGGCCACCATTGGCCTAGAGTAACTATGAGAAGCAGAGACTCCAGCCAGCTCAGGCTGGATGTGTAGCATGGGCAAGAAACATGCTTTTGTTGGATTAAGCCACTGAGAACATGGGACTGTTTGTTACTGCAGTATAACTGAGCATCTCCTGACTGATACATCACTGAGTTTGAGTTGGGAATGTCTGTGAGGGAAGCTCAGCAAGCTCATTTTACTTCCTCCCAAATCACAAAAAGAAACAATATTGAGCTCAAAGAAATGGAAAGAACCACTGCACTTCAACCTTCTCATTTTATAAGAAATAAATAAGACTTTCAGAAAAGGTGTTACCAAGGACAACCTGAGCCCAAATTTCCTGCCTCCAGGCCAGTATCTGCTATGTCTGTCTCTCATCTAATCCACTTTCCTTCTCTA
>NW_006160055.1:628984-640529 GCF_000334495.1 Tupaia belangeri chinensis | reverse complement strand
TTTCCCTCCCTCCCTCCTCTCTCTTAAAAAAAATCAAGAGTCTTTGGACAAGCCCAGTTCATGTACACTCATCACAGGCCAGGGATTCCTGGCCCTAGACAGGAATACTCTTTCTTCCCAATTCAGGCAAAACAACTTGAGGAGAGTGTGGGTGCCCTTCAGAGCTGATGCTCTCCCCTGGGGAAGGGAACCACCAGTCTTCACAAAGCCTGAGGGCTGAGCAGTCCCCTGGTCACCAGCCACTGGCTCTGGTGAGACTGCCCTTGGCAAAGAAGGAGGGATTGATGGCACCAAGCAGGAGAAATGCAGAAGTGGCATAGACCCCGTCCACCTTACCATTTTCAGCCAGGCCAGTGGACCTACGCTTTCTCCCTTTACTACCCTGTGTGGTAGTGAGCGCCCCATCATCGTAAAGATTTAAATATAAACTCCAGCTCTGGCTCACGACCCCTGTCATTAGGCCCAGCGCAATCTGCTTTTCTGTTCCTCATTTACCCAGCACCAGCCCCTAGTCCCCATCCTCTCTTCGAAGTTATGAGCAGCTCTAAACAACTCGATGTCTAGGTCAGGGAAGGGAAGGAGTGAATTGGGGGCAGAGAGGCAACTCAGGCCTGGTCAGCCTTTGGGATTTTCACAGGCAGAAGGCAGTCCATGCCCCTTGGTCCTGGTGCTTGCTTCCAAGAAGGCTTGCCCTGGAACATTCTGGAGGAATTTGGAGACTGCTCTGTGCAGCATAGGCAAAAACATAGCCCTGCTCCCACCCAGGGAGAGCTGGAATCTGGGCATGGGGCTTCAGAACTCAGGCCAAAGAGCTAATGGGGCTTCTGGAGGCTGTGGAACACGGTGTCAGCCAGAATGCTGAGCTGGCCGGTAGACTCCAGATCAAATGGAGAGGCAGAGACAGCTCACAACCAAGGCTGGGGAATCAGAGCTCTCCCACCACCTATCCTCGACCCCCACTTCCTCCTCGTTCAGAGCTCCAAGCCTAGGGCATCTGAGTCCATGTGACCCTGAAAACTCCTCCAGGGTGAGATGGGCTGAGTTGTGCTCCCCTCAACTCCCAAAATTTATGTGTTGAAATCCTATCCCTTAGACTCGCAGAATGTGACTGTATTTGGAGATAAGGCCTTTAAAGAGTGATTAAGGTGAAATGCAGACCTTAAGGTGACCCCCACACCAATGCGTCTGGTATCCTTATAAGGGGAGATTAGGACACAGACACTTGCAGAGGGAAGACGAATGAAGACACAGGGGGACGATGGCATCTCCAAGCCAAGGAGTGAGGCCTCCGTGAGGAAGCACATTTCTGTTGTTTAGTCCCTCCATCTGGGCTGCTCTGTCATGGCTGCACAAGCAGACAATCATACGAGGCCGGGGGACTAGCCAGAGGGATTCTCTGAAAGTAAGAAGTCACTGAGATGGCAGGTGGGCCTCTGTCCCCTGGCTACTGTCCCTTGGCCTAGAACCTTGTCTGGTCAGGAGTTCCTGATATGGAGCTACCAGATTTTCTTCGTCACCTTCATCACACCCCTCTCCTCCTGGCCTAAGTACAATGAGCCAAACAGCCTCAAGCACCCATCACCACTGCAGCCTTCATGGCCACACAGAGGTTCAACTGTCCCTTCTCCGTCTTTTCTATGGTTCTAGTTCCTGGACCCCTCCCGCAGGGTACCGTGCTGCCCTGTGTGGTTGTGAGCTTCCTGTCATCCTATGGGTTTGAAGAACCGAACAACTATCCCAAAGGAGCCACGTGAATGAAGGGCCGTAGGGGTACTGAGAAGCTGAGTTCCAAAGGAGGTAGAAAGGGACTTGGAGTCAGACACACCTGGATTCACATATCAACTCCACCTCTAGTTCAGGCCCCCAGGTGAGAGCACTGACCTTCTCACACCTGGAGTTTCTTCGTCTGGACAAGGGGTTGGCACAATCTGAGCCAAGCTACCCCCAAGGTGGGTTCCTCACAGGGTTTCCTGCCCCTTTGGCAAGTCCCTTCCCTCTCAGATCTCAGTGTTCTCAGAGGGCAGGAGAGCACTAGACCTCCTTTGTGACAGCCCCAGGCTATCCCAGCCTGGGAAGTCAGCCTACAGGGAACCTGAAGGCCCCTTATGAGTTTTCCTTCCTTCATTTTGCTGCTAAGATTGATCAGGGATATGCTGATGGAGTAGAAGAGGGCTCTACTTGAACCTGAACTTGAACTTAGAGCTGGGGGAACTGGATTGGGGACTATGGGCAGCAAGAAAAGGGTTAAACACAGAACAGTCCTAAGACAACGGTTAGGTTGCCTTCAGGAAGGCTTCCCAGGGGACCAGGAGCTCTGGACCCACTGCTGAACACCACTCAATGCCAGAAGAGGGCAAAGTGGGGACGCAGGTCACTCGAGAGGACACGGGCCAGAGATGATATCTGTTCCCCACTGCCTGGCTCAGTGCCCCCTGCCCTCCCTCTGAGTCAGTCTGCAGGCTCCAGAGGGGACCAACCTGGCCTCTCCTATCGCCCTCCTCCAGCAAGCCTGAAACAGAAGAGGTAAGGGGTGGGCTGCTTCCAGAAATGGCCCCACCTTGCCTCGGCTACACTACCCTCTCTCTACCTTTTTGGAGAGGCTGGCCCCTCTCCAGAGGTGTTCCTGGCCCATGCCATCCCCTGTGTGGTGGAAGCCAGGTGTTGGGGCAAGATGTCTGCTCCCACACTGAAGTCCGGCTGCATACCAGACACAGGCAGGCTCCATGGTCTCTGGGGTGCTACGACCACCCACCTTGCCGCCCCACTGTGAGAGGCAGGACAGGGGTGACCTTGAATGTCTAGGGGTGAGAGGGAGAGCAAGAGGTTGATATTCACCCACGCTCAGCAGGACCCGGGCATTGCCACAGAGGCAGATGCCCAGAACAGGCCCCGGGACACTGGCTAGCCCAGGATGCACAGCGCAGTGCTAGCCCTGCATCCAGATTCCCCATACAGGTACAACGGTGTCCCCTTGTAGGGTGGCCGTGGGTGTCAAAGGAGAATGCAACTCTCATTCTTGGCACCGTGGCTGGCGCAGGCTCAGTCAAGGCCTTCTCCCTTAGGCACATCTGCAGAGGCACTGGCCACAGCCATGATTCCTGTGACAGACACTCCTGAGGAAACACCACAGGCAGTCACTCCTCAGCTCTTGCTTAAAATGACTTGTTGGTTGAATCCCTGTTTTACAGCAGAGCAAACTGAGGCACAAAGGCACCTTGTCAAAGGATTTGAAGCCAGGTGGTTTGGCTCCAGAGGCAGCATTCCCAACATTGAACTGCCATGAAAGTTGCTACACAAATCCAGTGAAGGGCCTGCCTCATAGCACAGTTAAGTTCTGTGCATTGGGAAACAGATCCCACATGACCAACTGTGGTTCAAATCCCTGCCTCAGTGGTTTGAAAACCATGCCAGGCACATGTGTGTGCATGTCCCTAATCCTGCTGTGATGGAGAAATAGAGAAAAAGGATTGTGCTGTGGGCACACCCCACTGAGAGGTTCTCTCTCTCTCTCTCTCTCTCTCTCTCTCTCTCTCTCTCTGTCTCAAGTGCATGCACCCGTGAAATAGGTAAATTACTGTCCCAGGTATGTAGATGAAAAAACTAAGACAATATAAAGGTTGAGTAATCTGACCACAGGCATGAGCTCCAAAGGGGAGGTCTAGGCTCTGAACCCTGGCTGTCCAGCTCTAGAACACACATGCCCATCCACTGCACTAAAGGGCCTCATGGTGAGCCTGCCAAGCCCAGTCTAGGACCTCCGCAGATAACAGGCCAGCCACCCTGGGCACCACATTGCCCCATGAGGCCATCTATCCCTAGGTCCTAGCCCTAGGACTCCCCAGGGAAAGGCCAAGCCCCTCCCAAACTGTAACTTGCACCATCTCCTGAGCACCCTGGAGTCTCAGGGATTAGGTACCCTTATCCCAGCTAGTACCCAGGAAAACTGAGGCACAAGGACTTGCCCACAACTGGAAAGTTAGACACAGGCTTCCTGCATCCCTCTCTTGCCACTGGCCAGAGAGAAATACTCTTAGCTCTGGGCCCAGAATCTAAAGCCTTCTGGAAGTACCCCTGGACAGGAACAGGATTGGAATACGTCACTCCCACGCATGAGGGCTGGCCCAACTTATTCTCCTATCCCTGGACAGGGCAGAGGGGATGCAGCCCAGCAGGAGGGAGAGGAGGGTGGGCTTTCCCCTGGGGACTGCCTCAGCCATACAGTCAGGGCTGGCCAGGGAAGAGCACAGCAGGGGCAAGAACTCTATCATCCAGGCAGACGGCCAGCTTCTCAGTCTCAGACAGGAGCCCCTCTGTCCCTGCAGGACCAGTTGACCTTTAACTGACCAAAAGGTCCCGCTGGCTCCATCACCCTCCCTAAGGAAATGGATCCAGATCCGAGGAGAGAGGAGGAAGGGCCAGGGGCAGGAGCTATGCCTCTTGCTGTCTCTCAGTTTCTCACTGTCTCTTGCTGTCCTCAGGCCTCTCCAGCTCTGGCCATCACTCTCCTTCCTTCCTTCCCTCCCTCCCTCACAGCCCCGAGCTGTCTCTCCCACATCCACTCTGTGTCCTTAATTATTCTACCTTTTATTTGCCTGGCCCGTCACGGTTTACTAAATGTTTCTACATTTATCATCGCTTTGAATCTGCACCAGGGAGAGATGGGGAGACATTAAAAATTCCTTCAAATCGCCAAGTGTCCTTGTTAAAAATGCAAACCTCCCAGAACAATGAGCAATTAGGCTGGCAGCCACTGGTGCCTCCGCACTAATTCATTTCATCCCTTTGCTTTCTACTCAACCACTCAGCATAAGAGGATGGGATTGCAGGCGTAGGGGTGAGGGGTGCTTTGGAGGAGCCTTGGCAGGGTGGAGACGATCCTGGTGGGCTGTCTTGGACAATCTAAGGGCACCAAGTTTCTGGAGAGGCAGAAAGCAGACCAGGAAGGGGACGGGAACTAGGGCAGGTATGAGGATGAGCCCCTAACTTTGTCATGCTGCACGGAAAGAAGGTGCCCTACACACCCCTCGTTCCAGTCCACCCACACGCTTTCATCCCAGCACTCTGAAATCCACTGCTCATGTCGGTGCCCCCAAGGTAAGAGACATTTCAAGGAAAAGCCTAGGGGCCAGTTGGTGGCGACAGTAACACACACTCTGCAGTCCTGGACCTGTAGGGTCTCTGTGCACACCAGGTGCACATGCATGTGCCCAGGATCCAGGCCGGCTGAGGCTGAGGTGGATCATGGCAAGAAGACCCCACTGGAGATGTGCCTCTCTCAAAAAATAAACACTTTTAAAAAAAATAAAAAGCAACGCCTAAAAGACTTCCAGAGTGGAGTCATCAAATCCAAACCCTTGAAGAGAAAAACAGGAAACCGGTTGGTGCAAAGGGACGAGGGAAGAGTGAGGGCTCACAGCCTGGTTCTCCTTAACCCAGCCTTACCATGTGCCCAGGGTCCCCAGACTGGCTTCAGCTGGGAGGAGAAGCCCAGAGGCTGGGTGTTGCCATCCTTGAAAGAGCATATCCCTGGGGCCAGCAGGTGGTATGGTGGTTAAGGCATTGCAACCCACATGGCCAAGTCTGTGGTTCAAGTCCTGGACCCAGATGCCTGAGAACACGCTGGGTACACGTGTGCATGCCCAAAATCCCAAGAGAAAAATGGAGAAGAAGGACCGGTGGTGTGGCCATCCCCCTAGGGAGTGATTTCTTATTTTTCCTCTCTCTGTCTCTCTCTCTCCAGTGAGCACACATGCCCTATGGCACCAAGGAGCACACACCCCCTAAGGCAAAAAAAAAAAAAAAAAAAAAAAAAAGGAAAGAAAGAAAAAGAAAGAGAGAGAGAGAGGTAGAACACATCCTGAGTTGTGGAGATAAAGTAGGGGTCCCGACTTAGAGGGAGGTGCTCAACTACCCCAACGGAAAACAGATCGGGGTGGGCCAGATGGACCAGAGGATCCTTTCTGCTCCACCACCCTGTGGTCCTGTAACCGGATCAGGAAAACAAGCCGCAGCCAGTCCCCAGACAGCATCCCAAGAGTTCCTGGGCTCCAGGCACGCTCACTTCCAGAGGCCCCACTCACCCACTCCCTGCACCCCACCCCACCACACATATTTCAATGGACCACATCAATAAATAGAATTCAGTTTGAACTCTGGAGAATTGACCTGAGTTACTGTTGCCCATTTGGTGTAATACTAGGCTCTGTAGCTAAATTAAACATGTATCCATTTCAATTCTGCAGCTTTCTTTTCCAATTCTGGAGCCTATGGGTTTGTTTCCAGGTCTCAAGCGTTTTCCTTGGCTGTTGTTGAAAGCATATAGGGCCTAGATGCTGCTGCTCTGTCCTGGTGCTCTGGCCCTGGAGAATTCAGGTAGCGAGCGAGCCTGAAGAAATCCAACAGTGGGTTTAAAAGAAACATATCACATGCTGCATTTGCAGCGAGGAGGATTTGGGAGGGTTTTATCTCAAACTTTACACAAGGCCACCTCCTCCAAGGAGCTCTCCCAGACCACTCCAACTCTCAAGAATTTCTCCTTGCCAATCTCAGAGACTTGCTGTCTGTGTCACTTACTTAGCGGCAGTAGTGTACTCTATGACAGCCCTGTGAAGCCATTTTGCTACATTCTCGAGTTCTGTCCTTGAGGTCATTTAACATAGTCACATGTTTGCTTTGAGCTCTCAGAGGTGCCTCTGCCTCCACTCTGAACCTATTATGGTACTGCAGCAAGAGAGCCAGGACTATGGGGCTGAGGCTGGGGCTGGGGATGTACAGTTTGGACAGGGGCTGGAAGCCACTGGTCCCCACCTACCCTCCATGCCATCATCTCGATGCCCACTGAAGTTGTCGTAGGAATCCCAGCGGATGAGGGGGTCAGAGGTGTTGTAGTCCACAGACACGCTTGGGCCATTTTCCAGGTGCTCCATGCCTGAGCGGGATGGGGAGGGTGGGGGCAGGCAGGAAGACAGGAGGAGAGGGGAAAGAGATCAGCAGCTGCGAAAACAGAGGAAGACAACCAGCTCCCCCAAGGATGCTCCCTAAGGGACTTCTCCTTTTCTTGAGCATGGTGGGGCGGGACCAGTGGCTCAAGCTGGATGGAAAACCCAGGAGTTTAGTTTCTTGCATTCTTGAAAAGGCTCCTGCCGAGTCATAGGGGTAAATCAGGACAGGCATTGAGCAATGAGGACCCCCTAGGACAGAACTAGGGGCCCCCCAGGCTGGGTGTCTGCCTCTTTCTGTTCTGTGTCCTCGAGGTCCCTAGGACAGCATCAAGAGACCAGAGTCTGCCCTGGAGCCAGAAGAAGGGAGTGTGGGACAGCAGGGATAATAGTGGGCTGCAGTGGGACAGAGATGGCAAGGAGACCACAGCCTTGACACCAGGAGGATATAAGGCCTCCCAAAGGTCGTGCCTGGCGTGTCCCTGCCCCTCACTTAAAAACAGGCCTGCAGGGAGAGGCCAGTTCCCTCCCCACCCATAGAAAGCCAAGCTCCAGGACAGCACGGGTGCAAGCCAGGCCTTCCAGACTGAGTTACCTTCCCAGCCTGGCAGTCCTTCCTGTAGCCTGTTTAGAGTCCCTCTAGCTTCATCTCTTCCCACTCTGCCCTCGGATAAGACGGAGAACAACTGGTCTCCACATATAACCTAAGTCTAGAGGCTTGCGGGCTATTATTACATGGGCCTTCAGGTTGGATTGCCTCAGGACTCATAAATACTCATCATCCACCCCACACCTTTGAGCGTCCCCCCAGCCACACCCTCCACCATGAGCCTCACTCTCTGAATATAACAGGACGATGACCTACCAGGGCCAGAACAGTTTATCCAACCCAGCGCCTCTCTGTCTGCTTTCTTATTTTTTTAGCCAGAGATTAAGCGACTGGTTCATGTTTAGCTAGGGGTCCACTCTGATGCCCAGATCCTCCACTGCGGGCCTGCCTTTCAATCATAGGTCGCTTGATAATGACCCAGCAGTCCAGCAGGAGAATGGTGGGGGCATGTGGGGACGGAGCAAGATGGGGGGAGCAGACGTGGGAGAATGAACTCTCATTTGTCTTTTACCTTGAATTTTCTCTGGTCCATAAGAAAATACAAACTCCACCTTGCCATATTCTGGGAATCGATCATCTAGAAAGAAGGAAAGACAAAAATGGGCAATTAATTCCCCCAAAAAATCCATAAAAATCTTTTTCTTAAACAAAATAAAAGTAACATATGTATGCATGGTGAATAATCTAAGAATTATGATATGTCTGTATCTGCACATGTGGACATGAAATTACATATGCGCAGTGGGGTTAAACCTCCTGCCTACCTAGCCCTGGTCCTACTTGCCGAGGTAACCACTTCCAACCACTTCTACTTCTTGTTCCACTAGTCATTAACCTCTAAGACTCTGAATATTAGCTACTGTTTTTATGCCACCATTTCTGGATAGCAATCTTAAATAACCTCCCAGAGCTACCACTATGGAGACGAATAATTTGGCTCACATTCACTCCTCCCACCTCTTTTCCTCTTAAATCTGGTTAGGTTTTTTTTTTTTAAATGTTTTATTTTGTTTTGTTTTGTTTTCCTCTACTGGTTATCTTTGAAACTTTAAATAGGTTTTTGCTATAGGACATGTGTACTCGCCATGGGGAGAAGAGAGAGAGAGAGAAATCACCCCCTGGGGGGGACGGCCACACTGTAACCCCTTCTCCTCTACTCCTCCACTCTCCTCTTGGGATTCTGGGCATGCACATACACACGCACCCAAAACAATCTTTTTCAAGCTGCCAAGTCTTAGACTCAAACCATGGTCAATCATGTGGGAGTCTAGCGCCATAACCACCATGCCACCGGCTGGCCCAATGCCATAGTTTTTAAATACCAAGAAAGTCTTTGTTTCTTGATATGTCCATTTTGATGGTGTCTCTGAATGCCATGTGAAAGGAAGACACCTGTGACCCTCCTTTTTCTCTACCTCTCCCCACCCCCATTAATTTTGCCAGCTCTACCTATATGCTTCCTTGTTAAGACTAATGCCATTTGCAGTCTGTTCTGTAATTCAGATAGCCTCATCTGTTTTTGCCCTCCTGGCTCTGGTGTAATGAGAGCTCGTAACAGAAACAACTAGACTACACTGAGGGGATTCAGCCCCTCCTCCAAGTCTCGGTCCTGCTCCATGCTCTGGGCCTGAGCCCAATATGGACACAGCTCATCATCTTCTGCTTATAGAAGAGAAGTTACAGCAAAGATAGTGTCTGCTTGTAGGCACTCAGCATGCCTGGCCAACACTGACACATGTAAAAAATGCATGATGGATGGACAGATGAGTGAATGCAAGCATACATAGTGGATGGATAGGCAGGTGGATGAGTAAGTGTACGGATGGGTAAATAAATGGATGGATGTGTGGATGGTCGGATGAGTGGGTGAACGCACAAATGGATGGCTGGGTGGATATGTGTATATATCCCATGCCTTAACAGGACATAGATAAAACTTCAAATGGATAGAAAAAAGAGGCAGAAGGCAGCGCACCCTGGCCACCTCTCATCTCACAAAATGGATCCTCCCTCACTGCTGCCATAGCCTCTCTACTTTCTAGCTCTTCTACTTGTGGACCACCCTGTCAGGCCTGCCTCCCCAGTCAACACGATTTCTGAGTTCCACCAAGACAGAGACCACGTCATGTTTTCCTTTGACTCTTCAGCACTTAGTACTAAGCCAAGCACAAAGCAGATGTCCAATGAATATTAAAAAGAAAAAATAATGATTGTCCATTCAACTCATGGGACACATGGGGAGGACAAGATAGAGAGACACAGAAAGTACAGCGAAGGTTGCAATATATAACATAGTCCAGGCACTGGGAAGGGGTTTATCTGCACTTCTGCTGACAACTTGAATTCCCAGACCATCCCAATCTCAACTCCCCAGTTCTCTTTCAGTTCTCCCCCACTGTCACCAAAAACACCCGGAGACTTGGCAGGTCATTGTGGCTTAGAAAAGAGGGTCCCTGCATCCACCGTATTGCTCAGACTGAGTTTCCTCCCTGTCACAGAAGACCTCACCCCAGCCCCACCCAAGAAGCCCACCTTTGAAGGCATCATCAAGGTCCTCCTTTCCAAAGACAACCCCCAGGTCATGGATTGCACAGGTGTGGAACTGCACACGGAAGATGACGTCTCGGGCTGGGCTCCGGAACTTCTTGTGGTAGCACTTCAGCTGGGGGAAAGGGGGAGCAGAGCCAGTCAGGAGCCTGAGGGTGGACAAATCGGGTCCCAGGAAGCCTCCTTATCAGCTGAGCCCCAATTCTCAATCAAACCCAATGAGGGAGAGGTCACCAACAAAAAACAAGATCTCAGAGCTCTCTGGGGAAACATCTAGAACAGCAGGGAATTGGAGGTCAGTCTTGACCTGTGAGGCAGAACTGTCCCCCCAAGAAGTTCCTGCACTCAGTCACAGCAGGAGGGGCACACAAGGACTTAAACTGCAGCAGGAAGGACCGAAGTTAGGACTGAGGGAGTCCTTGTCACCAACAGGAAACCAGGAGGCAATAGCTCATGTGGAATGATACTTCACTGGGAATATTCCGGATGATACTTCACTGGGAATGTTCCAGAAGAAAAGATAAGACCAGGGGGAGGGATGCCCAACTCCAAGGCAGGGAAACAGACAAGGACTGTCCAAGACTGGAAGCTCTTGCAGGAGCCCTGAGAACCTACGATGGCAGTCCACCAGGAATGGCTGAGTTATCAAGGCAGACAGGGAGCAGGAAGATGGAAGAAGAGAGAAAAGGCAAGGAAGGGTGGGGCTTGAGACAGAGGGGCCACACTCACCAAGATATCTCCCTTCAAGAGCAGTCCTGGCTCGATGGTGATGCAGACACTGGTCTGACTGTCTCCTGGGATGTTGCTACAGAGAGAGGTGGGCAGAGAAAGCAAGGGCCGCTGGAGAGGGGTGTGCTTCCTCCCCGCTGCCCCTCTGACACAGGGCAACTGGGAAACCTTGCTGACTCTAGCCCTTTAGCACTTTTGAGAAGAGGTTCTAGGCAGTCTCCCCACCCACCTACCCTGGTCCTTGGCCTCGACCTTGGGCATCTCTAGTTTCTCGTTCCCATGGAATACTCACTAGATGCCAGATGTGTAAACAGGTTGCATGGCCTGGTAGATGCGGAGAAATGGCCGACACCCTGTAAGGGAGGAGTGAGTGTTTGTGAAGACACAGAAGTGGGGGTGGGGGGCCAAGAGCAGAGGGTGAGGAAAGGAAGGAGCATGGAGAGGAAAGGTAGAAAGGGGAAGGAGGGGAAAGGGAAGCAGAAAAGGGAAGCAATACTAACTGTGCATTTGTAAGGCATTTTAGGTTTACAAAAACATCACCGCATCCTATGCCATCTGCCTATAGCCATCACAAGTATCAGTCCCATTTTGAAAATGAATAGACTGGAGTTCAAATAAGTTCAGGAAGTGATGCAGTTGAGATGCCCATCCACCCATATAACTGCAACTCACATGGTCTTTTTTTTTTTTTTTTTCTTTTTACCCTCCAACCCTCCAAGGC
>NW_006160055.1:596037-628965 GCF_000334495.1 Tupaia belangeri chinensis | reverse complement strand
GGCTAGAGGGTTTGGAGCAGGTACCTCCTTTAGACTCAAAATTGGGGATGCCGTGCATAATCACGTGGTGCAGAAACAAGGGCTTGTTGTTCATTTTGATGGAGCCGGAGAGCAGGCCGCTGAAGTAATGCACGTACCTGCAGCAGGAAGAGGGGCAGCCTGAGGGAAGGAGGCCTGGACCACAGCAGGGTCATCCCTGATCTCTTTTCTCCAAGAACATTGCCCTAGGCTGCCTGCCTACCCCCTACAACACCCACCTCAGCTCCTGGAAGCTGAGGTCCCTGCCCCACGACAGGCCTCCCTTGCTGCTTGGAGTTCAGGGAGGAAGAGCAAGCAGGTTTCCTAGACCTGGAGCGGCAGCAAGTACACATCCCACTTGGAGGTCTCGTGCGCCTCCTAGTGGTCAATACAAGCATCTTTTTCCTGCTTTACTCCCAACCAAAGATTCTCCTGCTGGACCAAAATTCCTCCCAAGAATCCTTGACAGGCACCATTAGCTTCTCAATACTGAGTGGCATGCTGCCCAACCATCAAACAATTAGGACACCTTATACAAAACCTATGCTTATATTTGGTTCTGTCCCCACAGATCCATCGGCTACATGATAATGCAGCAAAGAGTAAGAGCCGATAACTATAGTTCTGCTTTTTAAAAAAGTACTTACTTGAATTTATTTGTTATTATTATTACTGCTTAATTAGAACATTGCCCTAGGCTGCCTGCCTACCCCCTACAACACCCACCTCAGCTCCTGGAAGCTGAGGTCCCTGCCCCACGACAGGCCTCCCTTGCTGCTTGGAGTTCAGGGAGGAAGAGCAAGCAGGTTTCCTAGACCTGGAGCGGCAGCAAGTACACATCCCACTTGGAGGTCTCGTGCGCCTCCTAGTGGTCAATACAAGCATCTTTTTCCTGCTTTACTCCCAACCAAAGATTCTCCTGCTGGACCAAAATTCCTCCCAAGAATCCTTGACAGGCACCATTAGCTTCTCAATACTGAGTGGCATGCTGCCCAACCATCAAACAATTAGGACACCTTATACAAAACCTATGCTTATATTTGGTTCTGTCCCCACAGATCCATCGGCTACATGATAATGCAGCAAAGAGTAAGAGCCGATAACTATAGTTCTGCTTTTTAAAAAAGTACTTACTTGAATTTATTTGTTATTATTATTACTGCTTAATTTTTGACCAGAGAGAGAGAAAGGGAAAGTGAGAAAGCAAGCCACCAGGTCCAGGACTTGAACTACGGCTGGCCATGTGGGAGTCCAGCACCCTAACCACCATGCCACCTGCTGGTCCCAGTTCTTAACTTTTTTTGTATCACACGAAGTATATGAAGGCCCTTGCTATCAATAATTTCATTAGGTATTTGAGATAATGAACTTTCAATAAGTAATCCTATCCCCAGGATCAACATCCTCCAACTCTTTTTTAACAAAGTTCTTGTTGGAGGTACAGAAAGATGAACCCACTTCTCCTTCAACACAGAGACAGACAATTAGGGGCAGAAAGAGGTTTTGGCCTCCTAGAGACACACAAAGCTGGAAGTGGGTGAGAGATGAGGAAAGAAGTCCAGGGTTCAATGCATCTGCCTAAAACTAGAAGCCAATATTTCTGCTGTTGATTCTGTGGGCACTTCCTCCTTTTCTGAATGGCCAGAAAGCACCAAGCTGAGTCAGCTAGACCAATCAGCAAGCATTCTGAGACTCCACCAGAGCCAACGGGGCCGCTCTAAGGAGGGTGGGACCGGAACTGCATGACCATGACAAGGCTTCCCTTCTGTCTCTTGGCTCCTTGGCCCACCTCCAGGCCTGTGGGCCTCTGTCTCTGGGCTTGGGTGGGGCCACCTCAGACTACCCAAGCAAGATAATCTGATGGGCAGCGTCAGCTCTTATTCAAGCCCCTGCCCAGCCCCCGACCCCATTACTCAAACCGGAAACCTGGAATGGCAGTTCCTATCAGATCTCCTGATCATGCCAACAGGATGTGTCTGTGTGCTGTGGACAATGAGTCCGGGGGTGGGGTGACAATGAATGGGAGAGCTACAGGCAAAGCCCCTCCCTCCCTCTCTCCTCCCGGCCTCTCCTCCAACTGCTCCATTCCCTGCAAGTGACACTGACAAGAAGGCGGGAAAGTAGCATCAAATGCACAAGAACGACAAGGATTGCGCTCACATCTGGGCACGGACAGAAGGACCCATCCTGTGCAGACCCCCTGGCAGACATGAATTTCCAGGTGGGCACAGATAAAGTGTGTGCACAGGGGCACACTCCGTCTGCTCACTGTGTAAATTCACACTGAACACCATGGAATCCCTGAATAATCGTGTCCCTGAGCGCGAACACCGATCCCCACAGCTCCGCCACTCTCTAAGGCACCTTGAGCCATTGTACCAGCATGCTTCTCTACTAGTGTCCCTTCAAGACCATGGGTCACACCAAGACTAAGACCAGCATCCATACAGAGTGAGCCAAGGACTGAGCAGCCAACACTGACCATAGTTCTTTCTTCCCTGGAAGACTCACCGGTCCACAGCTGCTGTGTCTGGGGGCCTGGGCAGAATTTTCTGCATTTAAAGATACCTGGTTTCTGATTGCAGGCCCAGAGGCTGGTTGTTGGCTCTTCTGTGTAATTAGAAGGTGCTGGTTTGCCTGGGGACACATTCACTTCTGCTTGGGCTTCCCATGACAGTGGTGGATGACACCCTTCCAGCCGCCCAAATGAGGGGGAATAGAATGTGTTTTAGGGACCCTCAGAATGGTGAGGCTAGAAAGCTCCAAGACCTGCTGCTATGGAGTCCTGTTGGCCAGCCAGTGTTTCCAGGAATGGGAACAGCAGAAGGATGCCTTGGCCTCCAGGCCTTGGTACTTGCTATTCCCTCTGCCTGCATTCTGTACCCCAGACCATCACAGGCTACTTCCTTCTCCCCAGTCAGGTCTGGCTTCACATGCCACCCTCTCAAGAAGTCCATTGATCTACATCAGCCCCCCCACACCCACTCCTACCACTCTCTAGACATCACGGTTTCTTTTATTCTTCAAGCACTGATCCCTATCTGAACAATCTTGACTAATCGTGTACTTGGGTATCACCCGCTAGAGTTAAGCTCCACGGCCCTGGGCCAACGGACTCAGCACCTGGGTCTTCAGTGCACACAATGATGTTGCCACATCAGGGCAGGTTGCCAGCCTACAGCCCCAGGCCACAGAAGGAGTTGAGCCTGCATCCTGTTCTCCAGGTCTCCTGATTAGGCTTGGATCTTTCACCCACTGGCTGCAGCCTTCCCAAAGACCACCAAGCTCTATGCCTTCTGTGAACCAGACATCATTGAATAAGCATCATCCACAGAGCAGAATTCCCCAGGACAGTGGGTAGTGCACCACGGGTACTCTACCCTGGTCTAAGTATTGCTGGGCTTTCGCGTACATTCCATCTCCACCACCATCTCTATGAACTCTGACCATGTCCCTTCCTTAGCCTCAGGCTTCTCATCTGCACAAGGGGGAAGCTCTAGATAGTCATCATTATTCCAAGTTGGACCCAAGAAGCCTTCCTGATCCCCTCCACTAAAATAATCCCATTCTCCTCTAATCAGCCTCCATCTCTGCAGTACTCTATTCTCTTTGTTTTCTACAACTAGCTATTATCTGAAACTACCTTGTTTGTGTGGTTACTTATGTAATGTCCATCTCTGTCTAAGGGAAAGGACTTTGTCCTGTGCACCTAGATATCTCAGTTCCTGGAACTAGAGTCAAGGACCTAAATGACTATATAAATGAATGGAACCACCCCTGCCCTGTCTCCTGCCTGGACTCTTGTGAGACTCCAAGAAGACCACCTGGTTGAGAGCCCTCAGCAAAATTTTTGAACTCTCCCAACAGCAGGTGACCCTTGTCATGGGTCTCTGTGACCTCCCCCGGGGCAGGCAGCAGTGATCAGGCTCCTATAGGCTGAGTCAAACATTGAAGCACTCTCACAACCAGGTTAAAACAACACCTTAACCAAGACCTTTTTCCTCCTAGATGGATACTTCTGCCAGGATGTTCCACTGCTGTCTAACACAGGCCTTAAGAGCCAACTACCCGACCAATCTGTGGGCACATGCAGAGCTCACACCACTCCAGACCTGTGCTTGGTATACCCTCACCTAGATGCAGGTGGCTGCACCTGTGGGTGTATAAGTTAGTCCCCGTGACACTGCATGAACACCTGCATGCACTGGGCTCTGAGCCCCAGAGACCCACCTTCTCTGAGATGGCTGGCCAATGGGCACAATCTTATCCTCGTAGAATCTCTTCATTGCAAACCGGTCCAGGGCCTGGTCTGCACTGTGGGAATAGACAGGTGGTCAGAGGAGCCAACTTCATGCCCAAGAGACCCGTGTCTCTCCACCCCAGTTCTCCAAGAACTACAGGGTCCTATAGACAGCCACAGTGCTTGGTGGGAGGACAAGTCTCCCCTTCCAGCCATCCTGAAAAGCTTTCAAGAAAAGAGTACTCTGGCATCTCTCCATCCAAATCCCTCCAGTGCTGGGAGCCTGGGAGCCCAGGAGCCCAGCTCAGATGAACCACTTACCAGCCCTGAGTCCTGAGACATGTTAGTCAGTCTTTCAGAACCTCGTTTCCCCATCTGTCAAGTAAGGGTGATAACTGCACCTTTCTCAAAAGTTACTATGGAGCTTAGCATCCATAAAGAGCTTGGCACATGTGGGCACACAGGAGGTAGGCAGGAGGTGTTCACCATTAAGCAAAGATGGAGCTGGGGTGAGTTTCTCCTAATCCTACTGGACTCATCCTCGAGAGTGCTCGCAGAGACCATTTTGAAATACAAGATCACATAGCTCCTCTTGGCTCTCCAGTGACTCCATCACTCTTAGAATAAACTCCAAAGCCCTTATCAAGGCCTAGAAGGCCCGCAGCTCTGGCCCCTTCCAGCTGTTTTTCCTCTTCCCCTTCCCTCACTCACTTGGCTCCAAACATGCCAGTCCCTCCCATCCCACCTCATCTTGTCCTTCCTCTTCTCAGTCTAGGAAGCCTATTCCCAAACTCTACAGGGTTCAGACCTCCCTACCCCCCCTCATTCAGGTCCCTGCTCCATGATCACCTCATCCTTCCCTCACCCAGTGTTGTTCTCTAGTCTCTTCGACCTTTCACCTGCTATGGTTTAATGTCCATGAGGGCAGTGACTTGGCCTTGCCCACTGCTGTCTTCCCAGGACCTAGAACAGTGCCTGGAACATTGCTGAAGGAATGAACAAATGAACGAATGAATCTCTCTGCCTCCCTGCAAAATCATTCACTTGGTTGTTTCCTATTCTTGCTCCAAAACACCTAGACGAGGTGGCCAGAAGTAGGGATGGATGAGATAGAAGGTTCCACCAAACTCAGTTCTTTCAGACTCCTTCCCTGCTCGCCCAGGGAAACAAAAGGCCGTCTGATAAGGAGAAGTGGACCACAGAAGCAGGTTGGGTGGGGTGCCCATAACTGGGCCTGCCTACCAAGGCTCCCCAGCCAGGGCCCCAGAGAGACAGACTCTCCTCTCTCCTGCCCTCTGTCCACAGGCACCTGCTTCCTCTTCTTCTGGGAGCTCCTGCACCCATCCTTGCGACCTCTCATCCCCTCTGTCCTTTTCCTCCCACTCAAGGAAGGGAGAGGCCATGGGTAAATGGAGATTAGGGCCATACTGTCAATGAGCAGAGGCTGGAAGACTCAGGCCCCCTTACCTGGCGGAAATGTTGCTGTAGTGCATGTAAGCCGCGATGACCACTCCTATCCTGCCTCTGTTTCCCTGAAAGAGCCCAAAACACATAAGCCTTTATGTTATTTCTAAAGCTGGCTCTGCTGCCCCAGAGCCTAGGAGGAAAGGGGGCAGGGGCTGGGAAGAGGCTCTAAGTGAGAACAGAAGAACAAGGGAGACTCAAGTGAGGGGAAGGCTGAGCCTCAAACAGAAGAACACAGCAGATCATGCATTGCTGAGAGTCACAATCTGGAACACCCCCACTCCTTGGGGGTATCCTCTGGGACAGAATCTATAATCCCCTAAAAAGAAGACTACACAGAGATAGGCTTGCATGCTCACACAACGCAAAGACACAGGCAGGTATACACACTGAAGGACACACTCAGGTGCATGTAAGCACATGTCTGCACACACACACACACACACACACACACACACACACACACACACTGACCTTGTTGTGCAGAACAACAACATTGTGGGGGTCTGCGTTGAGCCATGTGTCCATGGCCTTGCAGACACTGCAGATCTTCTCCAGGGCGGGGGTGTGTAGGTCTGGCCAGCCAAACTCCAGTACCTGCAGCCCAAGCCAAGAGTCAGACAAGGATGGGAGCCCAGGAGAGTCAGCCAGGCCCTTGGAACAGCACATACCATGTGCCAGCATCTAGGCACTGGCCACCAGCAGGCACTTGGCTCCTGCCCCACCATTAGCCCAGCTGGAGGACAGAGATCAGGGGGCAAAGGACACTGGCCAGGACTAGAAACCTGGATCTTGGCTCTGGCACTGACTGTAGGGACTCAGGCAGGTCACATCCCCTCTCCCAGCCTGAGTTTCCTCATCTGCATGTAAAACAAAGGCTTGAAGTCAACCATCTCAAGGTTTCTTCTATACAATTCTGAACTCAAAATGTGCTGTGGGCCCTAAGCACAGACTCCAGCTCTCTTCCCACAGACAGTTCTGAGGAAAAAGCAAAGGGCTCCCAGATGCCCAACCTCCTTTTGGGGCCCTGGACATACAAACCATGCATTTTCAAGACAGCTGAGAAAAGTCTGAAGAGCCCAGAAGGCAGACCTGAATATCAGGCACCTCAAAACCTTTCTAAATTCACAAAACTTTAAATACAATAGAAGTATTGCTTGGAAGAGCCCATAGATCATACTTAATCCAGTCTGTCCACTTTCAGAGGCACAGACTGAGGCCCAGAGAAGGGTCACAGAGCAGCAGGTGCCAGAATTCAGGAGCCAGGAGCAGACATCAATGGCAAAACTTCCCAACATAACCCACTGAGCAAAATAAAAACTGGCAGCAAAATCTAAAGTTTGAAATCCAAAAATTAAAAACCTCACACTCCAGCCTCACCTCAAATATTCTGTGTGCTCCCCGGGGAGTAGAGCTGGGTAGGAAATTGCTGCCTCAAGCTTTGCTTTCTGTAATTTGCATTATGGAAACAGTAAACATTTTCAATTTTCCAAATATAAGATAGCACTTTAAACTGTCACAGTACTTTGCCCCAGATTCTGATGGGGGGACCACAGAGAGGGAGCCTATCTGTCTCCATGTGGAGAGAATTCCTCACCCCAGAACACCATCGGCTCACCTTGGTGTGGAGCTTCGTGATGTCAGGTCTCCGCTCAGAGAGGTTGAACAGCTAGAAGAAAATGGAAGAGACCATGAAGAGGTAAGGGTGAAGAGGGCTGGGACAGGAAAGAGCCCATGGCAAGGAAGCCCATTGGTCACACTGGGGACTATGGTGTCACCTCCAACTGCTCTAAAGAGCCCACCCCCCCGACCCCTGCTGAGTGCTGCATCATCATCCTCACAGCCAGAGGCCAGCCATGTACAAACTGGCCCTCCTGTGCTCACTTCCACTCTCTCTCCCCAATGGAAACCTATCTACACACGGAACACAATGGAGTCCCATCGGACACACGTGAACCAACAGGAACTCAGACGACAGGTTCTCAGGAAAAGGGAGGAAGGAGAGAAATACTCCCTGCGGGATGTCCTGAACTGAAGATGACAAGAATATGGATCCAAATCTAGGGGCACTACATGGCAAGTATCTGGCCATTTGTGGTTTTCACATCACATGTGGACTTCAGAACCTTACCCCATGAAGATGTGACTTCTCTGTCATTGGTCACTCTCCCCCAAAGGGTGAAACCATCCTGGGTGGGCCCTGTCAGACCCTGGCATGTCTCTCCCAGCACATCCCCTTCAATGCCAACCACACTTCATGGAATCCCACCCCTACTGCCCCAATCTTGGAATTCTCATCTACACTTCTGAAGGTGCATGCACAACTCCCCACCTCCATGCTGCTGCCTGGGAAACTCAAAGATCACTGTGTTGTCTCCTCAAGAAATAAGACAGTCCATTCTGGAATAGGCAAAAACAGGGGAAAGGATAGCAAACACAGAGACCCACAGTCCAGGACTCCTCTCCTATAACCGGGGTCTTAGATGGCTTCTAGAGCATTCTTATATCCTAAAGGCAACACGCTTTATTAAATTAACAATGACCATCACCTGCCATACCCATGCTCAGGAGTTTATATCTAACAGCTGGTTTAATTCTCTCAACAACCATGAAAGATAGATAGTATTATTAGGATCGTTTTATAGATCGAGAACTTAAGGCTTATTGAGGATAAGTGGCTAAGATCATATATTTAGTAAGGGCAGAGCCAGAAATTTGAACCCAGGACTTTAAAACGTTTAAGGCCAGGCTCTTATCAATGCTTCAACACAGCTGACAGATGGCTCTCTACAGAGGTTGAATAGTGTCCTCAAAAATTCATGACCATCCACATCTTCAGAACGTGACCTTATTTGGAAATAGAGCCTTTGCCAATGTAAACAGTTAAGAATTTCAATATGAGATCAACCTGGATCTAGGGTGAGCCCTAAATGCAATGACTGATGTCCTTATAAGAGGAAAGGATGCACGGAGACACAAGGGAGAAGGCTATGAGAAGACGGAGGCAGAGACTGGAGTGACACACTGCAAGCCAAGGAATGCCAAGGATTGCCATAAGCCACCAGATGCTAGGAAGAGACAAGGAAGGGTCCTCCCCTATAGAATTCAGAAGGAACACAGCCCTGCCAATATCTTAACATTGGGCTTGCATCCTCCAAAACTGCAAGAGTATACGTTTGTTTTTTAAAGCCACAAAATTGGTGATTGTTTGTTGCAGTAGCTATAGGAAACTAATACAGTCTCCTACATTCCACTTCAAATACCCTGGGATGTTTTCAAGGGCAGTCTCTTGAGGGTGCACAAATCTGGTCCAAGGGTCCAGCCCACATGTCCTCCTCTGGGGCCAAGCATAGGTAATTAGAGGACCTGTCATTAGAGGAGACCACCACTGGCCACCTCGTCTACATTAGGTGAGCTGGCTCCTCTAGGCCAGCAACACAAGATCCTTAGACACATGCAGCTGCAACACTGCCCTAAGACTTCTCAGAGGCAGCTCTGCTCCTCCCTACCCTGTGACCTTGGGCAAATAATCCCACGTCTCTCTGCTCTGGCAAGTGACTTCTTTCCAGACTGCCATGCAGGTTAAATGAGGCAATGCAGTTTAAACAGTGCCTGGCTCATAGTAGGCACTCCATAACAGGAACTTTGTTGTTACTCTCTTTAGTAAGCACTCACACATGTATGGACACACATGTGCACACACAGCATTCCAGCTGCAGACACACTCCTTAGAACAGAGCTGGCAGACAAGTGAAGACTCAGCCATGAGAGGCCCAGGGTGAAGGGCAGGGCAAGCAAGGGAAGAGGATGGGCTGGCACAGGGCAGGTGGACAGAGACACCGGCAGTGAAGAGGCAGCAAGCAGATGGAAGGCTAGAGGGGCACTGGACAAATGGGCAAGAAGCCAGGTCCTCACCAGATAGTTGCCTCCATGTTTGGACTTCAGCATCTGTGCCACTTCGCGAAGGTTGCTCCGGAAGTTCTCCTCGTTGGCCGTGCTGGGGAAGGAGACGGCAATGATCCGCTCCGTGACGTACACCAAGTCCAGCTCACAGCTGTCCTCCATGGTCCGGCTCACACTCATGTTTCTAGGGAGACAGGAGATAGTGGAGATCCAGGTTGGAATCCAGGCTCCAAGAGCAAGCCCCAGATACTGGTACTCCTGACACCATTTGCAACCCTGATTTCTTCTCCTGGGATTTGGACTGCTCCCTGACCTAGCCTCACCAAGGTGAGGCTTCCCTTGGCAAAGCCAGTGCCCCGAGCCTTGGAGCGCCAGAGTGGGCAAGCTGAGAAGATGGCCAGGATCGCAGACATGTCAGAGTTAAAGTGTCCTGGCAGCAATCAGAGGTTCCCATCAGTCCTTTTGGTGCTGCTTTCAGCCTGTGACTCCAGGAACCCAGGAGCCCAGCCCGGCTCACTGCAGCCACCAGGTTAGGCAAGAGACTCCGAGAGGACATGGGACCGCTTGGGAAGAGGAAGGAGAGGCTGACCCTGTGCACTTCAGCTTCCTGCAGCTGAGCCCTCTGTTGCCTCCCTACTCGCAAGCTGTGAAGTGGGCAGGAGGCTTCTCGGGCAATGGGGCAGCCCGGGTCACAACTCACCTGGGTTCCAGGTAAGCCAGACCACAGTGCACACTCCAGTCCTCCCCAGGAGAAGGCTGATTCCTGCTCTTTGCCCCCTGCCTGCCAGAGCTACTTCTGGGCAGTGGTGTCCCTGGTTTCTAAGGGCCCAGGAAGTAAGAGGTGCTGGGTCTTTGCCATCTTTGCCGCTACAGTGGTGAGCAGCCTCTACACTATCTGTGTCCCTCAGAGGGATGGGGAGCCCCCTGGCTGGGCAGCTGGCCCTCCATTAGGTGCAGGGTGAGGGGGCTCACATCTTTACAGTCTTCTGAGTTTTCTTCCAGGGGAAAGGGCCAGGGAGCCCACTGGGGAAACCCACCCAGAGCTTCTGGGAGCACCTCCCTCTTCCCTCCCCACACCTTTTTACCCTATCCCCAACTTCCTGGAGCCTCCTCTCCCTCTAATCACAGTAGGCAACATTCACATTTCATTTTGCCAAACTTTCACCACAGTAGGGCCAAACTGGACTGGAGGGGCAGTGAAAAGAACACCACCAGGGTATTCAGAAGTGGCAGGGACTCTCCGGTATAAGCCCTGGAAAATCGAGGAGCCTGGAAGAATCCAGGTCTCCACCAGGGTTAAGTCGAGCCCAGGAAAGGACAGTCAAGGATGAAGTATGGCCTGTCCAGGCAGAATGCTGGGTGCTGAGTGGCTGAGAGATCAGTGGCCAGAGGTAAGGAGCCTAGGCTGAGTTAGACCTCTGAGCCTGGCCACTGTGTCCCTATGGTAAGCTTCTTGCCTTGGCCACTGGTGCGAAGTTGGTGGGCGCTGACTGCCTCAGGCCATGCCTACCCAAGGACAGCTGTTGGTGGTGATCAAAGAAGCCACATGCACACATACTCCACGAAGATGGAGCTAACTCGGAACATCCCACCCTCACCTCCCTGCAAGCCCTCTGTCCCAGCTCCAAGGAACAGTCTGGACTGTCAGAAAACCATGAAAACTGAGCTCCATGTTTCAGCCCCTCTCTCAGCAAGGGAGGGTCAGTGAGAGAGGATGTGGTGGAGAGTGGCCTGAGTCAGACACCGCCCACCCTGGGCATTGATCTACCCCGACCTCCCTTAGGCTGATTCTCAAGAAGGCTGCAAAGGCAAAACAGCACACCCCCTGGACAACCTCAGAATCGCACCCTGTGCCTCCAGGCTGCAGTGCTCTGGGCTGTAGAAAAGGAGGGAGGCCTTTGAAGAACCACCTGCTGGCAGCCGGGCCACAACCCACCAGGGACTTGAGTTCCAACTGGGACTGGCATTTCTCAGGGCGTGGAAGAGAGGCAGATAGCGAGGAGCCCAAGCCAGAGAACTGGACACAGGCAAAACAGACTCCCTGGGTCAGCAAAGGACAAAGTCCCCTGCATATCCCTCCAGCCAGCCTGGCCAGAGAGGGCACTTCCCTTCTATAAATGACACTGCACCATCAGAGTGGAGTCGCTGTCGGGGAGTAAGACCAGCGTGGGCCTTCGTGCAGCCAGCCCTGAAGGCACAGCCAAGTGTGGCCTCTGGTGGTCTTAGGACCTTGGACAAGTCGCTCATCTTTCTGAACTCGACTTCTTCACCTGCCAGCTGAGAAGGAAATGCTCCCCTTGTAGAGTTGTTGTAAGACTAGAAGAACTATGCAGGTAAACACAGACCCCAGCTCGAGCCCTGGTGTGAGCTAGAATTCAAGCAGGACCCCTGCCGAGTGGCATCTACTCGCCTCCACTCCGTGACCTCATGTTTCCCCACAGTTACTGCCAGTGGCTTTATGGCTTTGATCAAAGGGACCCAGAGCGAAGACTTGACAGGAACACCCCCAGCAACCCCACTGCCTGCACCCCTGCCCCAGACCTCCATGGGCAAGACATACCTGATTGGCTGGGGAGGCGGCTGGATGTTCTGGATGACTCTGGCAGAGCCCTGAAAAAGACGAGAAGTGTGATGGAGGGACAGGCAGGACAGTGGAGGAGAGCCGCAGAGAGCTGGCCACAGGAGCAGCCAGGGCCATGGCCAAGCACAGATTCGCTTCTCCTTTTTCTGCCAACATTCCAGCCCTGCCACCCTAACACTCCAACAACACGGAGACCCAAAGCCAAAAGTGATAAATGCCAATTCCACTTGAGTGTGCCTACCTGTATGCGAGTCCCAAAGGGACAAAAGGAAGAAATCCGAAACGCTGAGAAATACACCCCACTGGGCTGGTGCCACCGGCACTGAGGGCCCACTCAGTAAGCAATTACTGAATGGATAAAAACGCATTAGCCTTGATTCACGGGACCATCATGATAGGAACCCCAGTGAAGAATACAGACCAGAACCAGGAAAGGAACAGGAACGAACAGTGTCAATGCCCTCTGTCTGAGCCTAACTTCTCTGTCCACTGTCCCACACTCCCCTCCTTGAAAACAGCAACATGGAGTCACTCAATCAAAATGTCTGAGTTGAGAACAGTCAGGCATGTGATGCAGAGAGAAGGCGGTGAACCCTGCGCCCCAGGACCCGATGTCTATCACACTGTCTTATCTACCCCCATTTCCAAGGTCATCGCCTTTTATTTTCTTTTTTTTAAAGAGAGACTTTTGCTATAGGGTGCATGTGCTCGCTGGAGAAACAGAGAGACAGAGAGATAGCAAAAAAATCACCCTCTGGGGGGATGGCCAGGCCACAATCCCTTCTCCATTCTCTTCTTGGGATCTTGGGCATGAACACACACACACACACACACACACTGGGTGTGAGTTTTAAGTCACCAGGTCCAAGACTCAGCCGTAGTCAACTATGTGGGAATCCAGCGACATAACCATTACGCCATCTGCTGGTCCCTCCAAGGTCATCTACTTTACAAAGTTAGGCAAATGTACCAGGTTGGTGCCCCAGACACCCCCAGACAGCAGATGGCCCAGTGGTGAAAGCACAGGGTCCGGTCCCACAGACCCAGAATTTAGATCCTAGGACTGTGCTGGGCAGCCTTGTGATAATAAAGTCACAGGTCAGTGGGGCAACCCTTAGGGCTCGCACTGAGGAGTCAAGAAAATCATGCATATAAGGCGCTTTGCAAAATACCGGGCCCTTGGTAAGTGTCCGCTGTTGTTTTTGTGGTTGCTCTTTTGTCAAGTACAATTAAAAGGGTCTCTATTTAAATGGCTGCTACAACCTAACAGTCACCTCTAGAAAATCAAAACCCTGCACCTCCTCTCCCACCAGCAGCCACCCGTCCTCCCAGCTGCCTCATGAGATGCAGGACAGGGATGCCCAAGTTTTAGGTTCCCAGGCCCTGCCCAAGCCCACTGAGCCCATCAACCCTTTCCAATCACCCATGTACTTCCCCAAAACCAGGCTTTTCCCATCTCCAAGCTGCAGCCACCTCTTGGAAGATGTAAGTTCACAATCTGCCAAGGAGAGAAACGAGGAGGAGAGAGACTGAGAGAGACGGTGACTCACCCCTAAATCCCTGGGAGGTTGATGACCAAGCAGGATTCGCACTCCAACCTGGGGCTGCACCACTGGGACCCCAAGAAGAGAAGCACCCTTCAGTCCTCCCCTGACCCTGCAGCACTTAAGAGGCAGAGCAGGTGGGTTCCAAGGCCCAGCTCCCAGCTGAGCCCCATAAGCAGGACTCTCCATGCAGCTACCCCTGAAGAAGGCTTCACCCAGAGACCCCTCTGCCAAGCTGCCAGTGAGCTCCGAACAGCACCGGCAGCACTGGGAGGAGGAAAGTACCAAGTGGGACTGTCAGGGCAGAGTTTCTCAGTCTCCCAGCTCCTCCAGCCCTAAGGACTTGGGTTTGCATGAGTCAGACTGGGAGGGAAGGGGACAAGGAGGGGTTGTTTGGTTTTCAAGCCCCAAATCAGGCTGTTCCAAAACTACCCACCCAAAGGAATGCAGAAGCCCAACACTTCATCCATCTCCATCTCATGGGTCCCTGATGAGGAGTCCCTGAAGCTCCCCAGGCCCGAGGTTCTGCTCCGGGCCCCAGGGCCACCCTGCTATAAATAGCCCACTGGGCTTCATCTGTTGCTGATCCACAGACACTTTTGGAGGAAGCCACCACAGCTACTTCGAACAACTGGAAGCCACAACTTAGCCAAGTTTTGAGGTGTGGCCAGCAACACGGGCAGGCCCAGAGAGCTGGAGGGAGGCAACAGGATATACTGAGCTACACGGGGCAAGGGAACTGGGGAGCCAAGTGGCGCCGGGAGCCTCCAAAGGTGCAGGGGTAAGGAGGAGGAGCAGGGCAGGAGACCTGGCTCCCGTTCCTCCACCGCCCTCTTCTAAACGTTACAACACTCCACATTCCTCAGCCTCCCCACCCCAAAACACCGGAGAAGATAAATAAAAACTTGGCCCAAACAGAGTCTGGCCATGCCACCTCCAGAGGTGATAAGCCAAAGTCCAAGCCCACTCTGCTTCACTGGGTTGGTCGGGGAGGAGGAGGCAGGCTGTGGGAAGCTGCCCTGGACAGCAGCCCCACTGCAGAGGATGGGGACGAGCAGCTGGACTGTCATCCCCTGATGAATCACTGGGCTGCCCTCAGACTGACAGGTCTTCCTGTTTTCTGCAGAGTTGAGCGGCATGTGACCCTTGCTGGCAGAAAGCAGATGTGCACGGGTGACACATCCGAGTGTCACTGCACACAGGGAGAACTTGGAGCACAGCAGACAGGCAAGGCTGGGGCAGCGTGTGCACAAGCACACCCCAGCACTCCAGAACACACAGGGGACCTCACGCGCAGGGCTGGAGAAGGCGCCCTCTGAAGCATGCCTAGCCACGTAGACGTTTTACAAGAGGGTGGCTATAAGCCAAGACAGCCAGTCACCTCTGTAAGCCAAGGAAGCCGGTCATCACTGATCACCTCACCCACGCCCTCCATCGGTGAACAGTCAGTGCCACCGCAGGTGTGCCTGGCTATGTTCTAGGCACAGGAGACAGAAGCGGTCAGGCCCCTGACCTCAGAGAGCATATATACCATACTAGGGACCGAGAGGGTCCTCAGCGGACTCTGAGCAGCGGCCTGCTCTCATTCCCCATCTGTAAAACGGGTATAGAACTGTGCTCACATGGGTTTCTACCTACTCCAATGAGAGCCCCGGGGAAAAAGCATTAGAGGGCTTTACAAACTATTTACAAAGAAAAATAAGCTCTCTGTCTGCTCAGAATTCCATTCCTTGCCTCTCTGGGGATCTCAAAACCCTTTATTCACATGGCTTCAAACTTCCTCCTAGCTCCTCCCAAGATGCAGATCAATAACAGAACTGTTGACTCAATTCCCTAGATACTCAACAGAAAGCACCTCTAGCCTCATCTCCAAAAGTCTCTCCTTTGCTAGAAGGACACGATGCAAGGAGATTCGCTGCCTCTCAAACATAGCACCTTACTTTTCTCACAGTCAGGCAGTTCCTCCTGGTATCCAACCCTCAGCCTTCCTGCTGCAGGTTCCACCAACTCTTCTTGCCTTGGTCCTCCCTGCAGGTGGAAGCTGATCTTCACTCACACTCTCCTAGGGGCTCCAGATCTCTGACATAGACTCCGTTATTTGTCACCTTCTTTCCCATCATGCAGCACAGAGCAGGAGCCCCAGGCCTTGGGTGGGGTTGGTTTGGAGCAACGCCCTGTGGGAAGAGTCTTGCCTTCCTTTGAGGTCCATAGACCAAACACAACAGCTCTGGACCAAAAAGAAAGCTGTTTCCTGAGCCCACACGTCCCTGGGGGGCACAGCAGGGAGGAGGGTATGTAAGCGAACACCAGGCATCATGAAGGGTGGCCAGAGATCGGTGACCGACCTACGTCAGGGGCCCGTCCCCATTCCTATATCTCCTCTGGGGGCTGTGGCCAAACCAGCCCCCCTCCGGTCACACCCCTTCCTCTCTCCTTCCTGCCCACTAGCCTGGATTTTTCCAAAACAAAGTGCGACACAGCGCACCGTCCACGCACTCCTCTACGCACCAGCTCTGCTGGAGGAAAACAGCCATTCCTGACTGCTAGCCCCGGGCCATGGGCCAGAGACGGGAGAACAGCTCCACAAACAGGCGCGTTATCACAACAGCAGGCCCAGGGTTGCAACCGAGTGCTTTAAAATGGGTTCTCTTCACCTGGGGTGGACTGCAGAGACCCCGATGGCTAGGCAGGGGCCTGACTCAATGACCCTGGGGTCTCCTGACCTGGGACGGGTGTCTGGGAGCCTGAATACCGATACCTAGGTTTTCTCTCCTTCTTTGTGGCGTGCAGGCCACTCTGGGATCTGCTCACTTGCTCTCCTTTAACCAGGCTACCTAGACCAAGAGTCACCTTGCCCCTCCCACGTCCAGACAGGACACCTTCTTCCCAACTCTGACACACACACACGCTCAGCCCTGATCAACCAAACTTTCTCCTAAAACAAGACAAACAAAAGCTGTGCCAGTCAGGTGTCATGGTGGTTAAGGCAACTGGCTCCCACATGGCTGCCTATGCGATTTGAGTCCCGGACCCAGCAGCTTGTAAAACAAGCTGGGTGTGTGTGCATGACTGAAGTCCCAAGAAGAAAATGGAGAAGAGACTAAGAGATCGTAGCAGGTCATCCACCCACGGCGGTGGTGCCTTCTTTCCTTTTCGTTCCTTCTTTCTTTCTTTCTTTCCCTCTCTCTCTCTCTGTCTCCCCAGCAAAAAAAAAAAAAAAAAAAGCCTCCAGTCACAAGTGAAGAGCCAACTCACGTCTTTCTTCTCTAGGACCAAAGTCAAACATACCCTTGAAGTCTGAAGTTCTCCGTGATGTCCAGGCTCACTCTACTGCAGCCCAAGCTTACAGGCTCCATCTGGCCCAGACTGGGAAGTGTAGGGCAGCAGCTCTAAGACTTGGCTTCTAGTGTGCCCACACCATTGGGTGAAAGGCTTGGGTCACATGCCACTACCCTGTCCCCGGCCAAGGGCTAGGAGTTCTGGATAACACCAATCCAAGCAGCAGTCCCAGGAAAGGATGGAGAAGCATTCCCAGAGTCTTTGAGCCTCTCCAGGCCATGTTTCCTCACCTCCAAACTGGGAACGTTGCATTGCCACATTGTGAGTGTCAGGAGGATCTGAAAACACCCATTCTAGCTCCTAGTCATCAGTCAACCTAACAGTTATAAGAATGACTAGCATTTATTGAGCATATATTATATGCTTTGAACAACTTAAGCTACTTCTTCCTAAGTAGTAGGTGTGTACATACAAATTAGTTTCTCCCCGCACTCCTGCCCCAGAAACACCACAAACCTGGCCTAGGGCCCCTCCCCAACATCTGTACACTGTGCCTGTAGGGACCTTTGCATACCTTGAACACAGCCTTCCCCACTAGTTTGAGAGGCATGCTCACTGTTCCTCCTGGAGGGGTCCTGTGCGGCCCTTGGCGCCCCGTTGTTGTAGGGCTAGGTGTGCAGGGCTGGCCCAGGGCAGCGTGGCTGTGGCTGAGAGCTCACCACAAGAGTGGTGCTGCCTGCAGGGGCTGCCTCCTCCTTCCCCCAGCACCACCCTCCAGGGCCCTGCCCACCACGGGTCAGGCAGCTGTCAGATGATAGGGCCTCATGCCATCAACGGCTCCCCCAGTGCCAACCGCCAAACCACTCCCTGTTCCTCTGCAGATCAGGGATGGAGAGACCAGCACAGGCTCTTATGTCAGAAAAGGCAGGGGAGGCCCAGAAAAGTTGTGGTGGGGGTTGGGGTGAAGACGTGCCTAGTTACAAGTACGCTCAAAGCAGCAGCCTTGGGAAGCCTCCTGGGCCCTCCTGAGGTCTTTCCATGAAAGGAATTTGGCCCTTGCCTCCTACCCCAAAAACGCAGGCAGGAGGACCAGCTATCCCACCTCAGCTTTCTCCCCAACCAATGGTGCTTAAGTCACACAAGGGGACACTGCCATTTTCAAAGGCTCCTGTCTCCAAAGAAATAGGCCCTACCGCTCCTCCAAGGCCTGTGGCCCTTTCAAAGCATTAGGGTGCTTCTTCATCTCAGCCCTTTCACCATCGTGTGTGGTTTTGTCACTCTTTCCATGGCTGGTCATCACCAAGCCAAGCTCACATCACAGCACGTCCCTACCCCATGCTAGAGCACTGAGGTCTGGCAAAGGCATGGACAAACGAGCTCTGGATCCGGCTGAGGTAGAGGCTAGAGGCAAGACTGAAACCTGGCTTCGTGAGCTCACATGCCTGCTCACAAACCTGGGGGCATGCAGAGGGCCCCCGACCTACCTTCTAGAGCACGGGTGAGGGAGACCCACTAAACCCAACAGCTCTAGGACCCTCTCCACCTCCCACCCCTGCCCCCGACACTAAAACCCAGCCTCGCCCTTCTCCCGACCTCCCCACACTTACGTCTTCCTCCAGGCTCTTGCGTGTGTTTCCACCCCGCGAGGCTCCGCCATCAAAGAGAGGCAAGGTAAAGCGTCAGAGGGCACACAGGTCTCCCACCCACTGGCTTGTCACAGGTAGAGCGTGAAGGGGTTGGTAGAAGGGCCTGGGAAGGAACTCTGCTGTTTGTTTTGGCCCCTCAGAGCTGGCCACACCCTCCTATGGGTGGCTATGACCACTCCTGCAGGAGATACTGTTATTCCCATTTTTGCAGATAAGAAAACTGAGGCACAGACAGGATCATGCCTTGCGTAGAGTCACACAATTAAAACCTTTGTAAAGTGGAGATTTGAACCCAAGTTCTCCACCTCCAAGCCCATGATGTCATGCAGGGCACTCCAGGAGACGTCTCTCAGTGGCTCAGCTTGGTTTCCCACTGCAGAGCCCACCCACTCTCCGCCCTTCCTCCCCCACACCAGCCTTGAGAAAAGTGTCTGTCTCTCTGCTACGTCAGGAAGATCGGCTTGGAAAGATCTGCCTGACTTTCCCCCATTCCACTTATTTAACGAAGCCCTCACTTACCACTGGCTTCTGCCTCTTGGCTCCCACCCCCACCTCTCCCTCTCTTCCGCCTGTTTACTGTTTCTGAACACACAGGGATGGTCAGATGCCCAGCTCCCAACATCACCAGTATCCCCACTTCTTCTCCCAGTCCCCTAAATCTACTCCAGAAGGACAACCCCCTCCATCTTTGATCACCTTCCCCTAACCCCACCCTCTGCTTTCCAGGCCCCTCACTGCTGCCCAGGCTGTCCCCAGCACCTGCCCACCTGCTGTCACTCACCCTGTCCACTACATTCTTCAGTGCACTGTCAGTGGTGATGGGCTGTGGACAAAGGGAGAAACAGTGTGAGTCCTCGATGCACTCCCCAGCATTGGCTCTCTCCCAGGGCTGGTGGCTGCAGTGGGCACAAAGCCTCCTGAGGCAAGGATGGTGATGCCAGCCCAAGACTCGGACATAACCTGGCTGGCCCCAAGATTGGGAGGCAGAGTTTGGAAAATGGAGAATAATCTTGTTAGAACTAGAACCATCCAATTCTAGAACCTTCCCAAGGCCCCAAGGAATACTGTGCTTCTGACCCCTCAGAAGGCAATACAGACAACTATGCAGCCTGCTCCTACTTCTCATTCTAAACATTTCCACCTACACACTCTCATTTATGCACAAGAGGCAAAGGAGGTATTAGTACTGCCTTTTAGCCCCACTTTACAGGTAAGGTAAATGAGTAACCTGAAATTATCTACTCTAGTAGGGACAGCAGGATTTGAACCCGTCTTGGGGCTCTACACTCCACGCCTTTTGCATGAAATCACAGCGGCCCAGAGTGAGAAGCCTGCCAGAGTCCCATTGCTTCCATGAGCTTCCGGCCACTCACTGCTGGTCCTTGCAGATTCCAGCTCCCTGTAGGAAAGCTCTGCCCATCAGACCTGGCCCCTAGCCCCTCCCTGCTTATTCTCACACCCAGGTCCTCACTTATGAAATGGCCTCCCCTCTTTACCTACAGAGAGGGCATTCCTCCTCCATGAAGCCCTCATTGACCAGCCCAGTAAGCAGGGATCCAGTAAGCAGGATCCATGTCCCACTCTGAACTCCACTCAGCCTCTATCTGTGCCACTTATCTGCTCCTCAGTCTGTGAATAGTCTCACCGTGGAAATACGTATCCTGTTTTCCCAACTATTGTGGTGGTTGCGATTCTCAGTCCACCTTTATCAAAAATGGATTCAAAGCAACATTTTGCCACCTCGGTTGAGAACTCCCTCAACTAGGGACTGTGATTCATGCATAGGGGACCATCAACAAACACCCGTAGACTGACCCATCCCTCCTTTGGAGTGATCCTGCCTCTGCCCTGACCAACAGAAGTGCTATATACTAAAGGCATCCCAAAAAGTGGGCATCCTAGGCCCCCAAAACAAAGAGGAACTTCCGATTCCAGGTCCACATCCTGGCCGCAGTCTAGGGCTCCATTTCCAACTCTGAGGTTGGCTGTCACAGGACACAGCACAGCTGCAAAGTTCTAAAAGGCACCTTTGCAAAGATGAGCACAGATGGGGTTGGGGAACACCTGCCCCCAGCCTACCCTCGAGACCCCAGGCATGAGCTAGTCATGTCAGAAGACAGGAGAATGGACAGAATGACCTCTGACAGGTTTTGCTACCAGAGAGGAGAAGTGGGCTGAAAGGCATTAAGGAAGGGAACGAGAGAAAGCAAGCAGCAATGCTCCCTCTGGAAATGGCCTAGGCCCGTCTCTCCAACAGCCTGGAAAGGGAGGCTGAAGCCAAAACTGCTTTCCAGAGACTAAAACTTCTGGGCAGTTCAGGGTTAAAGCCGCTTTAGATGGCAGAGGGGGACAGGGCCCAGGCAGGAGCCGGAGGGTAGGAGGCACATCAACCAACACTCACCTCTACCCACCCCTCCAAGTCCACCCTCTCTCCACATCTGGAGTCTGAATGTGGCTCCCCCCAGCTCAACCCTAATTCTAACCCACCCCCTCCCATAGTCCCAACTCTGGAGCCACAGGGCAGCACAGTGAGCCCACCCAGGGTCCCTGCCCCAGGCCTAAGAGTAAGCACAGAGCTCTCAGAGCAGCCTTGCTGATCTGGACCAGGTTACCCTCTCATTCCAACAACAACCCTGCCCACCCCCCCTCTCTAGGAGACCCCATCCTGGGGCTCTCCACTAGCAGTGCCAGCCTGCCCCAGCCCCTCCTGACCCTCGGCCTATCTCTTTGCGTCCAGGTCTGTCATGCTTACATGGAGACCTTGGGTTGAGCGGGATAGCCCACTGCCTCCTCTCTGAGATGCTTGGGTCCGCAGAGGGGGTAGGAGTCCCTAGAGGGCAGATCACAGGGACCGTTGGTGTGCAGCCTTCCTGGTGGAACTGAGGTGCAAACCCAGATCTCCCTACTCCAAGGTCCCCACTGCACCATCCACCCCTCCAGGACAGGAAGAAATGGGGTATCAAGAGCCCTAAGAGATAGCACCTGCTCCAGGCCCCTTCTAGTCTCCGAAGAGCTGCTCCCCCTCCTCAGAGTAAAATTCCCTAACAGGCTCCAGCACATGAGCCAAAGGTGCTCACACTTGAGTATACACAGAATCACCGGGAAGGGGTCCTGATGGCGGTGCAGCTGTAAAACACAACATTTTGTGAGGCTGTCCTACATGGGAGGGTTCCAGGTTCAAGTCCAGAGACTGCCAACTGCCTTCAGTACTCCTGGCACACAGCCGGACATTCGGGCCTGACTGAATGGAACTGGAGTGCTGTCTCTCTCTCTCTCTCTCTCTCTCTCTCTCTCTCTCATTATAAGATAGAGTTACTACGTGACAATACTATTTTTTAAATGAAAAAAAGAACTACCCAGGGCTGCTGACAACAGGTGCCCAAGTTGCGCCTCTCAGGCCCGAAGGCAGTCAGATCTGTGGTGGGCATGTCTAACAGATGACTATGGGAACCAGTGACCTGAGCTCCTGGGCCCTGGTGGCAGACTGCCCGGGTCCCCATCCTGACTCTGCTGCTAACTGTGTAACCCTGAACAGGTCACTGCATCCCTGCTGCTCTTCAGGGGACTGCTTGGGGCGATGCTGTAGAGATCAAATAAAATAAAGCACCTAAAACGCAGCAGCCGGCCATAAGAAGTTCTCAGTACGTGGCAGCTACTATTATTATTTATCATTCCAGCCTCAGGGCGGCAACTCGCCTCTCCCCAAGGCCCAGGCCCACTCCAGCCCATCCTACCCCACGTTGACCCTCCCACCCCACCCCTCTTGTGTCTGGCAGGGTGTAGACAAGGGAGCCGGAGTCAATATTAGAAACCACAGGCCTCAGCAGAGAAACTTTCTCTTCCTGCCAGCGATCATCTGAGCACCATCCCCTTTGCCCCTGCCCTTCCCCGAGCCAGCTGGAGCCCCGCCACAGCACTGTGCTTGCCAGCGATCAGATGCCTTCAGCTTATTGGTCGAGATGCTTTCTGAGGAGCTAAAAATTTCCAAAAACCCCTGTGGACTGAAACACCCTCAAGCTGTCCTGCAGTGTTTGCAAACACAGTCCAGCATGCACGCCACCCTCCCCTCCTCTCCACACCGTCCGGTTCTCCTGGGACTGAAGTCCTGTTTCTCTGTTTTCCGAGCACTGCCAGCCCTGGGACTATTGGGAATGGACAAGACAAGGGCCTGGTAACGCGAGGGCAGGACCTCCCCCAGCTGCCTCTGCCCAGGCCCTGCTGGGAGGGAAGCTAGTGCCATCTGAAGCCCGCTGGGCCACCTGGAGATGTGGCCCCAAGAAGCAGCAGTCCCTGACCTCTGGGGGCTGGCAGAGACCCACCAGTCCCTGACTGTCACCCTACCTTCAGCCACAACCATCCCCCTACAACCCCCAACACATATACAAGCACAGCGGCACACCTTTGTACCCTTTCCCTGGCTTATTTTTTCTTAGAATTCATTGTCTTCTAACTCACTATATATGTTACTTACTGATCTCATTCAGAATCTGCCTTTCCCACCGCACACACACACACACACACACACACACACCCTTGCACAATAGCTGTTCATCTCTCCAGTTCACAGATGGGGAAATGGAGGCACAAAGAGGTGTGGCCTGCCCAGACCTTCATGGTAAAGTTCATGGCAGGGCTGAGCTGGCTGGGGCCAAGCTCACCTCACTGCCTGGTCAGTCCCACCAGGACCTAGGCCCCTGGGGCGGGGGTTAGCAGGATACCTCCCTGTCCCCTCAAGCCCAGCTAAGAACAGTAGAGCAGATGGAGCCCAGTCAGGGACAGCACTGTCCATCTGGACACCGTACCCCTCTGCCCATACCCAGGACAAAACCTGGACCCCAGGCTGTCTGAAGTGAGAGCAGCTGACTTACAACCCCAGAGGAACGGCCCTGGCTCCAGGCAGCCCAGTACATGATTCTGCTCCAGAGCAGGTGGCAGGGTTTGGACCTGGCGAAGCCCCGCTCTTCATGACCACTCTGTTCCAGGGTCTCAAACCCAGAGACTGGAAAAAGACAGGGACGAGGGTGAGGAAGGCACTTGGGGCCCTGCGAGTATCCTCGCATTCTCAGAGCACCTTCTCAAATCTCGCACCCCAGCGCCTCGCTTGTCCCCCAGTCCTGGCCGTTGGCTGGAGAGGTCTCTTCCTAAAGTCAGCGCAGAACAACGCTGCTCCCTAAGTGCTAGTGATGCCCCGAACACAGCTTGGGGCTCTTCAAAAAGTTCACAGGAAAATGTGTCATGAAAAAACTACTCACAGATTTCAATTTTTTGGGATTTTTGTTGTTGTTTGTTTGTTTGTTTTGGAGAGGTTTTTGCTATAGGGCGCGTGCGCTCGCTAGAGAGACAGAGAGAGACAGAGAGACAGAAAGCAAGAAATCGCCCCCCAGGGGGCATGGCCACACCGCAATCCCTTCTCCTCCACTCTCCTCTCAGGCTCTTGGACACACACGCACACACCCTGGGCGTGCGTTTAAGCCACCAGGTCTGGGACTCGAACTGCGGTCAACTACATGGGAGTTCAGGGACATAGCCATTACACTAACTGCTGGTCCCAAGATTTCTTTTTTTCTTTTTTTCTGCACCAAAAGAAACTCATACTTTAATTTCGTTGTTCTATGAACTTTAAGAAGTCCCTGCTCTTAGGCTGTTTTCCCTTCCTGATCATCCATCCTCCCAACCATCCTAGAGGTAAGCATTATCCCAGACAAGGAAACTGAGGGTCCGAGAGGTTAAACACTGGCCCAAGGTGACACAGCCCATGATAGGAGAGCTATGCCCCACCTCGCCCTTCCATCTCCTGCCCTCCCCTCTCCCTGCAGTGTTCCTCGTCGGTTCCTCCTACTCTGCCGGGAACAAGCTTTCTGAGACACATCATAGTAGTCCCTGGGTCTCAGGTCCCCAGGGGAGAGACTTCACGTCCACAGAGACAGCAGGCATGGAGCTGCAGTAGCACAAACTGAGGTCAGACAGTAGAGAGAACTTCCGGAGGTAGAAAGGTTGTGAACCATGAGGCAGATAAGGGAAGCTCCACATCTTTTCTTCAAATCCCCCCCCCCAAAAAAGGTACACATGTCCCTTTTTTTTAAGAATTATTTCCTTTATTTGGTTATTATTATTATTATTATTTGACCAGAGAGAGACAGAAAAAGAGAAAGTGAGAAAGCAAGACGCCAGGTCTGGGACTTAAACCGTGGTCAGCTATGTGGGAGTCCAACACCTTAACTGCTGCACCACCTGCTGGCTCTTACGCATGTCCCTTATATACATGCATGTCCCCTCCCTCGCTGTGTGGGCCTGAGGAGGGGCCCTCTGCTGGAAGGCTGGGGGTTCCTGGGATGACTGCCTAGAGGACACGCAGTAGGGTGTGTTGGTGGCCTGCAGGGAGGGTGGGCTGGGAAGAAATGTTTCTGTGGGCTGCTGTTTTGGAGGAAGGAAAAGGCAGAGGGTAGGGGGAGGTGCCCGAGCATGAGTCCAGGCTGCGACGGTGAGGAGGGGGGAGACACAGAATGCGGACTCAGCCTCCAGAGGAACATTCCGTCCAGAAATTCCTCACACCTCCCCCCTCCACCCCTCCAACTCTCCCTACTCTTGCCCCCTGGGAGGCCTGGAATCTGGGCAGTTTTCCGGCCAAGAAAGACCCCGTGACATCACATCCACTGCCATGGCAATGAACTGTGAGGTCACCACAGAGCTGCCCAGCAGGAGGGGAAGGCTAGAAGGGGCTGCACTGGCCTCAGACCCAGAGCCTAGAGAAAACTATTCCAGGCTCACTGTTGCCAAAAATAGAACCGTCAGCAGAGGAAGGCAGGGGGCTGAAAGCAGAGGAGTAGAGCAGGGCAAGAGCATTTATGGGGCACTTAGAGGGAGCGTGGTAGGCGGCATGATGGCAGGTCATAGACGGCCTCATTCCCCAGCTGCCCAGCCCACAGGGCAGCCCAGACCGTCCACAGAGGGCGTAGTAACCACTGCGGAGCAGCAGGGAGCAGGGGAAACTTGCTCAGCGCTTTGCGTCTGCCAGGCAGCATCTCACTCAATGATCAGACAGGCCCTGGAAGGAACCCTGGAGCCCCTTTGGGCAAATGAAGAAGGGCAGCCATCCCAGTGCGAGCTAGTCTCTGCACCTCAAAACCTGTGTTCTCTCGCTCTCGCTCGCTCTCTCGCTCTCGCTCTCTCTCTCTCCATCACTCAGAAAAAATAAACAAAAACATTTTAAAAATAGGTGCCAGGATGCCTCCGGGATTATGCAACTGGACTGACACGGGAAAGGTCCTGGGTTTCCGCCCAGGGATCACTCTGAACACACAGGGCACAGGCACACTGAGGCCAGGGGTGGCCATGGCATGAGGACTCTGTTGGGGTCTTTCTCTCTTCCTCAGAAGAAATAAACAAGACCTGGAAAGGACAGAAGGGAGGAAGGAAGGAAAGAAAAGGAAGTTGATTTGTGGTAATGGGGTGGGCACCAGCACCGAGGGCAAGGAAGTGCTGAACAGGGAGGACAGGGAAGCCCACAGCCAGAGCCTGGGACCCCGAAACATACGGGTTAAAGTGGCTCCAGGGGCCACATCCTCTCCTAGGCAGGCCGAGGCCACCAGAGGAAAAGAACAGGCTCGATGTGATTAAGTGGAAAGTTATGCCTGATTTCCCCCACACCCCCAGGGGAGGGACCTGGGCAAGCCCACTCCTGTCCACAGCCACCACCCCCCTCCCCGCACTCACCCCGAGGGGCCCAGCACCCAAACCCTGGCTGCGGCTGTTTAACCGTGGACACCCCCCAGGCCGGCTTGCACACGCCAGCCCTGGCCCTGGGCCAGGCTGGAATATTTCTCGCCCCCTCCTGTCACACCCCCATCTTGGCCCTCCTCCACACCCCACAGCCACCCCTGCCTACAGTCTCTGCAGCCTATCTGGCTGGCCCTTCCCTGACAGTCCCCTCCCTGACGAGCCACCCCAGCTGGCAGTGGAGCCCAGCTCTAAAACCCACCTTGGATCACTTCCACACTCAAGGACCCACAAGGGCCCTTCATGCTTACTGCCTCAAGTTCAAGTTCCCCAACCTGGCTGGTGGCTGCTCCTCCCCCTGAGGACCACTCCACTGCCTGGCCCTCTCTCCAGGCCGCAGCCTCTGCCTGCAGCCACTCTCTCACTGCCCACCACGCATGCCGCACTCATTCTTGCACTCCTGTGTCCCACCATCAGCCCTAGTCAAAGCCACTGACGGTGTTTCAGGACCTGGTGGCCCAAGATTACCAGGGTCCCATCTTCCCTGCAGGAAGAGTACAGGGCTAGAGAAGTTCACTCACACTGGACTATTACCTGCCTGCTCCCAGACACAGCAATTTGTGCCAGGACCCTGCCCCCTCCCTACTCCACTCTGCTGCCTTATGGAACACCTTCTCTCCCTCTTCTCACTTCTTTTTTATTTGCTCAAATCTTAGACTGGACTTGGAACAGGGGCCAGGTTTCCCCAACCACCACAGCACAAATGGATTGCTTCCTCCCCAAGCTCCAAGGCCTACTGGTCAGAATCCCAGATCCCCATGGCAAAGCTCTCATCCTTGTGTAGTTCTCTCCCTTTTGCCCTTTGAATGGTCTGTCCCTCGAGGGCAGGGTACTTCACCCTACCTGGGCCTCTCCTACGGGCCTCCCCAGTGGTGGCCAGAGGGGAGGTGCTCAGCACACCATGAAAGCCTTGACCTCCAAGGATGATGTCCCCTCACAGCCTACCTAAGGGCAGGACCTCAGTGGGACCCATGGACTTGCACTCAGGCATCTGCCCTGGAGAAAAAATCTCCCCCCAGCACTGAGCCTGGCACCTGAGAGGTGTCAGCATGTGTTCCAATGAAAGAACATCGATCCTCCCACCCCCACCCCAGACAGCCTAGATGGGTCATTTTGGGTGTTAGAAAGCTCTTCAAACCGGAATCTACTCTTTGGAACAACCTCACCATACCTAGCAGCGTCTACTCTGGGAAGCAACGCCAATAAGCCCACTTGTCTTCCAGCGTGTTCTCACACCCATTCTGGGCCCATCCGCATGCACCCTGTTTGGACTGAGCAGCACTAGGGTGACACAGATTGTGATTTCCACCTCCCTCCCCATGTTGGGATCCTCTCGGGAATGCGGTGCTCGAGTTTGCCTCCCCTTGGAAAGTCGGCCTCTGGCTCATCTCCAGCATTGCTCCATTTTCCAGGATTGCCCAAAGACAGCCACCCCAGGCCCATTCAGTACCCTAGGATGAAACGCACTGGGCCCAGAGTTCACACTAACCAAGCTAACCTCCGCCACTGTCCTTGCTAGACAGTAAGACCCAGCACCCACTAAATAGCTCCAGGCACTTTTCCAAAGCAGCGCACCCTTCTGAGGCAGGCGTCTCCTGGACCCAGATTTGACAATGGGGGACCCTGACAAAATCATTTTAAACTTCAGGGCTGGGGCCAGCAGGTGGCATGATGGTTAAGGCACTGGACTCCCACATGGTCAACTACAGTTTGAGTCCTGAACCTGGTTTGAAACTCACACTGGGCACATGTGCATGCATGCCCAAAATCCCAAGAGGAGAACAGAGTAGAAGAGGCTGTGGTGTGACCATCCCCACTGAAGGATGATTTCTCACTTTTCATCTCTCTGTCTCTTTCTGTGTCTCCAGCGAGTACACGCATCCTATAGCAAAAATCTTCCTCTCTCTCTCTGTCTCTCTCAACTCCAATAGAGCAGGACTGGGCAAAAGGGCATCTAAAATCCTCCCAACCCCATGAATTCAGGCCTATCCATGCCCACCTACCTTCAAGAAGCCCCAAGAACTCTGGCAGAAAAGAACCTGCAGCACTGAGACAGCCCGAGCTGAAGGATGGTTAGATGGACAGACAGACCATCACTAGTAAACAGAGAAGCTAGCTCTTTAGAAGGAGGGCCCACGAGAAGCCCCCACCGGCAACATTAGTACTTAGATCAGGGGCAAGCACCGAGGGTATCCCAGGAAGAAAGCTGACTAGGGACGTGTTTGCTCTGGCCCACAATCTTTTTTTTCTGAGAAGTTTTTGCTATAGGGCGTGTGTGCTCTTCAGAAAGACAGAGAGAGACAGAGAGACAGAAAGCAAGAAATCATCCCTCAGGGGGAGGGATAGCCATGCCGCAATATCCTCTCCTTCATTCTCCTCTTGGGATCTTGGACATGCACACACATGCACCCGGTGTGAGTTTAAGCCACTAGGTCCGGGACTCGAACTGCGGTTGACTACATGGGAGTCCAGCAACATAGCCATTACGCCAACTGGTGGTCCCACCCCAGCCCATAGTTTGACCCTTCTGCCTACCCAGGCTTCAGCACAAGTCACAATGGGCTCCAAATAGAGCTCCGAATGTCATGGAAAGGGCTTTGGAAACTGCAGGTGCTATAAGTGACAGCACCATTACTAGTGGTTAGGAGAGTAGACTCTGGTGCCAGACCACCACGTTGAAATTCCAGGCCCCCTATCAATAGCTCCATGGCCTTGGGCCTCAGTTCCTTATCTGTGACACAGGAAGAGCACAGTCCCTCGCTCACTCTGGTGTTGCTTAAAGCATTCACAATGAGCTCAGCAGATTCGAAACTGGAAATTCGAATTGTTTTTGCTCTTGTTAGTGTTAAGTGCTACTGAGTCGGAGCTCCATTCACCTCCTCCCCCTGGACTCCCCATTCAGAGTCTCCAGCTCCAGGCAAGTCACCCTGCAAGGGCCTATGGGAGGGAAGCAGTGTGGGGCCATTGCTCCCCAAGCCCAGGCCCCGAGTGCCAGGCCATGTGTGCAGAAAGGCCAGGCATCCGGCTGGCCTTGGTGGCCACTCCATTTGGCTATCACCCTCGGGAAATTCCTTCATCTCTTATTTTTCAGAAGCTGAGAAAAGCTGCTTCAGCACTTTCCAAGGATTGGGAATGTCTGTGGCAAACAAGCCCTCTCCCCACAGGTGGACCCCACAGGAGGGTGGTGACCTCAGGACCCTTCTACCGAAGGCCTTGGGCTATATCTGTTGAGTAAGTCAAAAACATGAGTTGAAGATTAAGCCACTTTGCCCTGGCTGGCTTGGGCACAGGCTGGAAAATGTGTTTGGCTGGCAGGGCCAGGAGTTGGGCAAAAATCCTGTGTCCAGGGATGAGAGGATCCTAGTCCCAGGTGGATAAGATTTAAGCAAGATCAATGGGAAGACCAGAGAGAGAGCTGGAACCAAACTGAGGCATGGAGAAAACACAGCAGGCAGAGAGAGAGACAGGCACACCATGTGAGGGAACAGGGAAGGGGTAGGGAGGCTGGAGACCAGCCCAACAGAGGCTGAAGGGCAGGCAGCAAATGGAAAAGGAAGGAAAAATCCAAACCCGCCCTTTCCTCCCTCTTGTGAACCTGTTCAAAGCATTTGCCTCGCCTGCCCTGCCGTGAGGAAACAGGTGCCGAGTGCTCTCAGGGAAGCCAAACTTTCTCCCAGTTTCCCTCCAGGGCACTTTCCCACTCCCCGGGGACAGCAACATAGCTTCCATCTGAAGGATGGAATGGATCCCCACCCACAGAACCCGACAGCCCACCCATCAGCCAGCCAGAGAACAGGAGCGAAGGTTACTGAGTACCTCATCTGTGCCAGATTTCGAACAGAATGCCTTTCTTCTAGGCACCCAATACACAAAGTAGTGGGTACTTTTTACCCATTACGGCAAGGCAGTGGAGACACAGCAACGAACAAAACAGATACAACTCCTTGTCCTCATGGAATTTACACGCTGACGTGGACAGAGCCCCTCCAGCAAGGTAAATAAATGAGATGCATAGCATGTCTGAGGGCAAGCCAAGGCCAGCCAACGCCAGGAAGGAAGCTAGGATTGCTGGGGCAGAGCAGGGCTGATTCTTGAATAAAGACGACTCGGGGAAGGGCAAGAGCCTTGTGGTATCCACAAGAGAGCATTCTGGGCAGAGGGAACAGCAGGTGCACAGGTCCTGAGGCAGCACCACCCCTGGTATGTTCATGGACCGGCAAGGAGCCCAGGAGGCTGGCTGAGTGGGGACGACAGCCTCTAGAAGGAGATGAGGTGAAAGAAGTCTGTCCCGTAAGGCCGTGCAGGCCAACGGAAGAATCTGGGCTTTTGCTCCAAGTGAGGCGGGCAGTACCGGAGGGTTCTGAATACAGATTAATTCAATGAACTCATTTGCTCTTTGGGGCCAGACAGTGGAGCAGTATACTGGAATCTCTGCCATGCTGGACCCACATGGAAGGTTCCAGTTCACATCCCAAGGCTTTCCTGTGCACACCAGGCATGGTCACTCATGCCCGGGATCCAGGCTGGCTGAGGCTGAAGGTCGATCATCCATCACCCTATTGGGGTGCTTATACCTCTCTCTCTCTCTCTCTTTCTCTCTCTCTCTCTCTGAAGAAATAAATAGTTGGGGTTTTTTATTTGCTCACTCTATTCTTTCCACAACCTCACAGGTAGGAACTATTGCTAATTCCCACACTGAGATCCACATTGCTTGGGCAACATCTTCAGGGCCACACAATACAGTGGGAAGCCAGGAGCCAGGAGCCAGAGGGTGGTGGCCTAGGTCCCTCACCCTTAACCATTACTGAGGGAATTGGTTCTGACTCAGGTGGGTTGAACTGGAGGCACAATCCAGTGTCACAGCCGCCATGTGGCGGAGCCAGCTTCAAGGTCAGCACCTCCCACCCCAGGGCCCATAGCACAGAGACACGGAAATTCCACAGCCTTGCTCAAGCAGGCGGTTCCATCCAGGCCTTCTGGACTCTGAGGGCAACTCTCAGCTGGAATGCCAACCTATTCCCTTTTCTCCCAATCCCCCAACCCCTGACCCCTCCTCATATAAACAAGGCTCACAAGACTCCCGGTGGCCACACAGCTGGTTTCTGCTTGGTGGTCCTGAAACTCTGGACCTCCACCTCCCAGACAAGCCAAGGACATTCTGTTCTCAGCCACAGGTGGTAGTTCAGCTGGACTGACGAGGGACGTATGCTCACTCCCCCACACCACCCTCCTCGAGCTCCCAGGACGTTCCTCTGCGATCCCAGAGCAATCTCTCACTGCAGTTCCAAGGCAGGCCGCACTCTGCACCACCCCTCGACCCCACACCTCCGCTGCTGTCCCATGACCCTCGACTGGGCTCTGTGAGAAGGACATTCCACATCTGGAGCAGCACAGCTGGGCACTGCTGAAGCCCAGAAGGGTCTGACTCTAATCGATCAGGGAAGAGGGCCCACTGCAAAGAAGGTAAACAACCCGGCAGGGCTTGGGCCTCTGTAGAGGACTGTGGCCTCCTCTGGGCTATAAGGAATCTAAGAGCCCCAAGCATTTCTGTCTAGTTAATTTACTGAATATTTCACTCCATCACCACCTAAAAGGGCAAGAATCCGTATCAGCACTAAGAAGGCATTTAGAGACTCTAATCTAACCTCTCAATTTGGCAGAAAAGAAAACAGGAAAGAAGGTGAGACCACCCTGACATTTCAATGCAAGTGGCTGTTGGAGTAAAAGGAAGGGTACTAGGGGGCTTGACTGGACATCCAGCGAGCAAGTCACCAGACACATGTGCAGGACACATACAGGTGCCTGGGCCCCCAGCCCACTAACATCAGTGCCACACAGACACCTCCACACCAACCAGTCAGCTGTGCCCACATGGCCCCCCTTCCATCACACACACATACACACACACACACACACACACACACACACACAGGTGCACACCTGCAGATCCCTTCCCATGCAGCCCTCGAATCCCTGACTGCCTCCAGTGGCACTCGGAGAGCAGGTGGCCCTCTGAAGGGTAAGAAAGAGGCAAGAGGGAAGGGAAGAAAATCTCCCAGCATTCCACACCATCCCAGCTGGAATCAGTCTGGAGCAGGCCCTCTCCACAGTCCCAATTTACAGGGATCCCCTCCTTTGGCTCCATCCTAGTTATTCTGGAAGACTGACTGGGGTAGCCATGGAGGGTGGGAAATGGAGAAAGCAGAAAAGCAGAGCGGGGCTAGCTGGTGGCATGGTGGTTACACTACTGGATCCCACATGCTTGAATGTGCAGTTCAAGTCCCAGACTGGATGGCCTGAAAAGCACGCCAGGGGCATGTACCTGTGAGCCCGAAATTCCAAAAGAAGAAATGGAGAAGGGATTACAACATGACCATCCCCTTGGGGGGTGTATGGGGGTCTCTCTCTCTCTCTCTCTCTCTCTCTCTCTCTCGCAAGCACATATGCACTTTGGCTTTTTTTTTTTTTTTTTTTATG
>NW_006160055.1:585068-595962 GCF_000334495.1 Tupaia belangeri chinensis | reverse complement strand
GAGCCAAGCCAGGGCACTGAGGGGCAGAACAGCAGCCGCTTGGATGCAAGGAGCTGCCCACACAGATGGACTCTAAGTCACACCATCATTTTCCTGCCTCTAGCAGAATAGCTGACCCAGGGCCAGGCAGGTGGGAGGAGATGCCATGGCATCCCATGGCTCTCTGACCCCAGGACGATGGGCACCAGCAAGGCCTGAAGACACACAAGATGTCCTTTTATGGGTTTCTCCAAGGACTCAAGTGTCCAGATTGGAAAGAGCAGGCCCTGCATCTCATCAGAGGAAACCTCATGACGCACTTCCTTCCATCCAGCTTCAGGGTATCTACCCTCCTCCTCCCCACCTAATTGCCCAACACCCAAGCCACTATAACTTGGGTCTATAGTAAGCCAGAGTTGGGGTGCTGAGGAAGGAGGGGGAGAAGCTGCGAGATGAGGATCACTTACCACCAGTTCATGGCTGGATGGAGGGACGCAGGGGCCAGCCACCTGTGGGAGGAGCAGAGAAAGGGCAGGTTAGCATCTCTCATCTCCAGAGAGCTGGGCCTCACCACCTGAGTCCACTCCACACCTCCCACTTCCATGCAAGAAACGCCTGCCTGCAACACACACACAGAGACCTTTCAGCCTGAGAGCTATCCAACTACGCGGCCTCGTGGGGAAGTGTTTAGGCAGTAAGGTTTGAGGAACAGGGTGGGCAGCAAGAGGGAAAAGGGATGCACACAGCACAGTCAAAAGTGTGAAAATGTGCAGACGCTGAAAGGCCGAGGTCAGTACCCCAGGACAGTAGTAATGGGGTAAGGATCTTTCCTGAATTATCCACAGTACAGTAAGACTTGATTTCAGATTATAAAGGCCATGATTAAGACCTCTGGAAAAGGAAAAGCCACGTCCTCCATTCTCCCCAACGCCAAAGTATCTCACCCAAAGGTCAAGGCTGCAAAGGCTCCCACCTCCCTGCTCTGGCAAAGTTCCCCAGAGCATGCTGGTGGGCAGGGGAAGATAAGCTCGGCAAAGGCCCCTGCCAGCCCCAATAAAACCATCAGCGCTGCTAATAAACACAGAAGGCCCTGAGAGACAGAAGCACCCTCCATGGGTGAACGATTACTATCATCGATTTCATCCTCCTCCTCTTACTAACTCTGAGCAGGAGAAGGAGATGTCAACCTGGGCCTCCAGACAGACAGAAGGGAGAGGGCGAGAGTGGAGGGATGGGAGGAGGGCCCGAATGCTCCCTTCTCTGAGATAACATTTCCTGGGCCAGGCCTGGCAGCCAAACTTCACCCCGACAATTAGCAGGGGCATTTATCGGAGACTCAATGTGCTCCTTTTTCTAGCTGGGACACGTTTTTCTTGGAGCTCAGTCCTCAACCTTGGCTCTAATTCCTGACCCAAACACCAGGCAAGAGGGGGAGGCTGTCCCTCAGGCACAAGTCCTGGATGGCCTGAGAGGGGCTGGCTGCCTCTCTGATGGTGGCTAGTCCCGCCCTACCCAGCACGTCAGTGGGGGGGTGACAGTGAGAACCCCTAGTCCTGGCTGGCGCTGGCTGCTCATGGTGGCTTCCTTAGCTGAGCCCTTCTTCTTCATCCCATGCTATGGTCCCACCAGCCCAAGGGACTCTCCCAGCTTGACATACCAGCACAAGTGAGGACAACACCTGCGCGACAATGTGCCCCAAGCTCTGGGAGCAGTGGGGTGCTGGGAGTTAGCATCCCGGTTCTTGACCCGGTCATACTGCAGGCTCCCTGGCTAGCTCCTCTAGGACTGTCAGGAGAATCATCAGTACCTGCCCCCGCCATGATGTCTAACACTTAGGAATGTGTTCTATGTCACAGGCATTGTTAGGACGCCTTTACCTGCATTACCTCATTTAATCCTTTCAACATTAACATACAGCCATAGTTGAGGTGCATGGGGCACAGAGAAGCTAAACAACTTGCCCAGGGTCACACGATTGATAAGTGGCCAGAATCTGAACCTAAGCAGTCTGGCTGCCAAGACCAGGTGTAAAGGGGACCTTAGCACTAGTAGCCCCACTTTTAGGAGCATGAAGAAACATAAGGGGGCAGAACAGGGCCCCAAAGACCAGGGCCCTTATGTATGCAAGCCTAAGGTACTGAGTGAGTATAGACAAGGCCTTTAGAGTGACAGGGTCCAGGGGTGGTGTGAAGGGTGCTGGGAAACAGCCTGGGAGGGGAGGAAGGTCCCTTGGACTGGCCGTGGCCTGCAGGGCAACCATGGAGCCCTGCTTGCCCTGCCCACCTGGCATGGTCCCAGCCTTAGGAGACACTGCTGCTCCTGCCACATAACCCAATCCTGCTCTGGGGGTTGTGAGGTTCCAACAACATGAATCAGGACCTTGGGACCCCCTCCCCCAACCCCCTATCACCATGGGTTTCTTGGGTCCTGTTGGGAGCAGGGACAATTCACAGGACAGTGACATCATTCTGTTCCTCTCCTCTGAGCTGGAACTGTGGCTGGGGCAGGGAGCTGAATACAGGACTAAGCTACAAGAGGAGGGGATGCTGCCTCATAAGGGGTGGCTGGAGAATGTGGGGAGAGGGGGTTGTGGCTACATCCTGAGGCAGGGCCAGAACACACGGGTATTCTTGGAGACAAGTGAGAGAGCCTCTCTCCCAAACCACCCTATGGCAGTAGAAGAATGGGGACCCAGTTCCTCCCCTGCCCCCTGAGGCACAGGCATCCCCTAAGAACCTGGGAAGCTGCCGAGCCCAGCCAGAGGGCCTGATGCCTGGGAGCCCCTCGCCTCCTCCTCCACCCTCCACCCACAGCAGCGCATTCCAGGCTGGCCCGCCAGCCAGCCTCCTGACTGCTGTGTGTTTCGATGTTTCTTGTCTTTCTCTCTCTCTCTCTTTTTAAGCAGAGAAATGTTTCCTTAAAAGGTTCTCTCCTTCCCTCCGGCACCCTGGCCCCTAGCCACCCTCTTAGGAGCCTGGAATGTGCCAGGGAGAGCCAGGGCCCCGGCCTCTCTGGCCCGTGCCTTGTGGGCCCACACTCCTGGTGCCAGCAGTGGCCACCCTCGTTGTCCCCTGGGGACCCAAGCTAGGTAGGATCCCTCTGTCCAGGGGCAGACTCTGGGGGTGTCTCCAGGGGGGCTCAGTGCCATCCTTGCCACCCGTTCGCATCCCAGAGATGGCTGCACGGGATTCCAGGGCTCAGGCCCAGGAAGACAGGCTCGGGCGAGCTCCTTCCCCTGGCACCCCTCAAATGGCAACATCTAGACCTTGGCGACTGAAAGGCCCTTCCCTTCAACCTTTCCTCTCCAAATAACGTAACAAGAAAAGGTGCAGCAGTGCACCCAGCGTGCTTAGCGCTCGGCCTGACTCCGTCCCATCAGTTCTCACAACCCTGAGCCGTACAGTTCTGCCCTCAGTTTGGGGGTGAGGAGACTGAGGCATGTGCAGGTTCAGTTGGCCAAGGGAGGCTGAGTGGGCGAGAGACGGCCGGCGCCCTCCGAGCTGGGCTAGCGTTCCTCGAGCCCCTCCTCTTTGAACCCAGGCCTCTGCTCAGACTACCCGAAGCTCAGTCATGTACTGAGCCCTTTGCCTGGACTCATTTGGTCATGCCCAATTCACAGATGCTGCCACTGAGGCACAGGAGGGGTAATGGTTTGCCCAGCACTGCAGCGGCACAGTCTGGCTCAAGATTATGAGGTGGAGGGCTCAGCTGCAGCGGGGCGGTAAGACTGCCAGCAACCCAGACGGAGCCTGAGACCATGCCTGGCACTCATCAGCCCTCACCCGCTTCGCAGATGCCAACAACAGGGCACACCCATTGAGGTCCCCTCAGCAGGAGGGGGTCTGCAAGCACCAGACCCGGCCCAGGCAGGAGTGCCCTGCAATGACCTGGCCCCTGCCTCTCTCTCACCATCCTGGGTCCATCCTCCTCACCCAGGACCCAAGGTTGCACACAGGCGCTAGGGTCCTCTCTGTCCTTACAACACGAAGCTGTTCTTCCCCAGGGCTTTTGCATATACCGTTGCCTCTGCCCAGAATGCTCTGACTCCAGCTGTCTCTGTCCCTTCTGTCTCAGCATAACTGCCACCCCTGAGAGGCCTCCCTGACCCCCTTAAGTTATACACGCGCACTTTTCCCTTTCCTGCGCCTGTTTCTCTTCCTTCATGGACCTGATCCCAATTTATAATCAGAGGTACGTACACTTCGTTGTTTATAATCTGCTTCGCCCTCTAGAAATGAGGTGCCGTGAGGGGAGGAAGCACGTCTGTCCCTCTCGCTAGTCCCAGTGCACAGCCAACACAGGTGTGTGTGGGCACTAAAAACTACTAAAGAATGGAAGCCACTCACGGCCAAGGAAGGTGGGCACCTGGGCTGCTCGTGGCAAAAACCGCTGCCACTTGTGAAGTGCCTACTGTGGGCCAGGCAGGGGTGTCACTCCTGTCACACGCCTGATCTCTCCAAGAACCCGTCAGTCCTGCAGGGCCAGCAGTATTGCTCCCATTTCACAGAGGAAGAAACAGAGGCTCCAAGAGGCCAGGATGCCTACTCCAGGGGAGAACAGGCGGCAGGCAGAATCCTGCTCTTTGGTCTCCAGGCCCCTAAGCTCTTCACAGAGCAAGAGAAAAACTGGGCACCTGGCTAGTGCTGCCCATACCCCCGTCACCTCCCTACCCTGCAAGTAGCAGGACCTGGGCCCCAGCTGGGTGCCATTCCTGTCTCCAGGGCCCTAAGTAAGACCTAAAGTCTTAGTCTTCATTACATAAAACCTGGCTCCTAAACTTGCCCAGACCTCCAGAGGGGCTCCCCACACCTGTGTCCACCTGCCCATGGAACTGGGCAAGATCTCACCTCATTCCCAGTCAAAACTAGCACCCCATTTCATACAAGCCCAAGTGGATAACTTTGTGTTGGTGTGTGTGTGTGTGTGGGGGGGGTTCTATCTCTTGCTAATCACTTTGGTCTCACTGTAGTAATATGTACATAACAAAAAGTTGTTTTGTTTTGTTTTTTTTTTTTAGTTTAGCTTTTCCATGAACGAGAGAGACAGAGACAGACAACACCCCAACATGACATGCTCCACCTCCCCACCCTAGCCAGCCTGGATCGCCGACCCACGTGTGCCTGGCACACTCAGGGAGGTCTCCACACATGAACCAGAGTCTGCCCACATGGGTCAGTCCCACGGTGTGTCGCGTTTTACCACTGCCCCCCCTTAACCACCTCTAAGTGTATAATTCAGTGGCACCAAGCATATTAACAATATTGTACAACCACCATCATGCCCATTTTCAGGACTTTTTCATCCCCCCCAAACAAACCCCATGCCTGTCCCCCAAGGACAGGAAGCACATGGGCAGATAGTGGTACAGCAGAAAAACACAATGCTCTGTGAGACTGAGCCACATGGCAAGGTTCCTGGTTCACACCCCAGAGCCCTCCCTGCGTACACCAGGTGCAAGTGTGCCTGTGACCTAGGGCTGGCCGAGGCTGGGACTGGATCTCCACCTCCACATCCAGACCTTATTGGGGCGCTACCTCTCTCTCGCACTCAGGATGTGTGTGTGTGTATGTGTGTGTGTGTGTGTCTCATTGATGATCAGAGTATACAGATGAACTTTAAAAATAAATGCCTATTGTTTAAGCCACCCAGGATGTGATATTTTGCTATGGCAGCCTAAGCAGACTAACACACTTAGCATAATGCTTCCAAGATCCATTCACATTGTAGTATGTATCAAAAGCTGTACTCTACTATACAGAATTACCACATCATTATAATCCATCCACCCATTGATGGACACAAGAGTTGTTTTCAGCGAACTTCTTGCTGATACCTACGTCACATCCTAAAAGGAGTTGTTTTCAGCGAACTTCTTGCTGATATCTATGTCGCATCCTTTTCGCAACAGCTCCAGGCACCCTCTCGAATGACACCAAAAGGCACATGAAAGAGGAGGGCTCGGGTTTGGAGAGCACCTGCTGGGTGTCACTAAGCCGGGTGTCTTCTACAGTTCAAGCTTCTTGACAAGCTTTTGAGATAAACTGTCTCAGAGAAGTTCAGCAACTTGCCCAGCTAGTAGTCACGGTGGCAGAAGCAGAAGCGGTATTTGCTGAATTTCTGCATGCCAGGCAGTGTCTAAGCATATACATACCTATCTATAGATATCTACAGATTTATGTGTTCCCTTCCCTCTTCACAACCACCCCATGAGACAGCTGTTACTAGCCCATCTTCCAGAGTCTCAGGCAGTCCCCTCAAATATGGTCTCAGATCTGAAAGGCCAGATACCAAGCGACAGTGCCAGGACTGGTACCTGAGTCTGCCTAACTCAACACGTGCCTCTGTGGCCGTCCAGGGCATGGTTGTGGCAGAGGAACCAGGACTGCGGGAGCACAGAGCAAGATCTGGGGTTCCAGGCATGCTCCATGGAGGATGGGCCTCTGAGCCAGGCATGGAGGGTGCATCCTTTCCCTCATCTACCTTGCCTTCCCCACTAACCCGGTAAACACCACCCCTCCCAAGGACAGGAAGCACATGGTCATTTCCACTGAGATATCTCAGTGGCCTTGCTCACAACCTGAGGCATAAACGGCTAAGGCTTTGAAAGGGCATTTGGGGTGGAAATAACACGTGAAGAGGCATGCTGTGTGTGTGTGTGTGTCTCATTGATGATCAGAGTATACAGATGAACTTTAAAAATAAATGCCTATTGTTTAAGCCACCCAGGATGTGATATTTTGCTATGGCAGCCTAAGCAGACTAACACACTTAGCATAATGCTTCCAAGATCCATTCACATTGTAGTATGTATCAAAAGCTGTACTCTACTATACAGAATTACCACATCATTATAATCCATCCACCCATTGATGGACACAAGAGTTGTTTTCAGCGAACTTCTTGCTGATACCTACGTCACATCCTAAAAGGAGTTGTTTTCAGCGAACTTCTTGCTGATATCTATGTCGCATCCTTTTCGCAACAGCTCCAGGCACCCTCTCGAATGACACCAAAAGGCACATGAAAGAGGAGGGCTCGGGTTTGGAGAGCACCTGCTGGGTGTCACTAAGCCGGGTGTCTTCTACAGTTCAAGCTTCTTGACAAGCTTTTGAGATAAACTGTCTCAGAGAAGTTCAGCAACTTGCCCAGCTAGTAGTCACGGTGGCAGAAGCAGAAGCGGTATTTGCTGAATTTCTGCATGCCAGGCAGTGTCTAAGCATATACATACCTATCTATAGATATCTACAGATTTATGTGTTCCCTTCCCTCTTCACAACCACCCCATGAGACAGCTGTTACTAGCCCATCTTCCAGAGTCTCAGGCAGTCCCCTCAAATATGGTCTCAGATCTGAAAGGCCAGATACCAAGCGACAGTGCCAGGACTGGTACCTGAGTCTGCCTAACTCAACACGTGCCTCTGTGGCCGTCCAGGGCATGGTTGTGGCAGAGGAACCAGGACTGCGGGAGCACAGAGCAAGATCTGGGGTTCCAGGCATGCTCCATGGAGGATGGGCCTCTGAGCCAGGCATGGAGGGTGCATCCTTTCCCTCATCTACCTTGCCTTCCCCACTAACCCGGTAAACACCACCCCTCCCAAGGACAGGAAGCACATGGTCATTTCCACTGAGATATCTCAGTGGCCTTGCTCACAACCTGAGGCATAAACGGCTAAGGCTTTGAAAGGGCATTTGGGGTGGAAATAACACGTGAAGAGGCATGCAGATGGGAATGTTTGGCATGTCCAAAGAACCACTTGAAGTTCCCTTTGGCTAGGACACAGACTGAATGAAGGGAAGGAAGAAGGGAAGGAAAAGGCAGGCATTGAAATGGGGGAGGGAGAAAGACAGGCCACAGTGATCTTCCCAGGCTTGGCTGTGGGCACCTTCAAATGCCCAGAGGAGTTAGGACTTTTAGCTGCTGGCACTGGGGAACCACTGAAGTTACTTGAGTAGAAGAGAGACCAGGCTGAAGCTGTGCTCCAGATAGAAAGTCCTAGAGTAGGACCAGGGGGACAGGAGGTGAGGGGTGCTTCAGGAAAAACAGAGAATGTACAGTAATGACAATGACAACCAAGGAGAAGGAGAAAGAGGAGGAAGAGGGGGAGCCCCGAGGTCTAGAGACAAGGGGTCACCAGGCACCCTGAAACCTAGGAACCCTCTTCCCTACTCCAACAAAACATAGGTCTGTATAGACTCCACCCCTGCCTCTACTTCTCTTCCCTGCCCCAGAGCATGGGATTCACTCCTCACTCCATGATGGAATGGATCCATCATGCCCACCACTCCACCTGCTGCATACCCTCTGGCCTCTGCCCAATGAGCCTAGACCAGGAGACAGCCATTTCTGAACTCTGGTAACGGAGGCAGCACCAGAGGGGTCAGGAATGATCCAAACAGTGACTCCAGAAGGTCCAGGCTCCATCCCAAGACTTAGGAAACAGCCAGAGGGCCCCTCCTCTGCAGAGAGTTCAGCACCCCAAGTTTGTATCCTGAGTCCACTGGGCTCTTCCAGGAAGCCCCAGCCAGCTCCTGCGAGTGGGCAAGGGAGGCTGGGAGGCCCTGCCAGGTGGCCGGTTGCTGGCTGGGAAGCCAGGTGGAGACAGGTGTCCTTCAGTACCTGAGCACGTGCAGCAGACAGGGAGCTACAAACACCAATGCCTTGAGGGGAGGGCAGGCGCAAAGGCGAGGTCTGCCTGAAGGGGCTAGGGACCTCCAAGGGCCCCAACATGGCTTAAAGGTCTTGACCATCCAGGATGAGCCTCAGGTTCCAAGGAAGGATTGGAGAGAAGATGCCGCTGCCCTGGCTCCATTTCTCCCCAGGCTGCGCCCTCCCCACCGGGCCGCTCGCCCTCACCCACTCTGCCGCCTTTCCACACTCCCGGCCTGTGCTGCCCAGCTGTCTCCTTCCCTTATATAGAGTTCTGCGAGGACCAGGGAAGGAAGGGCATTGAGTTCTGGGAGGCAAGAAGGGGCCTGTTCCCAGGATACCATGAGCCAAGGGGGGCATGTCCCAGCCCTGAGTCCCCCTCTAGAGCTGGGGGACAGGGAGGGCACCTGGCCCTTTCCCTAAACCCAGTCCGGGCTGGGACTCAGAGCTTTGGGCAGATAGGACACAAGGGAATCCCAGAGGACTGACTCAGGACACTGTCCCCAAGGCGCTCAGCCCCAACTGTCCCCAGATGATCTTGGGCCATGCACCTCTTGGACACTAACCCAATCAACAAATCTGCCTCCAAAGCTCCAACAGCCCCCACTTCTCACCCACTGCTCCTCTCATCTCAGGACCCTCTCCTCGGGCCCCACTCACTGGCCACCCCAGCCAGGGCCCCACCCCAGGTCCTCAGCACACTCAAGATGGGCTCTCTGGGTGGCGAAACTCCCCTGGGCAAAGAGCACACTGCACGGAGCACCCCAGCCTTGCCACCCAACCCCACACGGCCACCGGTGACCTGAGCTACATGAGGAAGAGCTGGGGTGGCCTTCAGTCAGCAGGTCTTCACGACAGCCAGGCAGGGGGGTGGGGGAGGGAACAGCAGACTAAGCTATGGGACCGATGGATGTCCCACCCACTGGACTGGTCTCCTTCAGAGAAGGCCTGGAAGATGGCACACAATGACACCCAGAGAGGGCTGAAGCTCTACCTCCCGAGGATCCCAAGCTGAGACCCTCCCCCCTTACCCCAGCAACTCAGGACCACACGCACTCATTCCCCAGACCAGCGTCACAGGGAGGAGAGAGGCTGCACACAGGCCAAGCTTGTTAGGAGCCAAGGCTGGTCAGCAGAGGATCAGCAGACAGAGTGCATCTGCGTGTCAGGCCCGGGAACCCAGAGAGCGAGCGCAGGCACGAGAGGGGTGGCAGGAGCCAGGAGACAAGGGTAGCAACAGGACTGCAAGAAAGCACCAGCAGGGGCCAGAGGGCATGGCTGGGCCCAGGGCTTGATGCTGGTCAGCACCCTGGACTCACGATCCTGTCCACACTCAGCCATCACCTGGGATCCCTGCTCAGCAATGACAACCACCTCACTTTCTACCCTGGCCACCCAAAGGTGCTAAAGTCAAAACCTGAGTGTTAACCTTCAATTCTCCTCCCCATCCTTCCCTCTGAGTCTGGCCAACTCCTTCTCCTAAGTATCTGTCCAAGTCACCCCGCCCCAGTCGTCTAAATCAGAGGCTCCTGCGGTACCTCTTAACACTGGTCTCCTGGCCCTCTGTCTTGCCCCTTCCAATCTATTTCCACTTGGTGGCCACAGGGTTCTTTTTAAAACACAAACCCAGCCATGTCACTCCTCTGCTAAAGTCATTGCATGGCTCCCAGTTCAGGGGTAGAGTCCAAACGCCCTAATATGGCCACCATAGCCCTGTGGGACCTGGCCGTGTCTCTCTCTCCAGTCCCATTTCTCACCTCTCCACCTCAAAGCCTTGCTCCAGCCAGAGAAAGTCACTCTCAGATCCTCCCTCATGCCACACTGCACACTCCGAGATGGGGTTACCAGCCCGTTTTACAGATGAAGGGGGCACCTAGAAGTCACGCCGTCGGCCAAGGTCACACAGCCAGTAAGTGATGGAAATGGATTCAGAGCTTTCTCTGGCAGTGCCCAAAGCCTTGCCCATCTGGGACCATGGGGCACATCTCAAGGAGAGCATGGCCTCTGAAGTGGGCGGGAGAACAGAGAGGAGGCCAGTTAGCTGAGCCCAGGACACACGTGAAACATAAAGAAGGCAGGTCAGGAGCAACTCGTGCCACATCATGCACGACCTGGAGGGTGAGGCTGAGGCAAATGCCGAGGCCATGGAGTAGCCTGATGGCACCAGGACCAGGGAGAACGCATGGCGGTGGTTTGGAGCTACAGGCCGAGAGTTCGGCCTGGAAACGGCGGCTGGCCCTGAAAGGGGAAAAGGGGGTGGGGGGCAGC
>NW_006160055.1:569824-584783 GCF_000334495.1 Tupaia belangeri chinensis | reverse complement strand
CACGGGCGGGTGGCGCGCCCGGGAAACGGCCCCTGCCACTGAAGTGGAAAGAGGTTCTGGGCTGGAGCAGGGAGCAGAGGAGAGAGCGTAAGTGGACACAGGAAGATGGTGGAGCAGCGGTGCTGGTGAAGCTGCACGCTGCTGAGGCACCCGGGCTGGGGGGCTCCGGGGAAGCAGGCCTCTGTTAGATGGCAGAGGAGCTGAACAGAGAGTTCAGAGAAGGCCTCAGAGCTGCCTTCTCCTGGGCTCCAGAGAGTGGGAAACCCCATTCCTTCTCCCCAGTCTGGAGAAGGGCCGTTTGTCCTGAAGCGGGCAGGCGGGTGACCAGGCTTGCTGCATAGAGAACAGAGCTTCTAGGAAGTTCCTAGAAGAAGCTGGTCGACATAAGGACTGTGGTCTGTGGTTCTGGTGGAATCAGGGCCAGGAGGAGGTGACAGGCCTGGGAAGCAAGACCAAGCATCCCCTCCATAATACTGACTGAGTGGCCCCCTCGGTGCCTGGTCCCCAGCTGGGGAGACAGAGATGAATGAGAACAGCTCCCGCGCGGGAGGAAGACTTGGGGCCATGGAGGAGACAGGCATGTAAACAGAGAATTATAAAATAGCCCAGTAACTGCTATAATGGAGGTATGAAGAGGGCCATTATTTCTCTGGGATTTGAGGCTGTCTGTTTTTCCAGAAATTACACCCAGAGGGAAACTGCCTACCCCGCCCCCTCACTCCCCAGCAAGGGTTGCTGTCCCTAGATGAGAACTTTAAGGGACAAAAGTATTTGACCCTAGGCTGTGCTAGAACAGTAAGGCATGGGGGGATGCATGGGAAAAAAAATCTAAGCACAATGGGAAAACCCAAAGAGCCAAAGGTCTCAGAACTCCAAGGACCCAACATGCCAGCCACCAGCCGCCACTGGGGCACATTAAGGTGGGCGGGGCAATGGACTGGAGAAGTGGGGGATGGAGCTGAGCCAGCCCCCAAACAGAGAATTCTGGGGCTGAGACTATACTCAAAGTTACACTGACACTACAGCCCCATGCAGACATCAGCCCCTGGCCTTCCAACTAGGCCGTTGTCTGCCGACTGGCTGAGACAACAGCTTACAAACCTCGTTCCCTTCTGACTCCTGCAAACTGCAGGTGTTCACTATCTACTGGACAGCAGCGTTTGAGGAAGGAAAGGCTACCTGAGTTATATGCATCTATTGTAGGTGCATTTCAGTTTCAGAAACACTAGAATGGGGGCTGGTGGGTAGTGTGGTAGTTAAGGCACTGGACTCCCACATGGCCTACAGTGGTTCGAGTCGAGAGAGAGGAAGTGAGAAAGCAAGCTGCTAGGCCCAGGACTCACACCACTGTAGGCCATGTGGGAGTCCAGCACCCTTAACTACCATGCCACCTGATGACCCCAAAAAATAAGCTATAAACAAGAGAAAAAAGAAACACTAGAATGTAAGAAAGATAGCTCAGACTTACAGAAATGCCTACTTAATTTTTTGTTGATTCTTTAGGCTCCCTAAGCCTTCTGTATCATGGCTGACCTTCAGGAAGTCCTTCCTAACATCCACCTATTTCTTTTTAAAGAATTTATGGTTGGCTAAAGAAGGAACGAGGTGAAAGGCAAACTCGACCGCATATTGCTCAGGAAAAAATCCCAGGTCCTCAAAGCCCTTCTAAGCCCTTTACATTCCCTGGACCCCCGAAGGGCATTTTGTCTCACTGCCTGACATCAGACAGCCTTGAACGAAGCCAAACCCTAGAAGCTGGGAGCAGGTTCAGTTCTACAGAATCATAACCCCTTTTGTTTGCAGACCCTCATTTCCAAACTGAACACACCAGAAGCCCCGAGTTTCCAAATGAAGGGCAAAAGGAGGAAGAGGAAAAGCACTAGAGCAGGATTCAGGCAAGGGCTCAAGCACACACCAATCAGTTACCAAGGCCTGATTTAACCTTCTTGAGTCTCCATTTCCTCACCTGTAAGGTGGGGTGAGGAGACCTATTGAGCAAATTCAGAAAAGTCGTGGCACATTTTTGGATAGAAAAACATATAAAAATACATCATGACGTCCCCAATGACCTAATACTTTGCAGAGTGGCTGCGAGTATTAAATAAAGTTGACTAAAACACAGAACATGCTAGTGGGCCAGCAGCTGGCATGGAGGTTAAGGCAGCTGGTTCCCCCATAGCCAACTGTGTGGTTCGAATCTCAGAACTGGAGGCTTGTAAAATATACTGGGTGCATGGACATGCATACCTAAAATCCCAAGAGGGAAATGGAGGAGAAGGGATTACAGTGTGGCCATCCCCTGTGAGGGGTACTTTCTCACTTTTCCTCTCTCTTTCTCTCTCTTTCTGTCTCTTTCTCTGGCACATGCACATGCACAATAGGAATAAAAAGCTTTTTTAAAATTTTATAACAATATACAACATGTTCGATAAATATTAGTGCCCTCCTACTTTAGCACAGAGGGAGGCTAAAGTAGTGGCTAATGACCTCACTTCTCTACACCTCTGTCTTCACCTGCAGAGCAGTGAACTGTACAGTGTCTATCAGGTGCTGGGCTCAGTTCTAAGCATTTCACGTTTCAAGTCATTTCATCTTCACTTCAATCCAGTGAAGTAGGTTTTTTTGTTTGTTTGCTTATTTGTTTGTTTTAGTTCTTGTTAGCGTGTGCAATTGCTGGGCTCAGTTCTAAGCATTTCACGTTTCAAGTCATTTCATCTTCACTTCAATCCAGTGAAGTAGGTCTTTGTTTGTTTACTTATTTGTTTGTTTTAGTTCTTGTTAGTGTGTGCAATTACCATGGACAGAGAGAGGGAAAGTGAGAAACTACCCCCCAGGAAAGATGGCCACCTTGCAACCCCTTCTCCTCCATTCTCCTCTCAGGATTTTGGGCATGCATGCACACGTGCCTAGAGTGTTTTTAAAGCCACAGATCCGGGATTTGAACTGGCAGTCGGCCAGTGCCTTAACCTCTATGCCACCTACTGGCCCAGGTTCTATTCTTATCTTCATTTTACAGAAGAAGAAACTGAGAAACAATAAAACGGAAGGAGGGAGGTAATTTTTAAGATCCCATCTAGTGTAACCCAAAGAGAGCTTAGAATGCTATAAAATGCAGATGACTATCATCAAAAGCCATCCATCTTCTCCCCCAAGCTTTTGATTCTTAACATAGCTGACATAAGCCTTGGCCACCTAAAAATTCACTCACAAAGAAAATTCCTGGCTCGTGGATGGCAGCAACAGGAGGAGTTAGTGTCACTGTTCCGCATAATTAGTGCATGTCAGCGGCCGGTGTTCTGGGACCCCATCTGCTCTAATGAACGGAGGAGGGAGGAGGCTGTACCAGGAGCCACGGGAAACAGGTCACGACAGCCCAGCTCCACCCTGCTCCTTTAAACCCGTCTGTGGCCAAGCAGAGCGGCAGAGTCTCAGGAAGCCCCCTCTCACTCCCAATTAGCCAGCAGCAGAGACTTGAAGCGGGGCCAGCACTGAAGGCCAGAGGAGGCCTGGCTGTCACCAGCATTGTTCAGCTCCAGCTGACGCATATCCACCCCCCTGCAATGTTTCCTTGTTCCCCGAGAGAACCTCCAGAGATGCACGCATCTGAAACCAGGTCTGGAAGGGAAGCGGGGTAGAGGGAGGGGCAGCGGAAGATCTGGCTCTCTCGGGCTCGGAAAACATAGGCAGATTTTAAACGGACAGAAGAGAAAGCTCACATCAGATAGAGACCTAGTGACCCAGAGACACTGCCATTGTGTATACACACAGCTCAGAACACCCCGAGGCGTGCACAGCACACACGCCAGCCCCCTGCCGGCCCCAGATGCAAAGTCACTCCCTGAGGCTTCAGCCCCACCCAGCAGAGCTGCACAGACCGAGCACGCCAGCACTGCCAACACACCTACTGGCAGGGCAGTCTGCGTGGCCCTCGGCACAGCTGATTTCAGGAAGCTGGGGCTACGGGGAGCTGATCTGGTGAGTGTGGGCTGGAGAAGGGAAGAGCACGAGCCAGCAGAAGGGGGGGTAGTAAGAGAACAACACGGGGTCCCTGAAACACACCAGATCTCCTCCAAGTTCATTTCTAAGTGCCCAGAGTGTCCACCCATTGCAGCCTGGGCAAGTACGAGCTACGTGGCCTTGCCTGCCCTATGGGAATCTGCCTGCCCTCTGGAAGAGCAGGGGAAGGGATAACTAGGCACACTGGTGGAAACTGGGCAGCACGTGTCAGAGAGGCAGGGGCAGGTACACAAACAGGGAAACGACCTGGGAATTATGGGATGGAAGCATAGAGAGCAGTCATTCTAGGGGTGAGGGTGGTGAGGAGGAGGAAAACAAAGTCTAGAATTTGCGGGACAGCCATGTTACTTAAACACATGCAAGATGTATGTCCTCAGGACACAATATCCCATTTAATCCTTTCGATAATACACACAACATGCAATACCCTCTTTTTCCATATGAGGCCACTGAAACTCAGGAAAAGTGAGTTGGCCAAAATCACAGAGCCATGAGTGGACACTATAACCACATATCCCAGCCTCCTTCAGGCATGCCAAGGTGCCTGGATGCTTAGAAGACAAGACAGAGCAGCTCTGGGGCCTTGGGGTGTGAGGATGGTAGGAGGGACTGATGCAGAGAGGCCAAGGAGATGAGGGCATGGCCAAGGGGTCCCTGCTGGCCTGGACCCCCAGGTCCTAAGGAGAACGGGACCAGGGAACTCAGGCTGCTGTGACTCAGTGGCTGGGCCTCTAGGGAGCATTTCCGGAGCCACAGACAGCTCTGCAGTCTGGGAGCCACCTGTCTAACAGAGATGCTGGGCCATTACTCACAACTGTTACTCACTTAGCCTCTGCACCCCTGCCTCCTAGCACGTCCCTTCCTCCCACTCTGTTCTCTGAGGGTGGTGAAGGAAAGTCAGCAGCTCTGCCCAGTCCTCTCCCTGGCTCCGTTAGCACCAGTCCTGCCAGTACGTCCCCACCTGAGTCACTGAGACAGAGACGAGGAGATTCTGGCTGGCTCTCCTGACAGCTGTTACCCTCTGCTCTGTTCCCAGAAATCAAGCTGCCTGGAGGAGTGGTCACTGGACAAAGAACATTCCCATCACTGTGTGAAGGGGCCTTCCCTGCATCTCAGCTGGCTTCCTTGAAGACCCTGCAGGCCCCCACCTCCTGGTTGGACAGCTCTTCCTAAAGCCCCAAGAGTAGGAGCCTCTCAGTTCAGAACGATCCCAGTCTTGCAAAATTTCTGCCTTGCTGGAAAAAGCCCTCTTCTAACTCCAACCTCTTATTTCACAAAGGAGGGCACTGAAACCCAGAAAGGGTTAGCCATTTGCCCAAAGTCACAGTGTCACAGGAGGGCTGGCAAGCTCCTGTCACTCTGCCATGGTCCTTCCACAGCACTACACAGATCCTTCAAGAACATTCCCATCACTGTGTGAAGGGGCCTTCCCTGCATCTCAGCTGGCTTCCTTGAAGACCCTGCAGGCCCCCACCTCCTGGTTGGACAGCTCTTCCTAAAGCCCCAAGAGTAGGAGCCTCTCAGTTCAGAACGATCCCAGTCTTGCAAAATTTCTGCCTTGCTGGAAAAAGCCCTCTTCTAACTCCAACCTCTTATTTCACAAAGGAGGGCACTGAAACCCAGAAAGGGTTAGCCATTTGCCCAAAGTCACACAGTGTCACAGGAGGGCTGGCAAGCTCCTGTCACTCTGCCATGGTCCTTCCACAGCACTACACAGATCCTTCCTCCTGCCCCAAGTAGGGGCAATCCCCAGAAGGCCACCCTCAAGCCCTCCTATTGCAAAGCAGCAGCTTATCCTGCAACAATGGGCATGGGAGAGCCGAGGCAGATGAAGAGGGAAGGCAGGAGGAGCAGCCCTACGGCGCTTACTTGGGGGGAACCACTTTCTAACCATGAAGGGGCATCAGGCTCCCAGCCACAGATTTAAAGCGGTCTGCTCAGGAGGCAGCGAGATGAACCACAGAACCTCTGGAGGCTCTGGAGCCAAAAGGGCAGGCCTCTGGCAGGAGATGATGAGAGGCATTCCTTTTTGTCCCAGCTGGGGACTGGGGAGAGTCCTGGCCTCTTCTCCACTCACCTCTCCTCCGCCAGCCCCCACCCCTCATCCGCCTCACCCTGCTCTCCCAGGGCTCCAGCCTGGAATCCAGGCCTGGCCATTGCCTCCGCTCCCACGCTCAGCTCAGCGGCCACAGCAGAAGCAGCCACATGTGCAGTGGTGGTGGGGGGAAGCAGTCCAGAGCCACTTACGCTTCCTCCCAACCCTCCATAGGAGACCCCTCTAGCTTCTGCACTCTCCCATCCCCCTCTGGGCAGACACACTTATCAGAGCCAAGAAGCCCCTGCCCCTAGCCCCACTCTCTCCCCCTTCACTAACAATGGTAATAACAAGGGTGGTGACAGCGAGAATCAGGGCTACCCAGCTCAGTCTACAAGCAGGACTGAGTTCAGTGTGTTCCCACACTTTACAGAAGAGTTAGAGAAGCACTGGGAAGGTTGACTAGGTTGTCCACACACACAGCCTACAAGAGGTGGGGTCAGGATTCACACCCAAGCAGTGTGCCTTCGGAGTCTGTGATCTTGACCCCCACATCACACTGTCTCATAGCAGACCCTTGCTCCAGGAAGTAAAAGCCCCTGAAATCTCCACTCTTTCACAACGCAGTCACTGTGTACCTGCAACGTGCCAGGCACCTGGGCCTTGAGACACTTAACATTCCTTCAGCCCTGGATAGGCAGCCCTTGTCCCCACACTCTCCAGGGCACTTCGTCGGGCCAGGCAGACAGGCTCCTCCACCCTGACTACAGAACACTCCGGTTCATGCATTCATTCATCAACAATCAGGGCCTACTATGTTCCAGTTCATATGCTCCAAAAGGAGACTCTTGGTGCCTTAAAGATATGAGTTACTTGGGCACCAGCAAATGGAATAATGGCTACATCACTGGGCTCCCACCTAGTAAACCGTGGTTCAAGTCCCAGACCTGGCAGCTTAAAACACCGGACACATGTGCATGCATGCCCAAAATCCTGAGAGGAGAATGGAGGAGAAGTGATTGCAGTGTGGCCATCTCCCCAGAGGGTGATTTCCCACCTTCTGTCTCCCTGGCAAGCACAGACACTCTATAGCCAAAAAAAAGAACTGAGGTCTACCTCACTTGCAGCTGCTGTGATCCATCCTGCCCAATCCGAGGTGTGAAACTTTGCCAAAGAGAGCTCTCTCCTGGCCTGAACCACCTCCCAGGAAGATTATAATGCCTCCTTAGCCTCTCAACCCAGGAGGGGAGGACAGTACATGGAAAGAAAGCCCAGAGAGATGAAGTGACTTGGGAGGGGATTCCCCAGCTCCAGGGCCCAGGAATCGGAACAGGCCTCTGGGAACCCAGGTCCTGGCTTGTGGCCTTTCCCCAGGTCGCCCCTGTCCACTGCAGACTCTGAACAGTCCTATTCCTTCCTCGACCACAATCTCACCATGTTTCTCCCATGCTAAGACCTCTGCTGCTCCCCTTTAACCCGGCCCAAAAAATGCCCACCCTGATCCCTAAGCAGGATCTCTCTCCAGGGCATCCTCGCCCACACACGCCACTTCCGGTGGGCTTGCTCCATATGGCACACCAAGATGATCAAGTGCTTTACAAATAGCACCTCACTTTATCCCCACCACAGCACTCTAGGCTGGGGTACCAAACCCCTTTTCCAGACACAGACACTAAGGCTCAGCCCTATGTCACACAGCAGCAGAGCTGGAGCGACACCCAAGCTCGCCTGTCCCTAACACAGGGCTGCAGTCACTGCTTGATCCAATCTCACATGCGTGCCACTGTGCCAGAACACATCCTTGTCCCTTCTTCCCCTGCAAAACTCCTTCTCAACCTTCAAAACCCACCTGGGACAGCACCTCTTCTTCAAAGCTTTCCGCACTTCTTTGGCCCATGTGACCTACTTCCTGCTTTTTTTCCTGCTGCATTTTGCACAAATGCAGTCTACTCCCCTTTGTCTACCACAAGACTGTGTCTCCCAGGCCTTTCCAGCCCCTACCTGGCACCTTGCCTGGCGTAGGGTGGATGCCCTAAAAGGCTTTTAAAGTGAACAATTAGGAGGGCCCATGAGCCCTCCCAGACCCAGCTGCTGCCACAGTGCCTCACAGTAGGGACAGGGACTGCCCCTGACCTCCGGAGCTGACCCCCAGGGGCACCCCCAATCCAGCTCAACACCCCAGCTCCGTCCCTGGGTGGAGGCTTCTCCCCATGCCAGCCCCCTTCCTGGCTGGCGGCCCCTCTGCTGGACCAGCTCTGCTGTGTCTGGGAGTCTCAGTGGTGATTAGGGCCCTAATCAGCACGACTTCCTGCCAGCGGCTGCCAGGGGTGGGGGTGGGGTGAGCAGGGAAGCAAGGTCAATCCAAGGTGAAGTTCCACAGCCTGGGACTAGGGGAGGCCTCTGTGGGGAGATCTACTCACAGAGTCTCCCAGCCCTGAACCCCTCCTGCCTTTCATGTTATAGACAAGGACAGCAAGGCCCAGCGAGGAAAGGAACTCGCCCAGTCAAGGGACAGAGTGCCGCTAGACTCAGATCTGCCACTCGAGGAGCACTGCGGCCCCACTGCCGTCCCACTGCCCTGGACCAGAGGGCCCCCCAGGTGGACACCCTCTCATACTTTCCTTAAAGCCCTCTGCCCCACCCCTACCCCCACCAAGCACGAAGGCCAGTACTAAACCCATAAAATATTCCCAAAAGGACAGCTGTAGACCAGTTGGCTGCTTAGGACTGGTCAAGGTCAAGAGTCCAAGGTGAGGCTCACCTCTAGAGGAGCAAGGGCCTAGAAGTAGGACAGAGGTGAGCAGGGCTGCCGTGGGGAAGCGAGATAGGGCCCAGCTGAACTCAGGAACCTGCCCCAGCTGTCATCATCATCAAGCCAAGCCCATTCTTTCTCAAAAAAAAATAAATAAATAAAAAAAGCTTAATGCCTTTTGCAGCTGCAACTGGGAGAGCCAGGGGTCCGGAAATGAAGCTCACCCCCCATATCGTCCTCTGACCTGAAGCAACTTCAACCTCTCTGGGTGGGAGCCTGGCAGGTGGAGAGTGCAGCTTGGCAGGCCTTGAGGGCTGACCCTGCTAATGAGGAATGTCAGGGGCACGGGAAAGCCAAGGACCCCAGAGAGGGCAGATGCCTGGATAAAGAGGGAGTGTGGCCAGGAGCGCTACCCTACCACAAGATTCAAAGCTCTCAGCTTATATGGCATGCAGGAAGAGCTGGACATGGTTCCCTCATCCCCGACCTAAAGTGCAGCAAGAGAAATGCAGATTCGATTTCAGAGAGACCTCGAGGGTATAAGACACAACTTGCAACAATCATTCCGTGCCCCGACTTTGAAACACAGATGCCACCCCTGGAGGTGTAGCCTATGGTTCAGAGTAGCCTATCTGGAGGCCAGGCCTGGTCCTCACCAGGCCCAGAAGTCTTGGACTCAGTGACTGTCATCAAGGAATGGGATGGGATCCAAGAGGGGAGCTTGGGCTGGTTTATAATAATGCATCTGTTTACAATGATGGCAACTTTCTCAGAGTCTTTTGCAAACACAGATATGCACTGGCTTCTCGGGCAGACAAGGCCTCCAGAGCTCCCCTCGGTCCCCTGCCTGTCCCTATCACAGCAAGAGAGAAAGATGAGGAGGGGCAGAAAGTTTCCGCTAGATTCTGACACTAGGACGGACCCCTTAAAGGAAAATGATGCCACTACCTACTCCACTCGCGGGTCCCCTCCTTCTCCCCATCTTAGGAACAGAACCACGAGGAGAGATAAAAGGGCCACCCAAAAATTGGGCTCCTGGAAAACACCACCACTAACAATAGTAACAGGAGCAGGTACTAACATTATCAAGCACTTACTGAACAGGCACTGTTCAAAGTGCTTTAAATACACTAACTCATCTGAGCTCAATCCTGCCATGAAGCAGGTATTGTTATCCCATTTCACAGTGAGCAAACTGAGGCTCACAGAGCTTCCGTCATCTGCGAGACCACACAGCTAGGAAACAAGGCTGCCATGAGCTGAGCCCCGCAGCTCTGGCTGCAGACTCACATTCTCTGCCTCACTCCAGGCCCAGACCCCTGGGACACCCTGAACACGGCCCTGTTGCCAAGACTAGCGAATCCTCACTAGGCCCCATTGAGAACCCTTGCCCCTCTGCCCATCATGAGTCATCATTCCTGGAGAGAGGACTCTGCCAGGCCAGAAGGACCACCGGGGCGGAAGAAAGGGCAGGCCTGTCCTCGAGGAGCCTCCAATCCACCCAGAAGACTTGGGAAACTTGCGAGAATCAAAGAAAGTTAAAGACTACCATATATTCTGCTGAAGAAGGCCTAGGAAGGTTCCTGGGGAGGCCAGGCCTAGCAGTGGGACCGTCATACGGACAGAGGGCGAGAATTCCACCCAGGCACTGCTGCAAACCCTCATCCTGAATAAGTTCCCCAGGACCCCACCCTACTGGGACAGTCCCTCCAGCCTTCCATACCCAGGCCTGCGCTACAGACTTCCAGCCCTAAAAAGGCAGGGATTGCAGAGCCCAGACTAGCCCTGGAGGAGGCAGCACCAGGGACTGGCTCAGGCCCACCCACTGCCCCGCCCCAGGCCAGCTCCCACTCCAGGGAAACCAGCCACCCTCCCCAGGAAAGCCAAGGTGTGATAGAGCAGGAAGATGGCCAAGGGCACCAACCTGGGGAGAGGCAGGCTCGGGACCCTGCTGTACTGAGGGTCTCTAGCCTGCAGCAGCCTCTCCCACCAGCAATGGGGAAGTGCTTCAGGCCCCATGAGAGGATGACAGAGAGGAGGACTAGGTGTGTCCGTGCCTAGTGGAGGGACGCGGGAAGGCAAGCATGGCTGCAAGGCTGACACCCCTGCCACCCCTCGCACCTCGTTCCAGCTCGCTTGCGCTCACGGCTCCACATGCCTAACAGCGCCGGAAAGCTAAGAGTCAGCCAGCCATGGGGGCAGCACTGGGGTCAAAGCAGAGGCCAGCAATCCCCTCTTCCTCAGTCTCCAAAAAGCACCCTCTCCCTCTCCCAGTGCTACGCCCACTTCCAATTTGCTTTTCTGAGTCCAGTAACTGGGAGGGCTTTATTGTCTGTCTCCTCTGTCCCCCACCCCCAAATACATCCCTCAACAGGCCTCAGTTTCCCTTTTGGGAATCAAAGAGACTCAAGGCTCAGAAATAAGCCCAGAAGCCAAAACCACCTAGAGCAAAGAGCCTTTGCGCCCCCACAGCCCTCCAGAACTCCTCTTGGCTCCCTCACACACCCGGCACAGTCAGCTCTCACCCCCCTCACACACACCGTCTCTCCATCCCCTGGTCTCTTCCAAACCAGACAGAAGAGTGTCCTAATTAAGCGGCCTCATCTAGTCCCTGGCTAGAGACAAGGGACTAAAGTTTTGACATCGGCAGGGACTTCCCTATCAGATGAAGCCAGGACTGTAAGAAGGCCTGCTCTGCTTGGGGGTTGAGTGGGGTTGACCTCAGGCTCCCATTCCTTCACTCTCTGCACACAAAATAAAGGGGTCACGGGGCGCCCACAGGAAAGGGGCTATGGGAGAAGGCAGGATGGCGTAGAGAGGGCAGAGTCCAGAGTGAGTCCCAAGTCCACCCCAGAATCCTACCCAGACACCTCTATCACTGGGCACCCCAGCCTCTCTGTCTCTGGTGTTAGGGAATCTTTCACCTACCCCACACCCCGCCTCTCCTGGAGTCTCCTACTGCCCCCCACGGGGAGAATAGGTTTGGAGAGGCAGGGGGGAGCTAGCCTGCTCCTCCCAATCCACCCTCTTGAGAGGCCCTTGAGAACAATACCCTCGACTTGTACCCTCCCTGTGCTGGTTGCACAAACCACTTCAGGCTGTCCTGACAACACTGCGTTATTGACAAATGTGGAAACCGAGGCTCAGAGGAGACCCACCTGGGTTTTTCTGCATCTTGAATCCTGGCCATGTCCAGGCAGACTCCCAATCCCCTTTTGGAGAGGCCCAACTGGGCAGGGGCTCCAGTGGCCCTAGTCTTACACATGGACCCTGCCAGCCCCTGGCATGGGCTATGACTGCAAGGGGCAGAGGTGAGGTCAGGGCCCCAGGATGTCCCCTTCACTCCACACTGAGCTCCACAGCCTGCAGGTTTACTCCAGCCCTCATGGGGTTAACCAGCAGCGCAAGGCACAGAGTGCACCAAGGAGGACCTCAGAACCTCAGCAGGAAGCAGCTGGGGCAGACTGGTGGAAGCTGAGCCATGGGGTGGAGGGAGGGGCACGGGGACAGGCACCCTGTTCCCTAAGCACCGGCAGGAAAGAGGGAGACCCTGTGAGTGCTGTCTGTGCCCAGGCCCCAGGCCAGGGCCCACAGCTTCCTGATCCCCCATTTCAGTGTCAGAGAATTCCCTAACTCCAAGAATCCCAGGACCTCAACCTCCCAAGAGACCTTAAAGGTCACCTCCTCTAACCACATCCCAGCTCACAAATTCTTCCAAGATGTTGACGAGCCTCTCTCTGCACTCCCCCTAGGACGAGACGCTCACTACCTTACAAGGCAGCCCATTCTCCCACCGACCCACCAGAGCTGTGAGTTGTTTCGGAGCTCTTTGTTAAACTGAGCCGAGACTCTGCCTCTGGGGTGCCCCACAAAATTTCATTCTGCTTCTCTTGTTTCCTGATCCTGCTTCGGTGGAAATAGGACACTGAGGATTCTCAAAGCCCAAAGTTTTGGCCAGAGTTGGTCAGCAACAAAGATAATCAGAGCAGTATCCTCCTCCCCAAGACGCCCCCACACCCCACCCACCTGGCCACTGCTTCTCTCTAGTTATCATTCCTGGACGCTGCCACCCTGTGGGAAACTCTGCTCCGGGGCTCAGAGGTAAGTGATGTATGAAGATGTATGGGAAGAGGGATTGGAAGGAGAACAAGAAGAGTTTGAGGCCAAGGGTTTGGAAGCAGAGGTTCCCAGGTGGCCTCCTCCACACCCAAGATTCTCAGCCCCAGATCAAACTCCTGGCTTCCCAGCCCGGGCCCTCCTTCAGGCTGGCTGAGGTCCTCCCAGCCCTGGCCCAGACCACTCCTCTACAGCTCCCTGCCCTCCAGAGGCTGCAGAGTCCAGGCCAGCCTGAGCTGGGATCCCCAGCGCTCTCGCTCAAATCTTGGTTCCAATCCAGATCCTCCCTCTGTCCCACATCCCTGGGCCAGAGGTGCAGAAGCAGAGGTGTCACCACTGTAACGAATTTCAGGGAAGAACTGGGCATGGGGAGACAGGAGTAGCCACCAGCTGGCAGGGACAAGAGTGACTTGAGCCACACCTGAGCCACAACAGTCCCCCACCCCAGGCAGCCTCGGGGAGAAGAATGAAGGCTCCCCTACACCCTCCCAAATGCCTCTGTTTTGCCAGGAGGGAAGGGCAGCAGAGCTTCCAAAGCAGAAGCCCCTTCATCCCCAAAGACTCTGAAACCCTGGTTTGTAGCACCCTCTCCTTTTCTCACCACCCCATACCACGTTCCTGTCCCCTTAATCCACCTCATTCCCACCCAGCACCAATGGATCACCCCCTCGGTCAACCCCCCCCTCCCAGTTTCCTCTTCCATAACAGTGGCCAGCCTAAAAACATCTGGGAGGGCAGGCCTGGCCCTGGTCCTGAGCTGGGGCGGTGGGGCAGGCACAGAGGTTGGCTCTGGATGCATTCTCCAGCTTCAGAAGGGGAGGCGGCAGGGCACCACCGAGCCAGGGGAGGAGGGGAGAGGTAGAAGTTTGAGGGTGGGGGGCAGCTGCCTGTGTCTGTTCATTAACTGCCTGGATTAGCCATTTCTGCCCAGAGGGGTAAGGAAGGAGTGGGAGCTGCTGGGAGGGGGAGAGCAGCAGGGGGCACTCCTGCCAGGCCATGCCCACAAGAAGGGGTGTGGAGGGGTGGAAAGTGATTCGAACCTTCGCCAGCCCTGCGGCCCCTCCTCTCCCACAAGCTTCTCAGCCCTCCAGAGCAACAAGAGCCTGGAGGAGCAGAAAGGAGCCCACCAGCAGCTCTAGCGGGTGTCAGAGGAAGAAATGAAGAGGAAATGTACCAATGCTCCCCTATCCCTCTGCCTGTACAGCCCTGCCATGGGCAGGCAGGTAGCAGGTCTCCCCATGGCCGATGTGTCCCTCCCCACTCCCCTGATCTTGTTTCTGAGGAAACAGGATACTAAGGACTGAGCACCCCCACACCCTCGCTGGCCTCAGTCCCACACAGCCACTGACACCAGCAACTTCCTCAGCAAGCAGAACTCCTTCTGACTGCTTGCTCTCTCAGCACAGTGCCAGCCACACCCCAGGTACCCTGGCCAGATCCACTGAAACAGTGGAGACGGGGTACTGACAGGGTGGCCTCCAGGGCTCACCTAGCCCAGTGACATGCAACCTGCAGGGGCTGACCTCACCTCCCCTAATTTATGTCCTATCTGTGGTCGTGACAGCATCAGTACTGACATCCCGGCAGCCTGGCTGATCCATCCCCCTACACACACACACACACACACACACACACACACACACACACACACAGAGGCAAACACACTCATACTCACCTTTCTAGCAGACCAGCTTCTGGGTGGGTGGTGTCTGGGCCAGGGGGCTCAAGGGGCAGGGGCGATGGGCAGTGACGGGGCAGCAGTGTGGCTGGTGAGAAGCTGATTGTCCAGAGGAGGCTGGTGAGTGAGCCTTGTGTCCAGGCGCGAGCGGGTGTGGGGGAGCAAGGCTGGTCCCAGGGCCACTGTTAAGAGCAACTGAGCGCAGGGCGCTGCTGCCCTGGCTCCCTCCCTGGCGGGCGGGCCATCCCGACCAGCGGCACCGCCTCCTTCCCGGAGTCAGCCAGCAGTCGGCCCCCAGCCGCCAGCTGCCGCCTCCTTTAACCCCTGCAGCACTCTGAGGGCTACCCACACCCAGCTCCCA
>NW_006160055.1:536111-569800 GCF_000334495.1 Tupaia belangeri chinensis | reverse complement strand
CCCCGGGGCGCAGGCTTGCCAGTAAGTTTCCCTGCCCCTCCGAAGCCTCTTCAGGCAGGCCTAACAGCCTCCCTGGGGACCCGAGGGGAGGGGCCAGAGGGCTTGGGGGTGGGGGCAGGTGTGGGCAAGGGGGCAGGGAAGAGTCAGGGTGCCAAGGAGTGCAGAACCCCATGGAGGAAATACAGCTGCAAAGGAACCACAAAGGGCTGCAGGGCAGGGAAGGATGTGTTTGGTGAGTTTAATAATAATAGTAATAATAATAATATAGTAACTCTAAATTTTCATGGGACTGATTTACAGTAATTACAATTCATTTTGTGACCAGTCAAGAATCTCACCTCTGGGGACCAGCAGTTAGCGTAATGGCTATGTCATTGGACTCCCATGTAGCTGACCGCGGTTCAAGTCCCCGACCCAATGGCTTAAACTCACGCCAGGCGCATGTGCGTGCATGCCCAAGATCCCGAGAGGAGAATGGAGGAGAAGGGATTGCAGCATGGCCATCCCCCCTGGAGGGTGATTTCTCACTTCTGTCTCTCTGGCTTTCTGGGGAGTTTATGCGCCCTATAGCAAAACCTCTCAAAAAAAAAAAAATCTCACATCTGAACCTCTTTAGCTATCCAATATGTGATAACAATTGAGTTAGGACATTTGTAAATGTATATTCGAAAATACTGTAGCTGAACTCTAGCTAATGAAATACACACTTCAACTCTCTCTTTAAAAAATAAGATGTATTGATGGAAAGGTGATAAAGCAAATACAGGTGAAGTATCTCTTATCCAAAATGCTTGGAACCAGAAGGGTTTTAGATTTCTGATTTTTTCCAAATTTCTGCATATACATGATGAGATATCTTGGCAATTGGACCCAAGCCTGAATACAAAATTTAACTAAGCTTTCAAATACACCATATACACACAGCCCAAGGATGATTATATACAGTATATTTGTATAGCAGTATTAAGATTGTGATTGGGACCGGCAGTTGACGTAATGGCTATGTCGCTGGACTCCCATGTAGTTGACGCGGTTCAAGTCCCGGACCCGGTGGCTTAAACTCACACCAGGTGCATGTGCATGCACGCCCAAGATCCCGAGAGAAGAATGGAGGAGAAGCGATTGTGACATGGCCATCCTCCCGGGGGGTTATTTCTCACTTTCTTTATCTCTGTCTCTTTCTGTCTTTCTGGCAAGCACACGTGCCCTACAGCAAAAACCTCTCTCCCCACCCCCCCCCAAAAAAAAGAAAAGAAAAGAAATACATGAGTGAAGAAGCAGAGAGGACTACTTTGGAAGGAAGGGAGAAATGCATTGCTGCACACCTACAATATTCTAGGCACTTAAAGACAGTCTCTATGAATCCATTCGGCTGGTTATTATAGCTGAAAAAGTGACCTTAGAGTGCTGCAGAGACTAGAAAGCCAGGCAGGATAGTGTGGAGAAGGAACTCAGATCTTGGACAGGCCGCCTGTCCTCTGAGAGTCAAGCTTCTTGTCACGCGGCTCTCTGAAGGCTGAAAAGGCCCCTCTCATCACCATCTGAGGCAGTGCCCACATCTCTGAGCCTCAATTTCTCCTGCTGCACAATGGGTTTGGACCCAAAGGCCTTTTTCCCCAGTTCCAGCACTAACTTTACTAATTCAATCAAACTTTTGATTTCAGTTTTCCCCAGGAGAGGGAGAAGCCCAGGAGGGACATGGTTTTGGAGCATTGAGGCCAGAGCCATGAGAGATGGTCAGCACTTTGGAAGGCAGCAAGCAGTAACAACAAAACCCTTGGGGATGGGGTGGAAGGGGCATCTTCTCAGGAGCTTTCAGGGGAAGGGCATCCCTGCCTCCCAAGCCAGATGAGTTCATCCCCTCCTGGCCAGAAAGCCAATCTGGGCTCCCAGGTCTCCACTTCCAGCATCTCAGAACCCACCAGCCTTATCAGCAGCATGGTATTCAAGTGTGGATGCTCCCCAGAGATGGCAAAGCTGGTGGAGAATGGGCCACCTATGGGGTGCAGCAGTGGCATGCTGCGCAAGAGCAGTCGGATCCCACCTGGTGACCGTAGTTCAAATCCCAACCCTATCAGCCTGAAATATGCGGCATACACACAAATGGCAGACTGGAGGAGGGGGAGCATGACATGGCCAGACCCTGGGGACAGTGCTTCTCTCTCTCTCATCTCTATCATGAATAAAGAAAATAATTGCCCAAGAAAAGATGATGGAGACTGTGGGGCGTGGAAAGCACTTGATCCAGGGCTCCCCATTCCCTTTCCTTAGCCCTAAGTCAAGTCTCTCACTCATAGCCCAATCCCTAGCCCCACTCCACCGCTGCAGAGTAAAGGCCCCTCAGGCTGGGACCCACCTTGGTCAGGAGTGGGAAATTGGATGTCTCCCTGTCAGGCTCTGCTCATTGTCCTCTAGAGAGGGGTGGGGAGAGTAAGCTGTAAAACTGGAACCACTTCCCAGCTCAGCCATCAGAACAGCAGGACACGCCACCCTCCCCATCCCTTCCTCTCAACTCACACCAAATTACCCTGACTGACACCAGAGTCCCGAGTCCCCACAGACCACTACAAGTCCCGGCTTTGCACCAGGGCATTCCAGGTTGCTGATGCAGCCCCTGCTGGATCCTTCTCTCCCTCCACCCCCACACCTTTGACCTCCACACCCTTTTCTTCCACCATTCCCTCCTCTCTCTATCAGCATTCAGGGCTCAATTTAAAAGTCACACCCTCTGGGATCCCTCCAGCTGCACCTGCTGGTCCTCCCTGTCCAGTGCGCCACACCAGGGCACTAGCTCCTTTCCTGAAGCTGTGGTGTAGTCAGTGGGTGTATTGGAGGGCCTCCCACTTGTCGAGCAATGAACGGTTCATTCGTCCTGACCTTTTCCTTTCCTACTTTGTCCAGTGCCTGGCACAAGGTGGCATGCAGAGTCCCAATAAATGAGGAATGAATAAATGAATGTTCGAGAGATGGCTGAACGGATTGCAAGTTAATCATTGAATAAAGGGGCATTTTTAAATGCAAAATACTGCACAACTCTGTACCATGATAACTCTATGCAAACTTCTATCTTTGCAACTGTACAGCCACATGCAGGAAAACCAACTCTGCAAAGACACAGATACACAGAACCCCAAACACAACTTATAGACCCCCCAGGTCTGTAGCAGATCCAGGGAACCCTTCCCCAATTATACCCAGCAGCCTTTGCAGGTTCTGTTCTCCATCCCCCAAGCTCACCCTTCTTCCCAGCCTGCCTGCCCCAGTTCCTGGGCAGGAAACACAAAGAGAAGAAGCAAAGCAGCTGGCAGATTTCAAAGACGAGGAAAGCCTTCCTCTTTTCCCAAGAACTATCCCACAGCCCAGCATCCATCCACCCCCCCAGCTCTACCAGTGTCAACCCCACGATCACACACACTCTCACTCTTGCTCACTCTCATGCACACAGTCACACACACACACATACTCACACTCACACACATACAGCGAGAACTGCTTTCTGAAGAAACTTGCTCAGCCCCCTTTTTCTTCCCTCCCAACTCCTCAGACTGGTCTCCCCTCCTCTTCCTAGCCACTGAGGACTCAGGAGTCCCAGATTTCCAGTCCCCCATCTCCCACCCTCCTCCCTACTTCCCTAAGCCAACCCCATGCCCCTTCCCCTCCTCCCTTTTCCCCTCCAGCCCCAAGTGCAGGATTGCACATCTGGTTCCAGTTGTGGTTGGTCCTTTCAGGGGTAGGCCTGGGGGTTTCTCATAAAACTGAATAATACCAGTGTTAGAGCTGGGGAGGGGAGGGCTGGAGGTGGAGGGGTGGGAGAGGGAGAGAACACGAGAGCAGGAGCTAGGGAGACACAGAACCAAGAACGGAGAAGGGCAGTGCCTGGCATCTAGTGGGCACTCAGTGGGTGCTTGTCAGCCAAAGACAGAGGCTGCAGAGACAGATGGCAGGAAAGCCAGGAGCAGAGAGAATGGGACAAAGAGGGGGTAAGAAGCAGAGACCGAGAAAGAGGACAGCGATGGAGCTGGGGGCGGCGGGACAGCGCCATGGAGCAACAGAGAGGCCATTGAGAAGAGCAGGGAGAAATGAATTGTGTGTGTCTGGGCCAGGTGCTGAGTTAGGCTCTCCCACTGGAAGAGGAGGGACGTGACGGAAAGGGGACACGAAGGGCATGGAGAAGCAGGGAAAGGCCAAGGGGGAGCCAGAAGACGGGCCAAAGCCCAGGAGTGTGATCAGGCTCCCCTGGCCTCTTAGCCGTACCCTGAAAGACCCCTCAGTTTCAGGACCAGAAGGAAAGGGTCACCCCAGAGCTGCCCTCCTTCATCTCTTCATTTCATTTTACTCAACACGGAAGTGCTTATCTGCACCAGGCCTTTCCCACCTATTCTGCACAGCTCGCCACCAACTCAGAGAGAACTCAGGGCAGCGTTAAGCAAAATCACAGAGCAGCTGATGAAAGACACAGAGTTTGAATCTAGGTCTTCCCACTGACAGCTGTGTTACCTTATGACACATGGAGGGTAGCCTGTCACATGACTCCTGCTTTCTGAAGAAACTTGCTCAGCCCCCTTTTCCTTCCCTCCCAACTCCTCAGAATGGTCTCCCCCTCCTCCCCCTAGCCACTGAAGACTTAGGAGTCCCAAGTCATTGGACTCTTACCTCCTTATAGCACTAGGGGGAGGTTCCCCTGAACTGGGCTGTAGGCCAACCAGAACTCCCAGCCCACAGGGGTGGCTTCCCAAATCTTCCTATGACGGGGGAGGGTGGTAGTTTCCAGGGGAGATGTTGGAGCCACCCCCTCTTGTGTCCTTGGCCCTCACTGTCTTCCCTCTCCATCACAGATGGGGTGGACCACATGGCTGGGTCCCTCCAACACACTGTAGCCTGGGAGCCAGGCTGAGGAGAGGATGGTCACCCTAGGCATTGGGTCAATGTCTGTACATGTGTGTGGTACACCCCTTTTATCACACCCCTCCTACTGAAGCTAGGGGTGAACTTAGGCTGTCCCCCAGATGTTTGCATCTCACAGTGGCCCCCTGGGACCTCCCCTTACTAGCCTTTCTCCAGAGCTGACCTCAGAAGCCATACCCATGCTGCTACCCCCCAGATCCCCTCTCTTCCTCCCTTCTGTTCTGACACTGGGTTCACTTCCTTTTATCATCCTTAAATCTCAGGCCAGATGGAGGCAAGAGCAGGGGTACCCCCTCCTCACCACCACATCTTCTATCTGCATATATTTGCATTCATTTGCATTTCCTCTCTACTTACAGAAATGGGCATGGCATCAGGCCCTTGCTACAGTCCCCCAGGGAGGGGGAAGTGCTGGGCCTTCCACATTCCAGCTGCCTACTCAGACTTGTACCCTAGTAGCAAGCAGAGGATTGGAAGGGCATGGGGAAGCAGCCTGCCAAGATCTGGTCTCCAGGACACACAGTGGCAGCGCCTCCCTCCTGCCTCAGTTTCTAGCCAGGAGGGCACATGGATCCAGTACCAATCACTTTATACAGGGAGTTAGAACCTCAGGTTCCAGTGACACTCAGCCACCAATGCCTTTAGAGATTTCAGATAGGTCTCAGTACTTCTTGGCTTAAATCTCCTCATCTGATGGCCTTAAAGGCCCCCTGGAGATTCCTGGGAACACACTTCTGGGCAGATACTAGCCCATGGCAGCTGCTGTTGTTCACTGCACACAAATCCTTCTCCTGCAACCCCAAGAATCATGGTCTTAAAGTTAGAAGAGGGACAGCCTCATGGCTTGGTGGTTAAGGGAGCAGATCCTACCTGGTGGATAGTGGTTCAAACCTAACCCTAGAGGTTTGAAACACACACCGGGTAGGTGTCAAAAATCCCAACAGGATGGAGAAATGGAGAAGGGATTGCTGTGTGACCATGCCCCATTGGGGGAGTGCTTTTTCCCTCTCTGTCTCTCACCCTCTGGAAACACACACACACACACACACACACACACACACACACACTGGAAGGGCCCTGGAGATTTAGCTGTTCACAAGGCAAGATTCCCTTGGGCTTACCCTATCTCTCCAAAAAACTACTGCCTTCAGCTAGATCCTTCATGAGGCCCATCACTCCACCCATCCCATCCATCATCCTAAACCCATTTTATAAGGTTTCTAGACTGGACAATAGAGGGATCCCCTAGCCCAAGATTATCCAATTTCAAGAAGCTGTTGGCAGGGGCCATGATGAAATTCTTGGAGACAAGATAGAAAGCTGAGTGGATTCCTAGGCAGCAAACACGGGGTGTTGATTAATAGATCAATGTCGACTTCCTGACTTGCCAAAGGGCTCTGTCCTCTGCCCTGGCTTGTTCTACATACTTATCAGTAACTTAGGTTAAGACTTAGAAGGGAGGCTTACCAAACACACAGATGGGGGAAAACATAGATGGAAAAACCAAGATGCTGAACTGAAAATAAATGTGAAGCTGACTTTATAAACGTGCCAGACTTAGCAAGGAAACTTTTATCTATGTTCTGAACTAGGGTTCAAAGTCATAAGAAGTATTTTTGAATTAATAATAGTTCATGTAGGGACCAGTTGGTAACATAGTGGTTAAGGTAACTGGATCCCACATGGCTGACTGTGTGGTTAGAGTCCTGGAGCCAACGGTGTCAAGAATGCACAGGATACATGCACATGTGTGCCCAAAATCCCAAGAGGGAGGAGAAAGGATTGTGGTGTGGCCATGCCCCATGGGATGATTTCTCGCTTTCCCTCCCCTCTTTCTCTCTCTCTTTCTACTGAAAGAGACAGAGAGAGAGAAGGATGTAAGATTTACTGAAACTGGAATAAGGTTTAGCTGACGGTAAACTACAGCTGTCCCCCAAGGACAGGCGCTTGTCCAGAGCAAGGAGGTGAGAGTTCCACTGGACTTCGTGCTGCTCAGACATCGCCAGAAACGACAAGTTCTCCTCTAGACCCCACAAACCAAAGAGCCTCCAGAAAAGGTCAGCAAAGGGCTCTCAATAAATATTTTCTGAATAAAAGCCACAAGGAAAGCTTAAATAAATTGGGCCCAGGACCAGTGGATGGCGTAATGGTAATGTCACTAGACTCCGACATAGTCGACCATGGTTCACATCCCAGACTGGGTGACTTGAATCTCATACCGAACACATGTGTGTGCATGCCTAAATTCCAAGAGGAGAAGAGACTGTAGCATGGCCATCTCCCCTGGGGGGTGATTTTTTGCTTTCTGTCTCTCTCTCTCTCAGGTGAGTGCACGTGCCATACAGCAAAAAATCTAAAAAAATAAATAAAAAAAAAAATTGGACCTAATTTTTATTTCCAGTAATAAATAAAAGGCACAACAGGCATCATTAAATACTTGAAAATCATCCTGAGAAAGTGATCCAGGGTAAACTCCACTGCCCAAGTCCCTCGTCTCTTGGCTCTTGGCTCTCTGCCCCCTTAACTGTGAACTGGTTGAGGGCTAGGACCATTTCCCATTCACCTCTGAATAGCTAAAAGGCAGGACAGCTAGGCGCAGCAGCTAGGGGTGGGCAGCATCCTGAAAGGGCCAGGCCTCTGGGTACTGGCCGTTGGGGCGTGCCAGCCATACCACAAGAGCTGACTGTGCTAGGGGAGGCAAGGAGGCCCAGCTGGAGGCAGAACATTCGGATCACACATGCTGTCCCAGGTAGGCCTTCATGCTGGCCTCCTACTCTCTTCCAGACCTCTCCCCTTATCACTAATGAGTCACCCCATAGGGACTGGCCCCAGATGGACACCCTACCCATAGCCCAGAGCTGCCCCCTGGCCCAGGCCCAAGCCTTTGGTTCCTCTCCCTCCTCTATCCCCTCTCCCTCCACTCCATCACCAGCACAGCCTTCTTCCTCCTCCTCGCTCTTCAGTGCACCTACCTCCCTTCCCGTCACCGTCCTCAATCTTTCTGCCCCATTTCTTCTCCCTGACATCTGCCACATCTCTCCAGCTTCCCACCAAGGACCATTCTCCTTGCCCTGGGCTTCAGTGATGGGTTGCTGAAAAGCCAGCCTGTGCCCTACCCTCACCATCTCCCCATAATCTTTTGTTGGTTAGTTGGTAGGTTGGTTGGTTTTGGCTAAAGGATGTGTGCACTCACCGGAGAGAGGGAGAGAGAGGGAGATAGTGAGAAATCACCCCCTAGAGGGGATGTCTGCCCTGCAGTCCCTTTCCTTCATTCTCCTCTTGGGATTTTCAGCATTCACGCACACATACCCAGCATGATTTTTCAAACCGCCAGGTCCTGAATCCAAACCGCACAGCCCGTCATATGGGATGGAGCCTCCCTAACCACCATGCACCTGCTGGCCCTCTCCATAGTTTTTAATTATATAGCACTTGCAGGGCTGGAGGGGGCTGGAGACTTTCCCCCTGAGGACTTGGGTTCTGTCACTACAGACAGTAGTCATCACTGTGCTCTACCTTGAAAGGGGTGCTCTTCCTTCTGGGGTACGAGAATCAGAAACCTGACCCCATCCCAGGAGTGGAGTGGAGGGGAGAGAGCCCAGGCTTTGGGGTTGCGTGGAACAGAATGGAAGTTAGCCACCCCACTCACTGTCTGTGTGACCTTGGGCAAGTTACTTCACTGCTCTGAGCACTGAGTGCAGGGTCTGACACAGGGGCCCCCTCCATAAATGTCAGCTCCCTCCCACATCCTCCTCCTGCAAAGCAGTCATCACCACCCCGAACCCCAAGTCAGATTCATCTCTCTCCCTATATCTCTTCAGCCCTACTAAAGGCGCAAAGGTATTGCGTGCCCTCCAGGTGACAGATACTGCTCTTCCAGCTTCATGGGCATCGACTCCTTTTAATCCTCCCAGCAGCCCTGTGGGCACTGACTATCGCCAACCCATTTCACAGGTGAGGAAAGCAGAGTTGAGAGACATTTGCTATGATGGCTGTCCTAACTGACGCAGCAGCACTAAGGCACAGGGGCCACAGGTGAGGAAAGCAGAGTTGAGAGACATTCGCTATGACGGCTGTCCTTCTAACTGATGCAGCAGCACTAAGGCACAGGGGTCTCAGGACCCCGCCAGTCGGCATCCCACACAAGGCAAGACTGTCCTGGTCCCTGACAGGTGCTCAGCCAGCCTTGCCTGCACACTCAGCCCTCAGCCTCACTGCCCACACCCAAGAAGACTCCCGCTGCTAAGAGGGAATCTGCTTCCTAGGACCCATGGTTCTGCTACACAGAGAAAACATCCTTGAAACTTTATTCAAAAATCCCCTCCATACACACACACACACACACACACACACACACACACACTTGATCATTCACAATCTCCCAGAGAAGTAGCTTCACAGGCTGGACATGCCTGGCTCTCGCCCACTTTCTGGATCTTTCCACACTCAGTTGCTTCTCTGGCTCTGATCCTTTTTCTATTGGCCCTCCCTCATTCGTTCACTCATTCATGCTTTCTGAGTGTCCACAGTGGACCAGGCCCCATGAGGCCCTGCAAGCCAAACCTAGGACATGGGTCCTGCCCTCAGGGACCAATTGGCCTAGAAGAGACAGAGACACAAACAGTGCCAAGGAACACAGGCAAGAACAGGCACAGAGGGAGGAATCTCTTGGTTCCCAACAGCTCCTGGGAACTTACCATACTCCAGGCCCTGTGATGAGGCAGCCCTCCCCGCAGCTCCCTGCTTTGTACAGTGGAGGGTTCATTCACCACAGATGAGGGCATCCAAAGTCAAGACTGCAAATGTGCAGCGGGCATAGGATGTGGTCCCCAAGTTTGTACGACTATTTTTTTCTTTTTAAAAGTGTACCCATTTAATTCTTTGATGGGCAAGATCATGGGGCACCTGCAGGGTCTTGACACCATGATGCACTCCCAGCTTCAGCCAGCCCCAGATCACAGTACATGAAGCCCGGTATATTCAGGAAGCCTTCTGGGTATGATCTTAGACCCTTCCCATGTCGTCAGCAGACAGAGAGTCATGTCTGGCCACTAGGCCACTGTTCAGCACCTCCCACCCCCACCCTCCCACCCACACACACCCTGTGCTTTTATCCAGGTACATGATGCAGTGGTGGCTTCACCAAAATGACAGTCTCCAAACACTAGCCTCAGCCATTCTCCCACTTGGGTGACTTACTGCCACCTTCAGACATTTGACCTTTACCCTGGTGGGCTTCAAGGTAGTTGGAGACACTGTCTAAAAAGATGCAAGTGGGGTTGGTGGGCACCCCTCCCAGAAGGGCTTGCTTGAGACACTGCTCCTGGTCTGATGAATGGGACAGGAATGGGGCTACAAGGCCCTGTACCCCGGGAGGCAAATGTCCCAGCTGCTTCCCAAGGCCTCTGGGTCAGAGCTCACAAAACGTCGATGAGAATTTAGAGCGGATCAGCCCGGTCCTCTCCTCTCCTCATGGTGATGAGAAAGCAAGGCCCGGGAAGGACAAGCAGTGAGTCCCAAGTCATTATAGGAAGAAACCACTGAGTCAACCCCAGAGGCAGGTCTGCAGCTCTCAACCTGGTAATCCGGCTACTGCTTCCTGGTGTCCCTAGGGGAGGAGGCTCTGCCCAACCATCTGGGGCTGGAAACAGGAATCCCACCTCAGCCCCTAACATCCATGAGAAGGGCAAGAGACTCGGACCCCTGGGGCAGTAAGGGACCCACAGAGCCTGGATAAAGGACGCTTGGCTTCAGGAGAAGCTCAGTCCACCTATGCACGATGACCGAGCGGAGCCTGGGGAGGGTGAGCAGGGTGGGGGCCACAGCTGGAGGCCCTCCCTCTGGGTGCTCCTCACCAGGGACCCCACGGGCAACTGTCTTCTTGGAACACTGTGTTCAGGCTGGGTCTTGGCTCAAGCAAGCTACCCTGGCAAAGCTCCAGTTGCCTGTTTAATAATGTACAGCCAATCGGCCATTAACTGCAGATTAAAAAAAATAAAGTTTGGTGGTTGTTTTTGTTGTTGTTGGTTTTTTCCCCCCTTCCTGGTAGTTGGTGTTGGTTGTGAAAAACAAGTCTCTGCTGGCCGGCATCCACGGAAATCAGCCTGACCTGGCTGGGGGATTCTGGCAGATTCCACCTGCCTTTGCTCACCCTAACCCCACCCCACCCATGCCCAGGCGCCAAAGTGCCCATTCCCACCTCCGCACTCCTGGCGACATCCTGGGTCTGCTACCCTAGGGGAGCCTCAGGGTGGCCTAGCAGGACTCTGGAGGAAGATGTGGGATGTGCTAGCAAGGGCAGAGGGAGGGCAGTGGGAGCCCAACTCGAAGCAGGCCCATTGCTCCCTAGGAATTCCACTCCTGTCTGGCCAGTCAGGAGCAGAAGGTGGAGCTGGCGCAGCCCAACCAGGTAAAAGGAGTTAAGTCAAGAGCCAGGCAGCTGGCTCTCCCAACCTGGACTGGGCAAGGGAGCTGGGATACTGGGCCTGTCCCCCTTGGGTCCCTGTCTTGGACCACAGCTCTGTGGTCCATGTGAGAGTCAGGTTCACAGTATGATCGGGGAGCTCAAATGCAGAACACACAGAGAGAGCAGTCAGCGCCAGACCAGTAAGACACTCAGTGGACAGTGGGATCCTGAGCTGTCTGCAGCAGTGGGCCTGGGTGAGAAAGCCTCTCCCTACCTCTTCACCCTGGCAGGACACTGACACCCCAGACACATGAGCAGGGCAGTGCAGCGTAGTGACAAGAGCCAGCAGGACCCAGGGGCTGGGCTTTAAGTCTCTGCTTTGATTCCCTGGTGATGCTGGGCCAGCCTCAACCCCTCCCTCAAGCTTCCACCTCATTGCTCTGCTATGAGCAAAATGGGTTGGGAGTCCCCATCCTCCCTAGGGATCCTAGCCTGAGAGGAGATGCCTAGGCCGGAAGCAGGGTAGCTAGAGGTCTATAATCATGATGATAACATGTCCTTTTATGGAGCTCCGGGTATGTCCCAGGCACTGTATTTTATTTCTCCTAATGACTCTAAGCAGGTACTGTTATTTTCAGCACGATACAGATGAGAAAACAGCCTTAGGGGTTACGTCACTTGTCCAAGGTCACAAGGTTACTGAGTGATAGCGACAGGACTTGAACGCAGGCAGTTTGGACTCAGGGCTCTTCACGTGCAGCTTAGAGATCCCAGTCAAGGGCAGGGGCCCAGACCGCACTGCCAAGAGCCCCAGCAGCCTCTCCTGCCATGCCTGGACATGCGCCAGCTGTCCCCGCCTCCCACCATCCAACCTCTCAGGTTTCCCTGGTCCTTTACTTTCCTCCTGCTCCCTACCCGCCCCCCGAGCTTTCTGCTCCCCCCAAAGCAGAGGCACACACAGACACAGCCACCCATCATGCACCCTCACACACTTACGCATACACACATGCACACAGGCAAGCACTTAAACTCATGCACACACATACTCCACACGTCTAGGCACAGGCATACATGCACACGTGCATGTGCACACTCAGCATGCACACTCCCATGCATAAAGGCCTCAAAGATCCACACTGCAGATGCTGCCCCCACACAGGCACATGTACACATGTACAAATGCACAGGATCCACAGACACTAACACACATCGACTTGCGCATGCAACCCATGTATGCATGCATACATGCATACACACACACACACACACACACACACACACACGCACGCACACTGGCACACAGGCAGGCGCATAAGCTCCATCCATGGGCTGTCTGGGCAGGCAGAGCTGGACAGGTGTCCGCCGTGCCTCCCAGGGGGTTATTCCAAAGGCGAGAAGGCTGCCGGCTACTAATACCGCAGTGCATTCCAGGCCTGAGATAAGCAGCCCCAAGCATCCTCGGAACGCTCAGGCCTCAGTGTCTCACCCCTGTGGATTCCACCCACCCGCAGTGCCGTCCTGGAGGAGCCGCAGAGGTCAGCGCCGCCAACAAGGACGCCTTGGCCAGGAGCCCGCCCCACTCTCTTTTCTGTTTCTCTCTTCCCAGTGACCCCAGGCCCACAGTGGGCCTCAGTTTCCACACAGGGAAGGAGAAAGGACATCGGTTTTCTTCCCATGAACCGGGCCATACTCCAAATTGTCCCCCCACACACAGTCCACAGCCACCCATAGTCCCTCCCACACAGCATGCTGCCTCCTACACTAAGTCCTCTTTGCCTGGACAGAGGGGATGGCAGGGAGGCTAGGGAACCCCTCTTACAGGGAGCTCAGCACCTTACCTCATGGCATCTTCAACACTAACCGATGAGGTCATAGATACTGCAGCTGTCTGACAGGTGCGGAAACTGAGACGCACGGAGATAATAGGGATATGAAGTAAGAGACCAGAATTTGAACCCAGGTCTTCCAACTCCCAAGCCAGGGATCATCCGATGACCTCAAATATTCTCCCTGCTGGACAACTCTGAAAATCCCCTTATTTCAGTGCACTGGGTAGATCAGGGGCAGAGACCTTCACAGGGGCAAAACCCACATCTATGCTAGATTCTGGCCTGGGGAGCTCTCAGTAACATATCCCCAAAGTGTCAGGTATGTGGGGGTTGCCTTGGGGTCTCTGCAGCTGCTTTAAGGTGGGAGGCTTGTCCCTAGAGCAGAGAACAGAGCTTGTCCCTAGAGCAGGAGGATGTGGGCCCCTCAAGCTCCTGAGTCAGAACGCTCTGGAGGAAACTTGGGATCTAAGAAGAGAGGGCATTCCCCATCCACGGGGTCAAAAGGGAGGTCAGGACAAAGGCTGGGACTTAGGGAACATGGCAGTATCCTGAGAGTGATATGAACATGCAGGTCCCAACATGCACAGAAGAGAGAGAGAGGAACTCACAGGGACTCAGAGAGAAAATTCACACCAGAAAGAGAAAGGGGGCGGGGGGAGGATGCAGGGGAGGAAGGGCTCTGCAATGCCTTCAGGGGAGAGGCGGCAGGAGAGGACAGAGAGCAGCCATGCAGAGGCGGGAGCTGGGAAGTTCTAAGGTCTTGGTGATTCCAGGTAGCAGCCCTCACTTGAGTCTCTTTCTTCCTCTGTAGCATGATCAATGTTCTAGGGCTGCAGTTTTAGGAGACTGTTTGTTTGTTTGTTTTGCCAGAGTGTACATGCACTCACCAGAGAGAGAGACAGAGAGAAGAGGAGGGAGAAAGTACCTCCCAATGGAGTGTGGTCACAGTGCAATCCTCTCTCCTCCATCTCTCCACCCTGTTGGGGTTTGGGGCACACCGGGTATGTTTGTCAAGCCACCAGGGCCAGGACTCAAATTGCAGGCAGCCATGTGGGATCTGCCTCTTTAACTACTAGGCCACAGGACTGGTCCTCTAGGTCAGTGGTCTCCAGTCCCCAGATCATAGACCAATACTGATCCATGGCCTATTAGGAACTGGGCCACAAAGCAGGAAGTGAGCAGCTGGCAGGCAAATGAGCAAAGCTTCACCTGTGTTTATGGCCGCTCCCCATGAGTTCTGTCTCCTGTTAGATCAGTAGCAGCATTGGATTCTCATAGGAGCATGCAAGGGATCTGAGTTGCATATTCCTTATGATATTCTAATGCCTGATGATCTGAGGTGGAGCTGAGGCACTGATACTAGCGCTGAGGAGTGGCTGCAAATACTGCATTATGGTGAGCTGTATAATTATTTCATCATATATTACAATGTAATAATAATAAAAATAAAGTGCATAATAAATGTAATATGCTTGACTCATCTCAAAACCATCCCTCTCCTCCCAATCCATGAAAAAATTGTCTCCCATGAAACCCTGCTGTCAAAAAGGTTGTGGACCATGGCTCCAGGGCAGCTGTTCAAAAGTCTCTCTTTCTCTCTCTCTCTCTCTCTCACACACACACACACACACACACACACACACACATATATCCCTAAATCTCAAGTGTCCCTCTAGACAAGTCAGTCAATACAGACAAGGACAGTTGGGCATTTCTCAAATGAAAATGTTGTGACACTGAGAAGGGCTTTGGCTTCCCTGAAGGTGCCCAGGATTTGGGGGAGGAAGCTGGTGGGGAATACCCAAGTATCCCCATGGACTCAGTTTCCCAGAAAGCAGCCACATTAGCCAGTAGAATGGAGACGTGAGACTTCATAAGCACGGGGAGGAGAGGAAGGAAGCAGGGCCTCGGACTCTGGGCGTGACTTTCCCAGCCTGCAGGGGATCAAGGAGGGTCAGAGCAGCTCCCGAGCTTGAGAGCAGCCGACCAGGCTCATAGAGGGCAGGACCTTGGCTGGCAATGAAAGCCCTGGGTGCAGGGACACAGGGGAGCAGAGCCGCAGCAGGGAGTACAACTAAAAGGGGCGTGTGTTCCCCCGAGGCCGGCCCCAGGACGGTAAGGCAGCTGTGCTTCCCAGAACCCAGTGACCCTAAGGCCAGCCGCTTCTGTGCTGCCCGCTGGCCCCACTCTGAACAAGCCAGGCAGCCTTACATGGACATTCAGGGAGAAGGCATTTATCAACCGATGAGGCATCGAGGACGACAGCAATAGAGCTCCCCCACTCCCCAGCCCTGCCTAACTTCGCCCCAAGGTGCCGGTCTCCTCCCACTGTCTGCACACACACCCGGCCCTTTCCAGAGCCCCCCTCCTTCTTGGGACAGGGCAGTAGGCCAAGGCCAGTGCTAGAGGCTGGAGAGGAGAGAGGGCAGGACATAACTCCTGCTTTCACAGCTGGGAGCTGAAGAGAAGGCAGAGAAGAGAGACAGAATCTATGAAATAAGGACCCGTGCAAAAAGTAATCACCAGGGGCTGGCAGGTAACATGGTGGTTGGGGCACTGAACTCCCCCCGACCATGGTTCAATTCCCACACTTGGCAGCTTGCTTTCTCACTTTCCCTTTCTCCCTCTTTATCTCTCTCTGGTGAGCATGCATGCCCTGCAGCAAATGAAAAAGTAGTAATGATGATAAATAAAATTAAATAATTCTTTTTAAATAAAGAGCTTATCATTTAAAAAAAGTAATCATTTACCACGAGTCCATTCGGCAGAAAGATAGAAGCAATGATATATATCGATATCCATGCATAATCTTTATCAAATGAACAGAAAAGCTAGATTAGGGTAGGGTTTTCAAGTTCATCTGCTTGACCCAAACCAATTAACCAAAACAAGACATTTTTTGAGGAAACTAGGGGAAATTGAATACAGACAGGGTAGTAGCTGATCTTAGGAAATTATTATTAATTATGGTAACTGTGATAATGGTATTATGGCAATGTCAAAACAAAAGTCCTTATCTATGAATGATATATACTGAAGTATTTAAAGTAAAATGATATAATGTCTGGAATTTGCTTTAAAAACACTTCAGGAAAAAAAAAGGAGGGTGTTGGGGGAAACAGATGACACAAAAAACAAGAAATAGTTGCTGGTTGCTGCAGCAGAGGGGTGGGTGAAAAGGAGTTCATTATACTATTCTTGGTACATCTGTCCTACGTGTTTTAAATCTCCCAGAGGAACAAATTCACATGTACACAAAATAGAACAGAAGTTTGCCGATCGTGTGTTTCCTAAAGTATAATACTCAGGATGGTTTTAGTTGGAAACATGGCTCAACAATTTCACGCATTTAGGAATATACTAGGGGCCAAAAGGTGGTGCAGCAGTAATACAACTGGACCATATGGAAAAGGTCCTAAGTTCTCATCTTGGGATCTCTCTGAGCATGCCGGGAGTGCCTATGTGTCCCTGCGGTCCTAACTGCTGAAATTGGGGGTGGATGGAGGCATGGAGACCAAGCTGGGGTCTCTTTCTTTCTGTCTCTCTGGAAATAAATAAGTTTAAATAAATATATATTTCTATATATAAATATGTAAGATAAATATATGCATATATATTGACTTAATATTTATTCATGTATAAAGTTATAGATCAAGCCTATACATTCTATCACATAAAATGAGTAAAAGGATTTATTTAAAAAAAAAAAAAAAAAAGGGCAAATCTTTTTCTAAAAAAATGAAGTGACTAGAGCAGCAATGGCATGGAGGTTAAGGCAGCTGGAGCCCACATGGCCAACTGCACAATCGTAGTCCCAGACCCAGTGGCTTGAAAATTATGCCAGATGCATGTGCATACGTGCCCAAAATCCCAAGAGGAGAATGGAGGAGAAGGGATTGGAGTGTGGCCATCTCCCCTGGGGGGCTCTCTTTCTCTGTATCCAGCAAACACATGCACCTTATAGCAAAAAAATTTTAAATGAGGCTAGAAGGTGGTGTGGTGGTTAAGGCACTGGACTCCCACATGGCTGACCACAGTTCGAGTCCCAGACCTGGCACCTTGCTTTCTCACTTTCCCCCTCTCAGTCTGGTCAGATTTTTAAAATAATAATAATAAATATAGTTAAATAAAATAATTCTTTTTAAAAAATAAAACTCTTTTTTAAAAATAAAGTGAATAGTGTGGGATAGTGGATAGGATGGGAAAGGAGAATATGTTTGATAGTAGTTTGGAAACCAGGAAGCTCATCCAAACCCCCCCCCCTCCCCGTGTGGAAAGCCACAAACAGTCCTGTGGCACCGCTTCATCTGCTTACCACATACACAGGTGTATGTCTACACCGGAGATCCCAGTCAGAGAGGACGGACCCAGCTAGCAGTGGGTGGCCAGCGAGGACAGAGAGCAGCGATGGTAAACAACAATGACAGCAACCAGTTACCATGAGCAGCAAGGACAGAGAGCAGCGATGGTAAACAACAATGGCAGCAACTGGTTACCATGAGCAGCGCTGCCTGGCTCTTTACTGCTTTCTCTCTAATCCCCCACCATTCTCAAATGCCCATTTTACAGATGGGGACATTGTGACTGAGAGAGGGTCAATGACTTTCTCAAAGCCCCAAGGCCACTGGGCGGCAGGGCCAAGATCTGACTCCACATCTCTCTAACACCCACGCCTGCACTCATTGAACTTTGCAGACAGGCAGACAAAACCTGGCAGTCAAAGAGTTGGAAAGGAAGGCAAGGACCATATGACCTTTGGGAAGGAAAGGGGAGGAAGGGGAGGAAGGTGGGGAGGGCCTGGGCTGTGTAACAGTTTGGGGTACCTGGACAGTGATACACAGAATGCAGCAAAAAGGGAAGGACAGCACACTTGGAAGGAGGTTAGGCCAGTAGGAAACTAGAAGGTAGAAATGGAAAGCTGGGAGCCTTGTTCAAAGTTCCACAGCATCACACTCCTGTGCATTAGGCCACAATTATACCAACTCAGTCTGATGAACAAAAACAGGGAGAGGAGAGCAATAACCCTAATGTGAGATTCACAGGGGGGACCATCATAAAGGGCCCGCTTGCTGTGTGTCCTGAGCCCGGAGCAGGCCTGAAGATCTAGCAATTATGCTAGTACCTTCCTGACGGCCCGGGGTTCCAACTCGATACCTCCCAGAAGCCAGGAATGCACTGATGAGGGACATGAACCGTCTTTCTACAAAGCTCTCAGCCTCTGGGAGACCCCATCCATCTTTCCCGGCTGCCAAGATGTCCTAGGGAAGTAGAGGCCCTGAGCAAGTCTTGCCTCTCATTCTCGCCTCTTCTCTCAGAACTGGGTCCTGTGTCCTGAGCTGAGACAGGCTGCAGGGACTTAATGCCAGGCTGTTCGGGGAAGTCAGTATTGGATACCAGTAGCTCAAGGGTCCTGGCTCCACCCACTTGTTATCCGGGTGATGTTGGGCAAGCAGCTTGAGTGTTCTGGGCCTCAATTTCCCCTCCTCCCCACCTTACCTTTGCTGTTCCTGCTAAAACTGGAATAATAGTAATAGCAACTTCCTCGTAGGGCTGTTTTGAGAATGTATTAATGTAATTCACGTAAAGTGCTTTGCAAGGAACCTGCTGCTTAATTGCTTAATACATGATGATCACGGGGCCAGTCTGATAGCCTAGTGGTTAAGAGAGCTGGATCCCACTTGGCTAACGGTGGTTCAAATCCCAGCCCCTCGCAGCTTCAAAAATATGCTGGACACATGTGCATGCCCAAAATCCCAACAGGATGGAGAAATGGAGGAGATTGTGACCACACCCTAAGGGGGCGGTGCTTTCTCCCACTCTCTGTTTCTGTCTCTCTGGAGAGTGCACATGTCCTTTGGCAATTAAAAAATAATAAATGATAACTACTATTAATATTATTATTATTACTACTATTAAGAACTATCCCTTTTGAGATCCACAGGGAACCTGGTACCTAATTGCTTAATAAATGATAACCACTATTATTAGTAGTACCATTATTATTATTAATATTATTATGATGATGAACGATCCCATCAGAGATCCACCCTTGGGCCTTCAGGAACTCAAGGCTCTGATGAGACTAGGCAGAAGGAAGCGGCTGGTGGGCAGCAGCCTTCGGGACAGAGGCCGCTGGATGCCTCTGAGGTAGAGGGCGAGAGAGCAAGTGGAGGCCCAGGCCTCGGTCCTCTCCAGGAATGCAGCGCTGGCTGGGAGGCTGGGGGTGTGGGGAGATGCTTCGCCTCTGAGGTCAGGCCCTATTCAGAGCTGGCGGAGTGTTTATCATCATCCTCACGTGTGAGGGGTGGGGGAGGAGGAGAAGCAGCTGCCAGACCCGGAGGGACTCTCCTCAGTGCAGCCTGGAGCTGCACAGCCTCACTCCTCCCCTGCAATGGGGTCCTGGGAGACCCCAGCAGGCCCTTACTAGCTACCCAGTGGGTGGCAACAAGAGAAGTGCCAGCTTCACATAAGGGTGCCCCTCACTCATCACCCCAGCAATGAACAGGGCATCCACCCAACAACACGCACCATTTACAAAACTCCACAGCAATCCCGCAAGTTACATGCCACATTCATTATCTATACCTTACAGACGAGGAAACTGAGTCTGGGGATGGTCAAGCTTGCTGCCCGAGGATTCCAGTTAAGGGGGTCCCAGCTGCTCTCCTGGTCTCCCTTTCTGGCTCACCCCCCCCCCCAGAAGGCACATCCTTAAAACGAAGCCAAGTCCTTCCAGCTGCAGTGTCAACCTGTCTCCTCATAGACTGTCCTCCGCAGAGACCAACATTGCCTGGTTACCCTCAGCAACTGCCTCTGTTGAAGCTCCAACCACAATGGCCTCAGTTTCTCCTTATGGGAAGGAGGACAACAATGAGGCAGGAAGAAAGCTAGAAAATGGAAGCAGGTAACAGAGGCTGCATCTGCTAATGTGGCTAGACAGAAAAACTGATCAGAGCAAAAAAATCCCTGCCTAAGGTAATGTAGGATGCAGGTGGAAGATGTCTAGTGGATTAAGCCACGTTGGATACAGCCAATGAGATGAATCAGTGGGCCCAGCCACATTTGATAGAGCCAATGAAATCAACCAGTGGGCCCAAAAACATTTGATACAGTCAATGAGAAAAGAACAACCAGTGGGCCCAAACAACGATCAACTGACACAATCTAGATTTAAAAATTATAAACCTTGGGCTGGCAGGTGGCGTGGTGTTGAAGGGCACTGGACTCCCACATGGCCAACCACAGTTTGTGTCCCAGACCTGATGGCTTTCTTTCTCCCCTTCACCTTCTCTCTCTCTCTTTCTCTCTCACTCTCTCCCTCCCTCCCTGGTCAAATTAAAATAAACAAATAAATAAAGTTAAATAAAATAATTCTTTTTTAAAAAATTATAAACCTCACAAAATGTAACTGCAGAGGCCCTTGTGCCATTCTTCCTCTCTCACACTCCGGCCAGCTCCTACCTCTCAAGAGGGTACTTTCACTTTTACTGAATAAGCTACCCTTTGCTTTTGCTGTTGGCGTGTTTCATTCAATTCTTTGTCTGAAACATCGAGATCAAGGATATCACCAAAGCCATGCCGCAACAATGACACATGGGGGGAGAGGATGCCAAAGCCCTACCTGTAGGGGAGGCCTTTGGGACATATTTCAGAATCTCCCGGCATGAGGGTCCCTTTGGGACATATTTCACTCTTGCTGCCACATCTCCTTCCCAGATCCTGGGAAAACCAGGCCCCTTCTTCTCTCCTCCTCCCCAGCAACCTGCAGAACTTCAGTGAGCTCTGTCCAGTCAGCTCTGGCTCTCTTGCTGGTTTAAATCCCAGAAGGTCTCCCTGCATCTCCAATTATTCTACATCTGTCACCTCAAGATGGCAAGCTCACCTCTCTCTCTCTCTCTCTCTCTCTCTCTCTTTTACATGCACACACGCATGCACGTGCCCACACACACACACACACACACACACACACACACCCTGTGGTCACAATTCCTGCCTGTGCTCTGTGATTGATCCTCTTCGGTCTCTCAGATTGTCCTCTTCCAAACTGATCAGACCAGAAAAAGGAACCATAGTTGCCAACATCTCCTTAGCCTCCCCAAGGATGGCAGGATAGTCCAGGTAGGTCTCCAGAATGAATGAAAGCTCCAGGTTTGGTGCCCCTTCCAAGTCCTGAAAGTAACTGAAGCCAGACAAGGACTAGGGGAGGTGGAACATTCCCATGCTTCAAAGGCAGTTATTTAAAATTCTTTGGAAAATGCTCAGTCAGAAAAACATCCATGTTTATTGAAGCATTATTCACAATTGCTAAGACATGGAACCAACCCAAATGTCCATAAACAGAGGAATGGATTGAAGAAGTGTAGAACATATATGCTACAGAATACTACTTAGCCATAAAAAACAATGAGACTCCGGCATTTGATAGAAAGTGGATAAATATGGAAGATTTACTGCTAAGTAAAGCAAGCCAGATTATGAAAGAGAGGCATTGTATGTCCCCACTCAGTATATACTGAATGTCAGCTCTCTATGGCAGAAACTAATAATGGGAAGGTATAAAAGCATGGAGAGTATTGGTGATCCTCGAGACATGTGGGAAGAGGATGTAAATTGGGGAACAGTTGGAGGAAGGAAATCAAGGAGAAGAAGAAAGAAGCAAAACATTTAAGGGATCCAAAATGGAAAGAAATCTGTTGATTATAATGTATATGGTAATGTCTTTGACGAGACTGATTTGCAGCATATTCATGATGGGGAAATTCATTTGGTATGCTGCAGTAATACTCAGTGATTGAATATGAAAAATAAATTTAAAAATATCCTTTGACCCCCACCTACTGGAGAATAATATGTTCCCATTTTACAGATGAAAAAAAGGAGTTTCCCCCCTCTCTCCTAGAAGGTAGGAATCAAAGGTCAGATCTGGAAACTGAAGAAGTGTGGACCAGAATTCATCCAATCATTCATTCCAAATCAGCCTGATGGGAACCCTGAATACTCCACCCACCCCATCCACATTGACTAGGAAATTACTTTCTTTGCTTCCTAGAGAACGACTGTTGGTGGGTGTGATAGTTCTCTGTGTCAACATGGCTCTGCTATAGTACCCAGTGATTTAATCAAACACCCATCTAGATGCTGTACAGAGGTATCTGTGGTTAACATCTATGATCAGTGACCTTAGGAAGGAGCTTATCCTCAATTACAAGGCTGGGCCTATGCCAATCAGTTGAAGACCTGAAGAGCAAAAACAGATTTCCTGGAGATGAAATTCTGCCTCTATTATCTGCAACACCAGCTGCTACCTGAGTTTCCAGCCTGTGGGACTGCCCTACACAGCTCATGCTTGCTCAACAAGACCCCACAGATTCCACACTATTCCAATATAAATATGTTTTATATATTATATATATTATACATATAATCGTCTATTGGCCATTTCTTTGGAGAGCCCTGACTGCAATAGTGAGTAAATAAGAGAAGTCTAAAACAGTGGGTCCTGCCAACTGAAAAGGTCCCCTCCCATTGGCCACAGCTGGGTCAGTTTGATTACAGAAAAATGATAACAGCATTAAACTATAGTCTACAAAATAAAGTAAATGTCTCAATGTCCACAGTGACATAAATAACTGAATAAAGAAATAAATGGGGGTGGGGGCAGGCCGTGGTATGCTAGTTCAGGTGGCTGGATCCCACATAGCTGACCTCCTGGTTGAGCCTTAGACCCAGCAGCTTGAAAAACATATCAGATGTGTATGCATGCATGCCCAAAATCCTGAAAGGAGGGAGAGATGGAGAAGGAGGGATCGCAGCATGGCCATTTACTCTCTTGTAGTGTACATGCACTCTGGCAAAACTTAAAAAAAAAAAAAAGAAAGAAAAAGAAAAAAGAGAGAGAGAGAGAGAAATTGTCCCAGATTGGAGATTAAGGAGACATGACAAAAAAGGCAACGTGGAATCCTGAATGGTTCTAGGTCAGGAAAGATGCATTGATGGGAAAACAGGGCACATTTTACTAAGATCCTTAGATTAAAAGCATCAGGCCAATATTTATTGCCTAGTTTTGATAACTGTAAAATGGTTATATACATTGTCAACGTTAGGTAAAGTTGAGTAAAGACTATAAGGAAACTCTCTGAATCATTTTTGTAAACTTTCTGTAAGTCTAAAATTGTCTTAAAATAAACAGATTTTTTTGCTGGGAAGGCAGCTGGTAGCATGGTAGTTAAGGTGCCTGCATCCCACACCAGACCCAGCAGCTTAAAAAACACACAGGGCATGAGGTGTACATGCCCAAAATCCTGAAAGGAGGGAGACATGTAAGAGAAGATTGCAACACGGCCATTCTCCAAGGTGGGCTTTCTCTTCCTCTTTCTCTCTCTCTGGTGAGCACATGCACTCTCTGGCAAATTAAAAACAAAAACAAAAAATCTTAAGTCCCAAGAAAGACACAGATCACAGTCAGAATGAGAACCAGAGAAAGTTAAAAGAGTAAGTCCTTGCAAGGGAAGAAGAGTTCAGCTGGGCAGGTCAGCAGACACCTCGGGGAATAAGCCAGGGGTGCTCAGACTAAGGGGACAGCGAAGGAAGAATACAGACTTTCCAGGGAGCTCAGCAAACAGCGGGCTAGGGATAAGGAGACACGGGTGAAATTCTAGACCTGGGATCATCACCTGGAGGAAGTTAGACCTGGCTCTACCAATAACAACCACAACACTGCCACCACAGCCACAGCCATCACAAATCACTGACTACCAAATGCCAGGAGCTAAAATGCACTTTGCATGCTTAACTAGTTTATTCCTCACCACAACTCGGCCAGAACAGCTTATAATTCCTGTTCGTAGACAAAGAAACTGAGAACTGGGCAGTTCAGAAAATGGTCCAAGGCTACTCGGCTATAAGTAAGGGAGGCAAGAAACAAGTCAGCTGACTTCTGAGCCCCTAGATCTCAGAACAAGAGAGACCCTGACTACTTCCAATGCAACCTTCCTCCCCATGACACAAAATGGCTGCTGAGAGCTCACCATCTCACAAGACAGCCCAGTCCAGTGGGGACCACTCTAATCACCTTCACTAGAGGTTCACGAGGGCTCAAGGAAAGTAGGATATGAGGTGCTTCCTTCCTCCTTCCCACCCAACAGCAGGGTCTGTCCTGAGACTCTGTCTGTAAGGGCACAGTGATAACAGCTGGTATTTCTCTACCGCTCTAAGCACTTGTGTGCATTAACTCAGTTAATTTTCACAATAAGCTTATGAGGCAAAGACTATTTTTATGGCTTTCACAGATCAAGTCACAAAGAGGGTACTCAACTCACCCAGTGTCAGGGACAGTGAGTGTTGAAGGGAAATCAGACTTAGGGGTCAGCTCAGTCTCTCTCTTCAAGGCTCTCGCAAGGTCTGGATTCAATTCCACTACCTCACTGGCCATGTGAGCACACTGCTCAATCATCTGACCTGGTATCCCCCTCTATGTCCCAGTGATATTTGTGCCTGTCTTCCCGTGCTGTCATGAGGATCAGATTAAGTGGGTACCGTATGCAAGGATACAAGTCTTCAGAAGCTTTGCCATGGTGGTAGAATTCAAGCCAGTGAGAGTCTCCGTGTGCAGGAGAAGGCACTGGGGCTTTCCTGCTGCTCCTTCAACCACAAATAACCCATGAATGACCTTCCTCCCCTGCTTCCTTGAACAGAACCCGGTCTGAACCCAGACAACTCTGAACACCTCGCTTGGATGCCCCATGCCAGCACCAGTGGAAACAGGCCAGGGGGTTAATCTGTGACTTGCTCTGTGTGTGCTGTGCTCCAGGACACACACACGCCTCTCTTCCTAATGGCCCCCCGCTAACATCCCACCCACCTGCCCACTGCAGGGGACAACTGCCCAAGTCATTCATCAGCCAGGGGCCAGAACCCCCAGAGAGACGGAGCAGGGGCCTCACAGGTCTTCAGCAGGGCAGGCTGGTAGAAAGAACTGCTGCAGGGCCAGCAGCTACAAGCCAGCAGCTGGTTGCAGGTGGACAAATCTGTGGCACAGGGTCAGGGAGTGTGGGCCATGGTCATTCAGTAGAGCTGCCCGGCCTGCTGCCTGGTGGCGCTCTGGGGCACTTTGTTTGTTATTTCTGGGACATTTAGCCCTTTATTATCCGGAGAGCTCAGAATAAGAATTATCTGTTGAGTAAGAGCCTATCGCATGCCAGGATTTTACCTACATTTTTCTCTAATCCTCAACCCAACCTCGCAAGGTCATCATGATATCCACAAGATATCAATGTCACCATTTTCATGCTGATGAGAACACCAGATTCCAGAGGTTGAGTGACCTGCCTGAACAGTACAACAGGGCTCACCTAAATGGCAGGACCCACCTGAGCCCAAGACCAGACAGGCTCCAGGCCCACCAGGCCCCTTCTCATGGCTTCCTGGCTCTGAAAACAGTTTTGTGCAGTAACTTAGGAAGCTAAGAATGAGTCTTGACCTCCAAGGAGGGTCCAGCAGGAGGAAAGGCTGGGTTCTCAGGAGGCATTTCTCTCTCTGCCAAATGCAGGTGCCCCAGAAGGTGGGGGCTGCCCAAGCTTACCATGCCTAGGGCAAATGCCTCACTCTCCCTACCTAGCTCTAGTGAGCACAACAGATGCCCAAACTAAAAGTTGGATGTAGCCAGGAAGACTGGCATGGACCAGGGGCCCCTCCTGCCCCACTGACAGGGTCCTGACCTCTGACCCTGGTTCTCTCCCATGCCCAGTGGGACTCTGCTGCCTGACCTCCCCTCAGCACACCTCGCCTTGTGCTCTGCTCCACCAAGACCCCAGGAGTCTTCTCTCTTTCCCTCCCTCTCTGCCTCCAGCTCTCTCTCTCTCCCATTTATTTACCCTTCTCTGTTCTGGGTTCACCCATTCCCCTTTCTAACTCCTAGACTCTCACATGCAGTAGACCCCATGTGATGTTTACACAGCCCCAGAGTCAGAAATGCTGAAAAATGTGAGATGTTTTGGGAGCCACATTCCAGGAAAATGAGAAGCCAGTCACAGTTCAGTGTCACTTTCTCTCCCAGCTTTGCCCTCCACTGCTAATGGGGAGCTGGGTGTGTGTGTGTGCGCGCGTGCACGTGTGTGTGTGTGTGTGTGTGTGTCCCAGCCTATTTATTAACTCTCTGACATTTGTCCCATACTCTGTTTCCTCAGAGAACTTTAGCAAAGTAAGGGTGGGGTAGAATTACAACTTCTTGCGCCTTCTCTGTAAGGCAGAAGGAAATGTCTTCCTATACAAGATCCATCTTCCTTGACCTCACCCCAGACAAACCAAAACAGAAGACCACAGAGACCAAAGGAACCAGCAGTTTCCTGAGGCCTGTGCCCAGTAGCATGTAAGAGGTGTTTCCAGGGGCAAGCACAGGCTATTCAGGGCAGTCAAGGTGCCTTAGCATCAAAACCCCTGGAGATGTTAGAAAATAATGCAGATCCCTGGGCCCATCCTCAGACCCAGTGAACCAAGTGGAAGGAGCAGGAGTATACTTAGCAGGATCACCCATTGATGCTGAGGCCCACTGACAGGGAACACCATGAGGAAATGGTGGCCCATGGCTCTGCCCCTCAGCAAAGATGAATTTGGAAAATGCTGATGAAGTCTCAGCCATGAAGGGTAGAGACTAAGCACAGAACGAGAGCGGTCTGCAATTGTGGTGAAAACCATCAGGACTTGAGGTCAGACACTCAGGCCTGAGTTGGAAACCTCACCACAGCCAACCAGCTGCATGCCAGGTGCAAGGCACTTCATCTCAATGTCTTCTCTGGGCAGGGTGGCCATTATATGAGTGGTGTTTTTTATGTGTGGTGTTTGAAGGATTAAATGAGACAAGTATGTAGCCAGCATGTTGAGGAGACTCAGTAAGTAGTAGCTATAAACAAAAACTATTACAATGAAAAACCCTAGAAGAGCAAGGAAAATGTAGGTTCTTATAAAAGGTCAACAAAACTGGCAAATCTGGGCATGGAGGTTAAGGCAGCTGGATCCCACATGGCCAACAGACCCAGTGAACCAAGTGGAAGGAGCAGGAGTATACTTAGCAGGATCACCCATTGATGCTGAGGCCCACTGACAGGGAACACCATGAGGAAATGGTGGCCCATGGCTCTGCCCCTCAGCAAAGATGAATTTGGAAAATGCTGATGAAGTCTCAGCCATGAAGGGTAGAGACTAAGCACAGAACGAGAGCGGTCTGCAATTGTGGTGAAAACCATCAGGACTTGAGGTCAGACACTCAGGCCTGAGTTGGAAACCTCACCACAGCCAACCAGCTGCATGCCAGGTGCAAGGCACTTCATCTCAATGTCTTCTCTGGGCAGGGTGGCCATTATATGAGTGGTGTTTTTTATGTGTGGTGTTTGAAGGATTAAATGAGACAAGTATGTAGCCAGCATGTTGAGGAGACTCAGTAAGTAGTAGCTATAAACAAAAACTATTACAATGAAAAACCCTAGAAGAGCAAGGAAAATGTAGGTTCTTATAAAAGGTCAACAAAACTGGCAAATCTGGGCATGGAGGTTAAGGCAGCTGGATCCCACATGGCCAACTGCATGGTTAGAGTCCTGGACTCAGCAACTTGAGAAGCATGCTGGGGGTATGTGCTTATGTGCCGAAAAACCTGAAAGTAGGAGAAATGGAGGAGAAGGGATTGGTTGACCAAACCGCACAGTGGACCAAATGGGATCAGGTCACCTTAACCACCATGCCATGGGCTGGGCCCTACTAAATTTAAAAAAAACAAACTTTGTTTTTTTTATATGGGGCCAGCATGGCAGCATGGTGGTTGTGGCACTGGACTCCCACATGGCTGACCACAATTCAAGTCTCAGATCCAGAGGCTTGAAAATCACAACAGATAAGTAGATAAATAAATAAATGTTTGAAAGAGAGAGGTAGAGAGAGAGAGAGAGAGAACCAGTATCAATTCTTCACAAACTCTTCCAAAAAGTAAAAGAGAAGTAAACAGTTCCCAACTCATTCTATGAGACCATTATTACCTTGACAAAACATTACAAGAAAAAGAAAATATAGACCAATCTCTGTTAAAAATACAGATGCAAAAATCTTTGACAAAGCACTAGCAAACAGAATCCAGCAACATATAATAAGAATTATACTCCATGATCAAATGGGATTAATCCCAGCAATACAATGTTGTTTTAACATCTGAAAATCAACTAATATGCATATCAATAGCATTTTTTTAAAAAAAAAGCACATGGTCGTCTCAAAATGCATTTGACAGAATCAGAAACCATTTCATGACTCAGCAAACTAGGAATAGAAGGAAACTTTCTTAACCTGATAAAGGGCATCTGTGAAAAACTCACAGCTAATATTACATTTAATGGTGAAAGATTGAATGGTTTCCCCCTAAGATCAGGAACTGCCCAAGGAATTCTGTTCTTGCCACTTCAAGTCAACACTGTACTAGAAGTTCAAGCTGGACAATCAGGCAAAAAATAAAATAAAATGCATCCAGGTTGGAAAGGAAGAAGTAAAATCAGCTCTATTCAGAAATGATATAATCTCGTATTATATGAAATCCTAAGAAATCTATTTAAAAACTAATAAAATTAATAAACAAGTGTATCAAGGTTGCAAGATAAATCATCAATGTATGAATGTCTAATGTATTTCTCCATACTGGCAATAAACAATATGAAAATGAAATTAAGAAGACAATTCCATTTAAGATAGCATTTAAAAAAAAATTTTTAATGAAGTACCCAGAAAGAAGCTTAACAAAAGAAGTGTAAAACTTACACTTTTCAAATTACAAACTATTGAATCGTGCTAGAAAAAATGTTATACACTGTAAACACTGATTAAGTGTAATATAAAAAATTACAAATTATAAATTATTGGTAACAAAACAATGAGATAAATTTGTTGAAATAAATGAAAGAAGATCTAAATAAATTGAAAGACATCCTGTGCTCATAGATCAAGGTGGCAACACTCCTGAAATTAATCTACAAAGTTAATGCAAGCTCTATCAGAACCCCAGCTGCTGTCTTTGTAGAAATGGACAGGCTGATCCTAAACTTCATATGGAAAGTCAAAGGACCCAGAACCACCAAAACAATCTTGAAAATGAAGAACTACGTTGACAGACTCACACTTCCCAATTTTAAAGCAATAGCAAACAAAATAGTATGGTACTGGGGCCACTAGGTGACATGGTGGTTAAGGCACTGGATTCCCACATGGCTGACCACAATTCAAGTCCCAGACCTTGCAGCTTAAAAATCACACCAGGTACATGTGCATGTGTGCCCAAAATCCCCAGAGGAGAATGGAGAAGAGATTGCAGCATGACCATCCCCATTGGGGGATGATTTCTCACTTTCTCCCCTTTCTGTCTCTGTCTCTCTCCAGGGAGTGCACATACCTTATGGCAAAAACTTAAAAAAAAAAAAAGGTACTAGATATACTAGATATGCATCAATAGAATGGAACTGAAATCCCAGGGGGAAAAAAAAACTTCATATTTATGGTCAAATGACTTTTGATAAGGGTGCCAAGAGCATTCAATGGAGAAAGAATAATCTTTTCAACAAATGGTGTTGGGACAAATGGAAATAAGCAAAAGTGCAGATAGAGCCTTACCTTATCCCTTAAACTCAAAATGGATAAAGACTTAAATGTAGGAGCCAAAGCTATAAAACTCTTAGAAGGCCCTGCCAGGGTAACACAGGCTGAAGAGCACCACTGTGTGATATTGAAGCCATATGAGAAGGGCCAGGGTTTGGACCTTGGGTCAGGGTCAACTGAAAATAGGAGTGCTCATGATCTTAGCTGACTGGAAGGCTGATAGGAGGATTGTTGCGTAGGGAGACCCTGCCAGGAGTCTCTTTCCCCCTGTCAGTAAATAAGTGATCAGACTTCTTAAAAAAATACTTAGAAAAAAGGCAGAGGTGAATCTTTGTGACTATAGATTTAGCAATGGGTTTTTAGATATGACACCAAAAGTATGAGCCACAAAAGAAAAAATAAATAACCATTAAGCATATAAAAAGATACTCAGTATCCTTAGTCATCAGAGAAATCAAGTCAAAACCACAATAACATCAGTCCAAGCAAAGGGCCATACAGGATGCCAGGCTGCCTGCAGCTACAGGGCTTAACCACTGGGACTCATGGCTCATCCCCTCCCCAACTCGCCTTTGACTTCTCAGGACTTCAGTGTTTTGTATAGCACCCAGCACCTTACCCACCTTGCTTAATCTTTTCTTTGTTTCTGATTTGAAGCTCAGCAACTCAGTTTCAGGCACACCTGTTCTTTAGAAAGAGGGAGGACTTTGGGTCACCCAGGACCAGTGACAACAGTGCAGGGTGCTGGTGAGCAACAAGGAGGCTGAGCAGAAAAGAGATTGCCAATTTTCTACTCCTGCAAACCTTTGAACACTGGGAGATACCTTGAATAATTTAGGAAGGAACATATAGATCATGAGATGACTAGGAACAATCACAGAGGCACAAGAAATATAAGCAACCAACGAAATGTCTCTCCCCCAAGGGAAAAAAATCAACTCCACATCACCCACAGAAACACAATGGAAGTTGTGGAAATGTTGGATTAGCAATTCAGAATATTTGTAGTGACCAAACTAAATGAGATGCAAGAGAAAAGAGACAATGAGCTCCAGGAGATGAAGCCCTTTCGCAATTTGAAAAAAGAAACGGACACCATAAAAAAGAATCAGGCAGAATTGTTAGAGATGAAGACTGTGATACAGGAAATTAAAACCTCCCTCAAAAGTATTAAAAGTAGATTAGATCACACAGAAGATCAAATCTTGAATGTAGAAAACAAAACCTCTGACCTAGAAAAAAGTATAAAAAAGACTGAAAAAAACAGCCAAGAAAAGTGAGGATAATATACAAGAAAGACTAGATACCATCAAGCACCCCAACATCTGGGTAACTGGTATCCCAGAAGAGGAAGAAAGTGATAAGGGCATTGATAATTTATTTCATGAAATCCTAGAAGAAAACTTTCCAAACCTAGAGAGGTGTTCAGATATCCAGACCCAAGCAAGACATAGGACACCAAACAGAATCAACCCGAGAAGATCCTCTCCAAGGAGCATCATAGCCAGATTGGCCCAAACCACAAACAAAGACAAGATAGAAAAAATGACAGAGGTAAACATCAAGTTACTTACAAAGCTTTTTCCATCAGGCTAACATTGGACTTCTCGTCAGAAACAATGCAAGCAAGGAAAGGGGGAAATATAGTCAAAGTGTTAAATGAAAAACAATTTCAACCAGAATACTATACCCAGCAAGATTATCCTTCATATGGGACAAAAGATAAAAAATATTCTCAGATAAACAAAACCTGAAAGAATTTACCAACCCCAGACCAGCTCAGAGGTTCCAAAGGAAGTTCTATATCAGGAAAACTAAAAAGTCAGATGGATGGTTACAAGAGAGCAAAAAGCAAACAAGAAAATGGCTCACTTAATGATAGGAACAGGTCCAGAAGTATTGATAATAACATTGAATGTTAATGGATTAAAATCTCCAATTAAGAGCTGAAAAGTAAAAAAAAAAAAAAAAAGGAAAAAAAGAAAAAGAAACCCTCTATCTGTTGCCTACAAGAAATGTACCTTATGGATAAAGAAATGCATACACTAAAAGTGAAGGGCTGGAAAAAGATATTCCATGCAAATGGAAATCACAAAAGGGCTGGAGCTGTGATACTGTTTTCAGACAAAATAGGCTTCAAGACAAAGACTATAAGAAGAAACAAAGAAGGGCATTATATAATAGTAAATGGGCTAATTCATCAAGAAGATATAACATTTACAAATATCTATGCACCCAACTCAGGAGCACCTAAATACATGAAGGAAAAACTGCTGGAGCTAAATGGAGAGATAGAGAGCAACACTATAATTGTTGGGGATCTCGATGCCCCAGTCTCTCCTTTAGACAGATCTTCTAGACAAAAATAAGCAGATACAGGACCTAAATGATACTATAAATCAAATGGGCTTGATAGCCATCTGTAGAACTTTCCACCCAAGACCAGAAAATATACATTTTTCTCACTCCGGCATGGAGCCTTTTCAAAGACTGATCACATGATAGGACATAAATCAAGCCTTTACAGATTCAAAGGCATAAAAACTCTATCCAGCATCTCCTCTGACCATGATGGAATTAAACTCAAGATTAATTTCAAAAAACACCCTCAAAAACACTCAAACACATGGAAACTAAACAACCTACTTTTGAATGACTTCTTAACTACTGACCAACTTAAGTCTGAAATCAAAAAATTTATGGAAACAAATGATAATGAGTACACGGGTTTCCATAATCTATGGGACATGGCAAAAGCAGTCATAGAAGAGATTCATAGCAATTATGTGCATAAGAAAAAGATGGAAAGGTGGCAATTAGACAACCTAACATCATGCCACAGGGAACTGGAAAAACAAAAAACACCAAAAACTGCCAGGCAAAAAGTAATCATAAAGATTTGAGCAGAAATCAATGAAATAGAAAATAAATGAACTATACCAAAAACAAATGAAAGAAAAAGCTGGTTCTTTGGAAAGATTAACAAGATCAGCACACCATAGCGAGACTGATAAAGAAGAAGAAAGTAAGAAGCCAGATAAATACGTGATGAAACAGGCAACATTACAACAGACACAATAGAAATACAAAACATTATTAGAGGATACTATGAGTGACTATATGCCAACAAACAAGAAAACATGGAGGAGATGGACAAATTCATGGGTGCATATAACCTACCAAGATTGAATCAGGAGGACATAGAAAACCTGAATAGACCCATAACAAGTCATGAGATGGAATCAGTAATAAATAACCTCCCGACAAAGAAAAGCCCAGATCCGATGGCTTTATTTCTGAATTCTGCAAAACTTTTAAGGAAATGTCAACCCCTATCCTACTCAAATTACTTCTAAAGATCCAAAAGGAAGGAAAACCTCCCCAATGCATTTTATGAAGCCTCCATCATCCTCATTCTCAAAAGAGATAAAGACATGGCAAAAAGGAAAACTACAGAACAATATCTCTGATGAATATAGATGCAAAAAATCTCAACAAGATACTTGCAAATCATATCCAACAACATATAAAAAATTATTCATCAGGACCAGTAGGCTTTATCCCAGGGATACAAGGGTGGATGAACATACACAAGACCATAAACATAAGACACCATATTAACAGAAAGAAAGTTAAAAATCACATGATCATTTCAATTGATGCAGAGAAAGCATTTGATAAAATACAACATTCTTTCATGATTAAGACTCTCAGCAAGATCAGTATAGAAGGGCCATTTCTCAATACAATAAAAGTTATATAAGAAAAACCTATAGATGAGGCCAGCAGGTGGCATGGTGGCTCTAGGCATTGGATTCCCACATGGCCTAACACAGTTCGAATCCTGGACCTGGCAGCTTGCTTGCTTTCTCACTTTCCCTGTCTCTCTCTTTCTCTCTCTCTCTCTCTCTCTCTCTCTCTCTCTC
>NW_006160055.1:525885-536076 GCF_000334495.1 Tupaia belangeri chinensis | reverse complement strand
TTAAAAATAATAATAATACCAAATAGAATTAAGTAAATAAATAATTCTTTAAAAAGGAAAAAACTTATAGCTAACATTATACTGAATGGGGAAAACATAAAAGCTTTTCCACTAAAATCTGGTACTAGAAAAGGCTGCCCACTTTCTCCACTGCTTTTTAATATAATGCTGGAAGTCTTACCCAATGCAATCAGAAAAGAGACTAATATAAAGGCATTCAAATAGGCAAAGAGGAGCTGAAAATATCTTTACTTGAAGATGACATGATGGTATACTTAGAAGATTCAAAGGTTTCCATGAAAAAATTCTCAAAGCAATAAATGAATACAGTAAAATGGCAAGATACAAAATCAATGTCCAAACATCTGTAGCATTTCTATATACGAACAGCAAGCTAAATGACAGAATGACATAAAGCTGAAGAAAGGAATCCTTTTTACCATAGCCACAAAATGTGTAAGATACCTAGGAATAAACCTAACTACAGAAGTCAAAGACCTTTACAAAAAAAACTATGAAAATCTAAAAAAAAAAAGATGCTGAAAATGACACAAAAAAGTGGGAGGACATCCCATATTCCTAAATTGGAAGAATTAGTATAATCAAAATGGCAACTCTACCCAAATTAATCTATATATTTAATGCAATGCCAATCAAAATACCAGAGACATTCTCCCAGCTCTAGAAAAGACAATCAAAGAATTTCTATGGAATCATAAAAAACCTTGTATTGCTGAAGCAATCCTACACAAGAAGAGTAGAGTGGATGGCATATCACTCTCAGACCCAAAAATATACTATAAAGCTGTGATAATCAAAACAGCATGGTATTGGCACAAAAACAGACAGGTGGGCCAATGGAATAGAATAGAGACCCCAGAAATAAACCCCAAAGATTACAGGCAACTGATTTTTGACAAAGGATACCAGTCAATCCATTGGGAAAAGGAAAACCTTTTTTAGTAAATGGTTCTGGAAAAACTGGGTATTCACCTGCAGAAAGATGAAATTGAATTCCCATCTTTCACCATTAAAAAAAGCAACTCAAAATGGATCAAAGATCTGAACCTAAGATCTCAAATGATAAAACTACTGGTGGAAAACACTGGGGAAACTCTGGAAGACATTGGGGTAGGCAAAGACTTCTTAAATAAGACTCCCAAAACATGGGCAGTAATCCCTAAAATAGACAAGTGGGATTATATGAGATTAAGAGGGACCAGCAGTTAGCATAATGGCTATGTCGCTGGACTCCCATGTAGTCGACAGCGGTTCGCGTCCCGGACCCAGTGGCTTAAACTCACGCCTGGTGCGTGTGCGTGTGTGCCCAAGATCCTGAGAGGAGAATGGAGAAGGGATTGCAGCATGGCCATCCCCCCTGGGGGGTGATTTCTCGCTTTCTGTCTCTCTGTCTCTGTCTGTATGGTGAGCGCATGCGCCCTATAGCAAAAACCTCTTCAAAAAAAAATGAGAGATTAAGAATATCTGCACAGCAAAAGACACAGTAATTAGTGTAAATCGACAACCCTCAGAATGGGAGAATATTTTTGTAAAATATACCTCAGACAAGGGACTGATAACCAGAATACACAGGGAACTCAAGCAGCTTACCCCCCAAAGAAAAGCCTAACCCAATTGAAAATGGGAAAATGAGTTGAACAAAAGTCTCTCTAGGGAAGACATATGAACAGCCAAAAAGCATATAAGGAAATGTTCAACATCCCTCATCAAAAGGGAGATACAGATTAAAACCACAATGAGATACCTCCTAACCCCTGTCAGAATGGCAAAGATTAAAAAAGTCCTAAGTGTTGGCAGGGATGTGGTGAAAGGGGAACTCTCCTACACTGTTGGTGGGAATGTAAACTGGTTCAGCCACTGTGGAAAACATTATGGAAGTTCCTCAAAGATCTACAAATGAAACTACCATTTGATCCAGCAATCCCACTTCTGGATATCTACCCAAATGACAGGAGAATTCTCAGTCAGAAAAGTGCTTGTACATCAATGTTTATTGCAGCATTATTCACAATATCTAAGGCATGGAACCAACGCAAATGTCCACGAACAGATGAATGGATGGAAAAAGTGTGGCACATATACCTTATGGAATACTACTCAGCCATTTAAAAAAAAAAAAAAACAAGACCCTGAGATTTGATAGAAAGTGGTCGAATATGGAAGATCTATTGCTGAGTGAAGCAAGCCAGGACATGAAAGATATTATATGTATCCATTTAAAATATACCAATTATCTGCACTTTATGGTAGAGATTGAAATATTAGAGGGCTAAAAGCAGTGAAAATAGTAATGGATGCTGAAGACAGTGTGGAACAGAGAGGAGAAAGGAAAGAGTATAGAAAAGGAAAGCAAGAGAATAAATAGAGAGGCATGACATTAGTGGCACACAGAAACTGTTTACTACCTGTTGATGATAACATGTTTAGTATTCTCAATTGGACAGGTCTGGGAAGTATTTCATGTTGGATAAATTCTCTTTACAAGCCAAACGATATATAGTGAGTGAATGTTTAAAAATAATAATGAGAATAAATAACAATAATCTGAAAAAAAAGAAAAGTTATTTGATGACGATGTGGATAATAATACTTTGTCTTGACTGATATGAATGGTAATCATGCTGGAAAAAGAAATATACTGTAAAGATATATATGATTAAATGTAATATAAAAATAATAAAAATCTAAATAAACCACAATGAGATACCACTAGGTGTCCACTAGACTGGCTGTGATCAAAAATCAGAAAATAACAAGTGTTGACCAGAATGTGGAGAAATCACAACCTTCATATATTGCTGGTGGGAATATAAAATGGTCCAGCAATGTTATGAGTGAATTGTGTTCCCCAATATTCATAAGTTGAAGTCCCAACCCTCAGTACCTCCGAATGGGACCTTATTTGGAAATAGGGTCTTTATAGAGGTAATCAAATTAAGTCATTATGGTGGGCCTTAATCCAATATGGCATGTCCTTATAAAAATGTGGACAGATTACACAAAAGAAAGATGACATGAAGACATGGGGAGAATACCACATAAAGACAGAGGATTTGAGCAATGCACCTGTAAGCCACAAAATGCCACAGATGGTCAGCAAGCCAACCACCCCAAGCTGGGAAGGCACTAAGAAGATTTCTCTCTAGGTTTCAGAAGAGCATAGCCCTCAGGACACCTTGATTTTGGACTTCTAACCTCCAGAGCTGCAGGATTGTCCATTTTTATTGTTTTAAGTCATCCACTTTGTGATACTTTCTTAAGGCAGTCCTAAAAAGTTAATATTATCTACTTCAGAAAGCAGTTAAGCAGCTCCACAAAAAGTTAAGAGTTATAAATACAACTCCACAATTCCACTCTTAGATGGAACAGACCCAAGAGAACTGAAAACATGCATCCACACAAAATCTTGTACATGAATATTGATGGCAACTCCACTCACAATAGCCAAGAGATAAAAACAACCCAAATGTCCATCAGCTAATGGATAAGCAAAGGGTGATCATACAATGGAATATTTTTCAGCCATAAAAAGGAACGAAGCTATAACATAGATACACCTTGAAAGCATTATGCTAAGTGAAGAAGCCAGTTATAAAGACCACCTGTTCTAGGATTCCATTTATATGACATCTCCAGAACAAACAAATACATAGAGACAGAAAGTAGATTCATGGTTGCTTAGGGCTGGGTCAGAGGTAAAGCTCATGGGGTTTATTTTTGAGGTGCTATAAATGTTCTAAAATTGACTGTGGTGATAGTCACACAACTCCATGACTATAAAAAACAATCGAGCCAGCCCTACAGCCTAGTAATTAAGGGAGCTAGATCTCACATGGCTGACTACAGTTCAAATCTCCGAGAGGCTTGAAAAACGTGTTGGGTGTATGTGCATGCCTCAAATCTGGACGGGATGGAGAAATAGAGGAAAAGGGATTGTAGTGTGACCACACTCTATTACAGGAGTGCTCTCTCCCTCTCCCTCTCTCTCTCTCTCTCTCTCTCTCTCTCTCTCCATTTGGCAAGTACACATGCCCTCTGGCAATTAAAAAAAATCATTGACCTATACAACTTGATTGGCCCAACTGTACATATGTAACCAATAAAGTTGTAACAACAGCAAAAACAACAATAAAAAAAAAAGGAAGAAAGACCCTCAACACCAGACGGCACCATTAAGGAAGTGGCAGGGTGCACAGTGCTGACCAAGAGAACGAGAACAGAGATAAGAAGCTACAGACCAGTGATTCTCAAATGCTGCAAAGGAGACTCAAGGGAAAGCTTCTATTTAAATAAGATTTATCAAAAATCAACATAGCATTTATTTACATACGATAAAATGTACCCCTTTTGAGAGTATCGAGTGTCAATGAGGTGTTTTTTTGTTTTTTTGTGTGTGTGTATGTGTGCTTATCTTCTTTTTTTTTGGGGGGGGGGGGGAGATTTTTGGGGCCCGGGCGGGAGAGATTTTTGGTATAGGGCGCGTGCGCTCGCCAAACAGACAGAGAGAAATAGAGAGACAGCGAGAAATCACCCCCCAGAGGGGATGGCCTCGCTGCAATCCCTTCTCCTCCATTCTCCTCTCAGGATCTTGGGTATGCACACACATGCGCCCGGCGTGGGTTTTAAGTCACCGGGTCCGGGACGCGAACCGCGGTCGACTACGTGGGAGTCCAGCGACATAGCCATTATGCTAACTGCTGGTTCCCTGAGTGTCAATGAGTTTTGAACAGGTGTACACAACCAGACCACCGTCATGATCAAGACCGAGAACATTCCCATCTTCCCAAAAGTGTTTCCTTGTATCCCTCATGCTAATCTCCCCAACACCTTCGGTTCATGGTCACCACCAATCTGCTCTTTGTCGCAAGTGTTTTGCCTTCTCTAGGATCTCATAAAACTAGAACCATCCACTATGAACTCTTTGGGGTCTGGCAATAGCTCAGCACCCAGTTTCTGAGATGTACTTGTGTTGTTGTGCATGACAGTTTATTCCTTTTTACTGCAGAGCAGTGTCCCCTGTACCATGCCGCATGTTTGTGCTGTGTAGTACTTTGTATGTATGACGTTTATTTGTTCATCGGTTGTTCAATATTTAGATTCATGCCAGTGTAGGGCAAGCTATGGATATCTGTGCCTGAGTCTCTTTGTAGACACACTTCTGTTTCTCTTGGGTAAATATCTTGGAGTGGGATTGCCGGGTTATATGGCAACTGTGTGTTGAACTCTGTAAGGAACAACCAAACTGTTCTCAGAGTAATTGTATCTTTACACTCTTCCAACACTGGCTACCTCTTTTTAAAAAACCAGTGCCCTGGTTATACCCCAAATTAACTAAATCAGAATTTCCTGGAAGTAGGATCCAGGCATCAGGATTTCCATAGCACTCAAGTGATTCTAATGTGCAGATAAGATTTCAACCACTACTGTAGCTCTCAGGTGCCATGGGAAACAAGCAAAAGACATACAACCTCGACTGCACAGCGCCTCACTCTTCATAATGGAGAGCGAGAAAAGAAAACACTAAGTTTCTAGTCTTAAGGCCACCGCCCTTCAAAAGTGCTTTAGAGCCGAACGTACTGATCAAAACTATTATGTTTCCCTTTAGTTCATAGATTCTGATTTTGCCCAACAATAAAGTTTGTTTATGGATGCCAAAAAAAACGACCACCGCCCTTTGCAAGCTTTTCGGTCTCTCAGAGTCTTTCTACCATTATGTAGGAGAAAGCAGGAGAAACAAAAACTAGTAAATCAATATTAACAACTTTTTGACCTCTTATTTCTTTACTTCTTCCATGAGTGAGAGAGAGAGAGAGCAGCCCTAACAGGATCTTGACGCCATGATCGTCCCCAGCCTTTGGCAGCCTTGGCTAACGGGCCAGTGCGTACCTAGGAGACTCAAGGAGATCGCCGGACTTACACTGGGAGCATGACTACTTTGGACTGGCGTCACAGAGCATCATGGTTTACCTCTACACCTCCATCTGGCCGCAACTACTGATATTTGAGTGTGGCATTTTAGTTGGGCTGCCATTCCCAGTGCTCACAGTACCCTACAAGATGGGTCCTGCTGTGATCAGCACATTACAAATGAGAAAAGTGGGGGTCAGAGGGGTACGGTAACATGATCGAGGTCGCCCAGCCAGTTATTAACACAGCTGGGATTAAAACTCAACAGCCAGTCTCCAACGCCAAAGAGCTTATACACTCCACTAGGCTCAAAGCATGAATGGATCCTAGGACCATGAACCTGCCCCCACCCAGCGATTCCTGGGAGCAGAAGACAAGCCTCCAAGTCAACCGTAAAAGAAGGCTGCAGGTGTGTTTATGAGAGACTAGCGGGAAAGGTGATGTGTAACGTGACTGAGAGGTGGGGGTTAATTATAGGATTTCCTTTCCTTTCAAGCTGAAAGGATGAGATTTAGCCCTTTGGGTAGAGGGGAGGAGACCAAATCGTTGTAGCAGCCTCTGGCCTCTCCCCCAGCTGGTGATTGGGACAGGGAAGTGCCCAGGCCTAGGAAGAGGGTAGGAGAGCTGATGAAGGAAGTCAGGAGGTGGGAAAGAAGTGAGGCTTGGGCAGGAGCAAGGTGCCTACCCAACTGCTGCCTGGTCCTTTCATTTAACTCTTGTCTGACCTGGAATGGACAAAGAGCATTTTTCTGGAAGGAGCTGCTGTTTCAGCTACAACTGCTATTTCAAAACAAAGGGCCAATCAGAAGTGGAAGAAGCATTGCTCAATAATGTATCTGGGGGGTAGGGGGAACTGGGTGTTTGCCACATAGGAACTCTCTGTCCTATCTTTGCAACTGTTCTGGACACCTAAAACTATTCTAGAATTAAAGCTCTACTTAAAATACTAAGTAAAATGGTAAAAATGTATCCAGAGGTTTTAGAGCCATGCAGCAGGGGACCTAGGAGAAAAGCAAAGCAGAAGAAAATCTGCTGTGTTTATATACACCATGCATGTGCTCGGATAAGAGTGGAAGACAAATCCTGGGCCATTCATTCTAAATCCTTAGCAGGAGAAGAACAACTGGGGGCAGCTAAGGACCCCAGAGAAGGGAAAGGACAGGGTCTAAAGAGAGGCTTAGAATCTGCTTCCTTAAAGAGACTTAGCAGGAGAGTCGGAGAACAGAGTTCCCATGAACTCCGGTGACATGCTGGTGCTTGAACCACTCTCCTCTCGTTTCTTTCTGTTTCTCTCTCTCTTGCTCTCACTCTCTCTTCCCTTTTCACTAGTTGCCACCCATTTCTCCCAAGACCTGCCAAGAGTCATGTAGAAGGTCACTGTGCCAAGGCGCATTAGCGAAGTTGGCTATTTCCACGGGGCCTCAATGTTAAATCTGTAAAATGGGCACTGACCACCTCACAGAACTGCAAGACAAGTGAAGCATTTTGTGTATTACAGAGTTCTCTACAGTCACATGTGATTAAATGTTCCTAGCAGGTCTGGTCCCAACAGCCCCAAACTGGAAAGAACCCAAATGGCAATCAACAGTGGAAAGGATAAATAAATTGTGGTTTAGTCACATAATGGAATACAACATAGCAATAAAAAAGATTCAACTGCTGCAACCCACAAGAACACAGATGAGATTCCCAGACATGATGCAGAGTGAAACAAGCCAGACACAAAAACAAACATACCCTGTGGTTCAATTTATATGAAGTTCAAGAACAAGAAAAACTAACCTCTGATGATACAACTACAAACCATGGTTACCTTGACTTGCAGGATTGCATAAGGGTCTTCTTGCCCTGGGGTGCCAGGAATGGTCTAGATCTTAACCTGGTTCATGCATATGTGCCAATCAATCAAGCTGTATGTCTGAGTTTCGTGTATTTAACGGTGTGTGAGTTATAACCCAAAAAATATAAGTGACTAGTACTATACTTTGGAGTGCCCTGTGTCAGGAGGTAGGAGATGAATAAAAAAGTGGTTTGAGGGGGCCATCAGGTGGTGTGACAGATAAAGTGCTAGACTCCCACATGGTCTGCTATGGTTTGAGTCCTAGTCCTGGTGGTTTTAAAATCATGCCAGGTATGTGTGTGTGTGTGTCCAAAAATCTAGAGAAGAGAATGGAAGTAAGGGGCTGCAGTGTGGCCATCCCCCCAGGGAGTGATTTCTCATTCTCCCTCTCTCTGTCTCTGTTTCTCTCCAGCAAGTGCATACACCTTATGGGAGGAAAAAAATTGGGTTTGGGGCCACCCCCATGGCCCAGTGGTTAAGGGAGCCCAGATCCTCCCTAGCCAGCCACAGTCTGAATCCTGGCTCTGGGAGCTTGAAAAACAGGCCAGACACATGTGGAACATTCCCAAAATCCCAACAGGATGGAGAAATGAGAACAAAGGATTACAGTATTACCACACCCAGCTGGGGAGTGCTTTCTCCCTCTCCTCTCTCTGTCTCTCTGTCTCTCTGCCTCTCTGCCTCTCTGTCCCTCTCTGGAGAGCACATATCCTCTGGCAATACAAAGGAAAAAAAAAAAAAGAAAGAAAGTGGTTTGCTTCTACTTCTTTCCTGCTCTCAGCCACCCTCTCTGCCTCGCCCTAAATAGGAACCATTTCTTTTCCAACATTATCACACCTTTTGACTCCTTTATTGGCATCCCCACTATGAGCCCGGCATTGTTCTAGAAGGCAGGGAGGCCAACTAGCTCTCAGTCTGTCTCTGTGCAATCAACATGCATGCAACATCTACTATGAGCCAGGCACCGAGGCCCCCCCTCAACAGCGGGAGCATTTGCTCTCAAGCAAGGCCAAGTGGCAAAGTGCTGGGCATAGAATATCTGGGCTCCTTTCCCGCCTTTGCTTATTGTTCCATGGAAAGGGTAAGGTGCCCACTCTGCGCAATGTGCATTTAACCCTCTACGTCCCAGCTCACATAGCTGGAAGGCAGCAGTGGTGGAGTTCGAACCCAGGTATGTCTGATTCCTGCATCCATGGCCTTCCCACAGACCCCCAGAAGCCAGGTCAGCATAGCCCTCTCTGGGTGTCTGTGGTAGCTAGCCTCCAGGATGGCACCCAGTTCTTGCCTCCTGGTATGCATACCCCATGTCGGTCCTTACCACACTGAATAGCACTGACCTGTGCAATGAATAAGATATTGGACAAATAGCGTGTTTGTTTTCCAAGGCTAGGCTCTGCCTTGCCCGCTTGCAAATCACTCCCTCCAGGGAAATCAGCCCCCATTTTGTGAGGACACACAAGCCACCCTATGGAGAGGTTCATGAGGCAAGAAACTGAGACCTCCTGCCAACAGCCAGCCCTGACTTTCTGGCCATATGAAAGAACCCCTTTGAAAAAGATCCTCCAGGGCCAGCCAGTGCCAAGGTGGTTAAGGTGGTTGGATCTCACATGGTTGACCCTGCAGTTCAAGTCCCAGACCCAACAACTTTAGAAACACATCAGGTGCATGTGCGTGCATGCCCAAAATCCTAAGAGGAGAAGGGAGGAGAAGGGATTGCAGTGTGGCCCTCCCCCTTGGGGGTGCTTTCTCTCTCTCTACTCTTCTCTCTCTCTCCCCTCGCTCTCTCTCTCTCTCTCTCTCTCTTTCTCCCTCTCCCTCTCCATTTCCCTCTCCCTCTCCCTCTCCCTCTCTCGCTCTTTCTGGCTACTGCACATGCCCTGTAGCAAATTAAAAAAAAAAAAAACTGAGTATCCTCCAGCCCCAATTGTGCCAGAAGACTGCAACCCCAACAGTATCTAGACTTAACCCCATGAGAAACCCCATGAAAGATCCCCTTGCCAGAACTAGTCAACTAAGCCACTCCCAAAACCCAGACCCATAGAAACTGTTTGGTAACGTTTGTTGCTGCCTTAAGCTACTAAACCTGGGTAATTTTTACACCCTATGGCTGTGCATAATAACACAGTCCATGTCAGAGCCCTGAGTCCATGCTGCAGGAACAGTCTGGAAGGTGGCATGGTCAGGACAAAAGAGCCAGACCCACAGTACATGGTGGCTGGGTGAGCTGAACCAGAGAGGAGCAATGTCAGCAAGAAATCCCCAGTGTGGGGGAAAGCTATGGAAAAGAGACCAGGCAGAGCAGAGACCCCGGAGCCTTCTTCCCTAGAACTTTCTCACACACTTCCCCTAATTGCCCCCATGAGATCACGTGTGCCCAGTTACTCTAGCCCCAAACCTGGGAGCCATCCTTGAACCCGTTCTCT
>NW_006160055.1:499430-525854 GCF_000334495.1 Tupaia belangeri chinensis | reverse complement strand
ACACCCGATCCATCGACAGGGCTCTGGGCTCTCCCTCAGAATGCACCCCGCTTCTCACGGCCTTTCCTGTGAGCGCCACGGACTAAGCTGCCTCTTGGCCCACGTCCTTACTCCTACCCTGGGCCCGCTCAAGGCCAGAGTGCCTTCTCCAAGCAGCAGTCAGACCGTGTCTCTGCGGGGCTTAAATCGTGTTCTCACTACTCCCCGGCCGCCTGACCTTCCTTCAAGCATGACACGCACATCTCACCTCGGGGCCTTGGTTGGCACTTGCTCTTCCCGTCTCTCACTTCACCATGTGACACCAGGGGGGTCCCACCTCGCACACCCTTCCTCGAAGAAGTTTTCCTGGGCCACCCTTGTCTGCTCCAGTTCATTTCCTTCATCACTCACTAGTCTATTTTTTGCCTGCCTCTCCTATTAGGATGTAAGTTCTACAAGGACAAAGGCTGTATCTGTCTCATTCACTTAGAATGGTGACTGGCACACGGAAAAAGCTCAACAAACATTTGTTTAATGAATCTGGCCGAGAAACGGGGGGGGGTGCACCAGATGACCTCTGACTTGATTTGGTCAAAAACTGGAGTATAGAGCTCCCTGTGTCCCGGGGTTCCTGTCGCCCTTCCCGGCAGAAGGGGAAGGCAGGGCGGTAGTAAGGGCTGTGGTTTCAGGGGAGAACTTGCCAGCTGGGTGGAGCGCACACCACCAGTGGGTCCCACTTCCTATGGAGGCAAATCCTATAAAAAGCCCCATCTGTCTGTCAGGCCACTGCCCTTCCAGTCCACTCTCTCCCCTCTCAGGTGGCCTCATTGGCTGGGCAGAGCAGGGTAGCTGCAGCCAGACCTGTACATTCTGAGCCTCCTCCATCCCCGGCACACGTGAGAATCACCAGGCAGGCTGCCCCATCCCCCCCCACCCCAAGTCATCTTGGGCATCCCTCTATCTCTATTGCATAACAACGGCCATCTTGTGTCCCATCTCTTTGGGCCACCCATTCTCCTACTCTGTCCCTTAATTTCCGTTAGGGTCATCCCCTTACCCTCTCCACATGTACCTTGATGGGCCCAAGAGAACAGCAAAAGGAGAAAGGGAGGTAAGGATCAAGAAATGTCGGGACCAGCAGTTAGTGTAATGGCTATGTTGCTGGACTCCCATGCAGTCGACCGCGGTTCGAGTCCCAGAGCCGGTGGCTTAAAACTCACACTGGGCACGTGTGCGTGCATGCCCAAGATCCTGAGAGGAGAATGGAGGAGAAGGGATTGTGGCATGGTCATTCCCTTGGGAGGAGATTTCTTGCTTTCTGTCTGTCTCTCTTTCTCTCTGCCTGGTGAGTGCATGCGCCCTATAGCAAAAACCTCTCAAAAAAAAAAAAAAATGTCTGCCAGGAGGTATCCTCAGCCAATCAGAGCACAAAGGTCCCTGACAGAGTGGTGAGGAACTATAGTATGAGACACTGGGGAAGTCACTCTATCTTCCAGTGCCTCGGTCTAAGACAATGTGACTGCAGGTTGTGCGGTGGATATGGACCCTGGACTCTCACATGGCCGACAAGCAGTTCGAGTCTCAGACTGGCGACTTGCTTTCTCACTTTCCCTTTCTCTCTCTCATTCTGTCCCTCTCTGGTCAAAATTTAAATAAATAAATAAAGTTAAATAAAATGATTCATTAAAAAAATTGATATAAGGGAGCATGCACTTGCTGGAGAGAGATGGTGAAAGAGTGAGAAAGCATCCCGGGGAGAAGGCCACGTCACAATGCTTTCTCCACTATTCTCCTCTTGGGATTTTGGGCACACATGCATACGTGCCTGGGGTGTTTTTAAAGCCACTGGGTCAGAGACTAGAACCGCAGTGTTCAGCATGTGAAATCCAGCTGCCTTAACCACCCACCAGCCCCAACAATGAGATCTTTTAGCCTGCGTTTTATGTTCTAGTGGAATTAAAAGAATAAAATATATTAATGCCCATAAAATGCTTTCAAAGACCTAAAGCACTGTACGAATTGTTCACTGTTAATAAGAGAAACAGGTGAAACAAGGAGGGTGGAAAGGGATAGACTGGCAGAAGTAAGAAACCTGGAAGGTTCTGGGGTTTAGGGTGAAAAAATTCTGCTCTGATAATCAGAACTAGGAGGGAGATGGAAAGAGAGGCAGAAACTCACTTCCATCTAGAGAAAAGGCTGAAGGACCCAGAAGAGCAGACAATAAGAAAGAAGCAGAAAGGGCCGGCAGGTGGTGTGGTGGTTAAGGACGCTGGACTCCCACATGGATGACCACTGTTCAAGTCCTGGACCTAACAGCTTGCTTTCTCACTTTCTCTCTCTCTTTCTCTCTCTCTCTTTCTCTCTCTCTCTCTCTCTCTCTCTCACACACACACACACACACACACACTGTCCCTCTCTGTTCACATTCAAATAAATAAATAGAGTTAAATAAAATAATTCTTTAAAGAAAATAAAAGGAGCAGAAACCTCACCATCGAGGTATACTTACTGTAAGCCTTGCCCTTTGCACCTCTGCTTAGGTGAATACTCCCACCTAAATTGACAGAGGGTGGGCCACTTCTCAGTCTGGCTTAAGCAAGGTCTCTCAGGAGGAAGATGATCCCCTTGTAGTTCTACCTGCTCCTCAGCACCCCTTCTCCCTTCTGCAAGGTAACACCTGGCATTTGGAGCTACCAGTTTTCCGAATCTTAAGTTTCTGGTTTTCTGAGCACCCGCAGGTAACAGGGTCACACACATTGCCTCACTAAGGGCTTCTTTTATTGGGGGAGGGGGTCCCTATAGGGTGCGTGCATTTGCCAGAAAGACAGAGAGACAGAAAGCGAGAAATCCCACACCACAATCCCTTCTCCTCCATTCTCTTCTCAGGATCTTGGGCACACATGCCCAGCGTGAGTTTCAAAACACCAGGTCCGGGACTCGAACCGCAGTCGACTACATGGGAGTTCAGCAACATAGACATTACACCAACTGCTGGTCCCACTAAGGGCTCCTAATTCTATATCCTGGAGGTTGAGCAGAGGCTCAGAAAGATACAAGGCTGGCCCAAGACCCAAGATGGTGCAGCTAATAAGAAAAGTGAGAGACCCTAGAGAGAAATGGGCCTCAACTGCTCCTTTGTGAAGCAGCTTTCCTCCTCCTCCCATTTACGAAATCCTTCCTGAAGGCCAAATGTGAACAGCAGAACAGGGTGAAAGAGCAGGGCTAGAAGCAGCTATGGGAGAAGGCACAGACACTGGCTGCACAGAAAGGTGAGGCCAGGCATTTCCACCTCTAGGCCCACCTGACATTTCCTTCCCAAATTCCCAAATTCCCAAATTCGTAATCCCTCCTGGCGTCACACACAGCCCCAACCCCATTTCTCTAAAGGCTGATCCATTCATCAACTCCTCTGTCCCTGCCTGGATACAGCAATTCCTCCAAGCTTCTTGCCTCAGTTTCCCTCTTACCAAGATGAGCCAAGAAGCACTGATGGGGAAACTGAGGGCCAAAAGAGAACATGGCCAATAGAGAGGGGCAGGAGGGTTCCAGACCCAGCACCGTCCTGATCGCCCTCTTCCCACACCTACCCCTTTCTCCCGCCCCCAGGGTCCTGTGACTGTGAACCCTGAATTTTTCTAGGCGGGCCCAGTTGAGCCAAGGGTGGCTTGGCTCGGCTGGCGGGGTAACTGAAACGCATGTGGCTCCCCGCTCCCCGACTTTCCCCAACTCCCCTTTGAGAATTAAGGGAAACCCTTCAAAGACCCTCTAGGTTGGAGCTCGGTCAGTCAGCCACCTCCAGCAGCCGCCAAGACCGCGCCGCACCCCCTAATCGGGTCCCCCTCGCCCGCCCCCGGCTTTCGCCCTCACCTTGACCTGCGCCCGCTCCCCCGCCCGGCGCTTTGCATAAACAAAGAGAGGAGGAGGGACGACACCGGCGCCGCCCCCGCCCCGCTGGCGCCCCCAGCTCCAGTCCCTGGACCCCAAGCCAGGCCCGATCCCCAGCGCTCCTCGCGGCCAGCGGGTCCGCCGGCCTCTTACCTTGGCCTGGCATTTCCGATGACAGGAGAAGCTGCAGACTGCAAGAGGGCGAGACACAGAAAGAAAGTTTTAGCCGCGAGGTCTGGAATGGAAACTCCGGCGAAATCTCCTCCCACCCCGCCCGCAATCCACGCTCGGGAGGGAAGGAGGGAAGGAGGGACGGAGAGAGGGAGGGGGCGGAGGGGAGCGGCCGCTGCAGCTCCCCCGGGCCTGCGGGGCGGGAACGCCCGCCCGGGACTGCGGACCGCGGGCGGAGGCGCCGAGCCCCCATCGCCAGAGCCCCTCCGGGCGCGGGGAGGTGGGAGGAGCAGGGGGGCCTCCTGCTCCCCGCTGGACCCTTGCCAGGGCAGAGGTAGCCCAGACTCAGGTACCAGCCCCGCCAAGGAATAAGGGGGGGGCCTTCTCCCCTTACACACACCCAAAGGCAGGCACTCGCCAACCACCGTCCCATTCACTCTGCCCCAGAGACAGACAGGCAAACCCAGTGCAGGGTCCAGGAGGAGCCCCCCTACCACCCGCACACATAAACACCCATACACACTCACCCAGAACCACTCCCACCCGTGCACACAGCCATGTACACACACGTACAGCCACACACATGCTCACACCAAGGACATCCCATGGCCCGGGGACACCAGCTCACACACAGTTCCATGGGTCTCAGAGTCCGGCCTCACAAAGATTCGTGGACACAGACACACACGGACAGATGCTCATACAAACTTCATGTGCATGAGTTGAAACACATACACTCCTGACATCTCCCCCCTTCCACCACCAAAGCTGGAATCAAATTTCCTATCAGGTTCCTAAAGCCTGGAATGTCCCCAGTCCTGCGGCCCCATCCCCAGAGCCCTGGGACTCCGGAGGGATTTGGCTATGCCTCCCACCAGGTCTCCAGATGGAGCCTGCTGGTTTCTGCACAGATGTATGGCTCCTCTCAGCCCAGGACCTGCTGAAGCAGGTGGGCACTGGTTAGAGAACTGGGGAGGGGAAGGCAGGGACCCCAAATTCCTGACAGCCACAACCCTGAGCCACAGCCAGCTGCTCCTTCTCTCGGACATACAGCCCCCCCACCCCTTCCAGCTTTGAGCCAACCTGATTCTCAGCCACACACACACACACACACAACACACACACACACAGAGAGAGATTAAGGCCTGGAGTGACCGAAAGAGCTTCCCAGGGCTCCCCACAGTAAGGCCTCTGGTTTGTCTGAGGCAGAGCAGGCTGGAGTGGGGGTGGGTGGGGGAGAAGCTTAGAGGCAATCGGGGTGGAGTCTAGGATGTGACCTTGGCTACTGGCCCTAACATGAGACCTTCTTCTCTCGTCCTGGCCCCCGCTCAGTCCTGTGACTCAGTCGGTGCTGAGCAAGGCTTTCCTGACCCCTCCAGCCACCAGGCCCAGCTCAGGGACTTCTCCACCCTGGCCACGCCAGGACATTCCCACCCATCAGCCAGCAAGTCATAGCCATCCATGCTTCTCCTCTCTCCCAACGCCCGCCTCAGGGGGCAGCACGTCCCTTCCAGAAGATGGTCCCTCCCTGACGCCAGCAGCCGCCCACCCCAGGTCTTCTTTGCTGCCCTTGGAATGGACTTGAGGAAGCCTTGGCCGAGGAGTCTAAGCTGGGAGGCCCTCTTTGGGTCATTACCTCCAGAGAGAGGGAACCTCCCCTGAGCCGCCATGTTCCTGCAGTATGAGCTCCTTCAAGATATCTCTCTCTCTCTCTCTCTCTCTCTCTCTCTTTCTTTCTCTCCCCTCGGTTCTATCTCCCTCCCTCTCTTTCTGTCTCCCCCCGCCTTACATACACACAATGCCTGGAACACAGTAGGGGCTGAATCAGTATTTGTTGAGTTGGACTTTACTGAAGCTCATCTGTGGAGTTTATGTGATGGTTTAATTATCCCCAGCTTGCCCTCAGTTCTTTTCCAAGTTGTAATCTGTCCCCACCATCTCATAATCAACGCACCTGTGCGTATCCATTCTGTGCCACCAACCCCTGTCTGGACACTGAGGCCCAAAGAAGGCCAGGGCTCCATCTTCCTCCAGCACACTGCACTTCGGGTGCTTTCTGGAAGGCACCAAGCTCTTTCCTACCTCAGGGCCTTTGCACTTGCTGCTGCCACTGCCTGGAATACTCTCCCTCATCCCAGCAGCCCACTGTTCATTGGGCAGAATTCTTCTTATCCTTCTCAATCCACTCAAAGCCATCTCCTTAAAGAGGCCATCCTTGGGGACCAGCAGAAGGCGTACCAGTTATGTCACTGGACTCCTACGTAGCCAACTGCAGTTCAAGTCTGGACCCAGTGGCCTGAAACTCACGGTGGGCACACATGCATGTGTGTCTGAGATCCCTGGAGGAGAATGGAGGAGAAGGGGTCACAGCGTGGCCATCCCCCCTGGGGGTTGACTTCTCACTTTCCCTCTCACTGTGTGTGTCTCTCTCTCTCCTGGCAAGCACATGTACCCTAAGGCAAAACCTTAAAAAAAAAAAAAAAAAGAGGCCATCCCTTAACACCCAAACAAGAGTAGGTTCCCTGTCATTCTCTCAGTACCCTGGCTACTTCCTCCTTAGTGCAATTCATGATCTGAAGCCATCTTGGGTAATTGCCTGCCAGCTTCTGTATGGTTTGTCTTCCCCACTAGGCTCATGTGTGCAGGGAGTATGCCTGTCTCATTCACACCCAGCAGCCCAGCAGCTAGGACAGGGTTTCAGCCCCATGGGACCATACGGCATCTCTGTGCAAATTAGAAGGTGGCCCACCTCTTGGGCAGACTAGCCCATGACTCAGTGTGTTTGCAGGAACGGTGTCCTTCCTCCAGGCTGATCCAGCCCTGTGCCAGGGTGCTTGGCTTGGTGAGCAAAGCATGGCTGATGCCAGAGCTCTTAGGTAGGTGCCCTTGGCAGTGTGTGGCTAGTATGACCATACAGTGGTCAGGATGGTCAGTGGGCAGTCACTCAGCAAATGCCCTCAAGTGGAGGGCGGATGGAGAGTCCCTGGGCAGCCACAAGAGTGTGCGAGTGTCTCTGTGGCAGCTCTGCCATTGGGAGCAGGGGAAGAACTTCCCTAGCCCCCAGCCCAGAAGACAAAACTCAGTAAACTAAATGCACATAGCAGGTCCCAGCAGGCAGGCATGGCCAAGCCCCCATGAATGGATTCGTATATTTTCAGAAGTACCTGCCCCAGTCCCAAGGAGGCCCTCTGCCCTGAATCGCTCCAGGAAAGCCTCCTTCACATTCTTGGTCATCTTTCTCACCCTTATGAGGGAGTGATTCCTAATCCCTATTTGCATACTTCCCACTACAGTTTGAAGCTTGGGATGCCATTCTGCTGGCTTCTCACTTCCCAGATCAACGCCACATTCAAAGATGTTCCAGAAGGGGAAACTGTGGCAGCCTCCTCCAAGGAGGCCACGAGTGTTTCTTGCCTCTTGGTATTCCCGCTCTTCCACACTCATACCGAATGGGGCTGATTTACATAACCAGCGCGATACTGTAGAAATGATGGTGTGTACCTTCTGAGGCTAAGCCATGAAAAGAATCGTGGTTTTGACATGGGTCTCAGAACACTTGTTCTGGGGAAGTCAGTGACAGTGTTGTGAGGACTCACAAGCAACCCTAAGGAGAGGGCCACGTGGTGAGGAGCTGAGGCCTCCTGCCAACAGCTAGCACCAACTTACTAGCCATGCGAGTGACCCATGTTGGAAGGGGGCTCCCAGCCCTAGTCAAGCCTGAAGATGAATAGAGCTCTGGCTGACATCTTGACTACAACTTTATGAGAGACCCTGACCCAGACCACTCCGCTAAATCACGCATGTATTCTGACCCACTGAAACTATGTGGAATGGTCATTTTCTGTTTGCTTTAAACTGAGAAGTTTTTTGGTTTTTTGTTTTTTAAAGAGGTTTTTGCCCTAGGGTGCATGCACTTACCAGGGAGAGAGAGAGACAGTGAGAGGGAAAATGAGAAATCAACCCCCCCCCAGGGGGGATGGCCGCACCACAATCCCTTCTCCTCCGTTCTCCACCTGGGATTGTGGGCTCCCATGCACACATGCCTGGCATGAATTTCAAGCCACCTAGTCCAGGACTTCAACCACATGGGAGTCCAGTGACAATCATTACACCGTCGGCTGGCTCCGGGAATTTCTTTTTTTTTTTTTAATGCAGCAATAGATGACATACAGAAACCCAAGCACAGGCCCACCCCATGGCCTGGTGGTTATGGCAGGTAAATCCCACATGACAAAACCCAGATCCAGCAACTTGAAAAAAACACCAGGCATGTGCACGTGCATGCCCAAAATCCCAACAGGAGGGAGAAAGGGAGAAGGGGTTGTGGCATGACCATCCCACCGTAGGGGTGCTCTCTCACTTTCTCTGTCTACTGTGAGTGCACACACCCTCTGGCAAATAAAAAGACAGGAATAAGAAAAAGAAACTAGAGCACAGGATCCCTCGGAAAACAGGAGGCCAAAGGTTGGCTGAGGCTGGGAATCAAGACCAGAGACCTACTGTGCTCCTTGCTACCTGCACGCTCCTGTCTCATGCTCCTTATTCCCTCTCCTTCTCCTACTAAGCAATTAGTCACCACATCCCAGAAAGGAACTCCAAAGAGGCTGTGAAGGCCCAACCTTCCTCCCCAGCTTCCCACAACTACACCAATTCAGGCCAGTTACCACGACCAGGTCCTATCTTCATATCCATTTTGTCCCCCTTCAATCTGCAGACCGTTCTCAAGGGCAAATTGGTCATATCGTACTCCTGGTTAGAATGCTGTCCAACTCCTCCACACTTCTTATAAGGCCCTGCTTGACCTGGTCTTGCCTCTCTCTCCAGCCAGTGCCCCAGAAGGGATCTGTGCCTGTCTCACCAAACTCCAACTCTTCAAATGGATCTTGAGTCATCAAGAAGCATGTCTGGAATAGCAAAACTCATATACATCCTTTAAGACCCATTCAAGGACCAGCAGTTGGTGTAATAGCTATGTTGCCGGACTCCCATGTAGTCAACTGTGGTTTGAGTCCCAGACTCGGTGGCTTAAACTTATGCTGAGCGCATGTGTGCGCATGCCCAAGATCCCAAGTGGAGAATGGAGGAGAAGGGATTGCAACATGGCCATCCCCCTGGAGGGTGATTTCTTGCTTTCTGCTTTCTGTCTCTCTGTCTCTCTCTGTCTTTCTGGCAAGCATGCATGCCCTATAGTAAAAAAACCTCTCAAAAAAAAGACCCAGTTCAAAATGTCCCTCCCTGGATAATGAGACATTCAAAGATGCCCTCCCTCTGTGTTCCCAGCATCCTCAGCTCCTACGCCTTGGAAAGCTCTTGTCACTTGGAGGGTCAAGTATTCCTCGATGATTTGCTCTCCTCCCACCACATTCAGCTGCTTCTCTAACCTCTAAGAGAGGTTCTGTTGGACTCTGCAGCTCTGTGTCCTGCCTGGTCCCAGCACAGGGCCTGACATACAGATGGGGCTCGATCAATGAGGAAGAAGTGTCCAGTTGGAAGGTTTACCCACAGTCCAAACCCATGGGACCAAGACTGACCTTCTGGGGCAACAGAACAGAAAAGGAGAATGAGTGACCCCACTCTCCAGCTCCAGCCTGCTGAGAGAGGGCAAGTGGAGTTCCACCCATGGGGGTCAATCAGCATCCCCCCCCCAGCTGCCTCAGTGCAAGCACCGCAGTGATGGAGCCTGGGGAGGGGACAGGGGTGCGGTGCAGAGTAAGGGAGCTCGCTGGTCCTCCGTCCACTGGTCCTGCTACTCATCCACCCACTTGCCTCCTGGGTACATGCACACTGGGCCTCAGCTCATGTGTCTCATGCCTTCGCTGTGATCTGGGACTAGTTACTTAACCAGTCTGAGCCTCCACTTCCTTCTCTGTAAAATCGGGGGATAAGGTCAGCAGATGGTGTGGAGGTTTAGGCAGCTGGTTCTCACATGGCCAACTCCACAGTTTGAATCCTGGACCTGGTGGTTTGAAAATCACACTGTGCACATATGTGTGCGCCCAAAATCCTGAGAGGAGAATGGAGAAGAAGGGACCACAGCGTGGTTTTCCCCTGGGCAATGCTTTCTCACTTTACCTCTGTCTCTCTCTCCGGTGATCACACACGCCCTATACTAAAAGCTGAACAAAAAAGAAGAAGAAGAAGAAAGGAAAAATGAGGTGAAAACAGCATCTACCTCACAGGGCTGTTACTAGCATTCTGTGAGTCCTTGTCATGGTGCCTGGCGCGGGAGCTGCGTGTCGGACTAGCGCTCTTGGCAGCGTCTCCATCACCTTCATCGCCATGGTTACTGTACAGAAGAGCCCCATCTCCTGTCGGGAGACCTGCAACCTAGTCCTGACTGCTGTCCTAAGGCTGCAGGGCCCGAGACAAGTCACGCCCCTTCTCTGGGTTTCCTCTGACCGGCAGCTCCCAGGACAAACCGGGCCTGCACCCTGGCCTTCACCAGATGGCTCAGTGTTTAAAACGCCCGGGCTTTTATTCTCCTTGCAATCTGTTAGGCAGAGGCATTTACTCCAGATCACCAGGGTCCCTTTCTCACACTCATCTGCCAGCCTTATCGCTAAAGTGCCCTCAACCCAGAACCGATAGGCTCCAAGCCTGTGCATAACCCCCGACAGTCTCCCCATCACCTGGCCACCACCACCACTCCCCCCACCCACCCACCAAGACCAGGTTTTGACCTGAAGACATCCCATACCGTCAGCTTGTGGTTGACCACACTGTTCATTGCAAAAAGGACCAATGCCATAGTGGGGACAAGGCAGAAAAACCCCAGCTGCCCCTCTCCTGACATCCCTCAGATGCCTAAGCCTTTCTCGGACACACATCTCAGGATCAGCCCCACCTAGGTGGACTGTGGCCTCCCCGAGCCCCCATGGAAGACCCCAGAACCACAAACCCACCACAGACCCTCCTGACCAGCACCCTGCAGAGCGGCACTGCCACACGAAAGCTGAGCCCCAGGAGCCCCATCTCCACCCAGGGATGTCAACTCCGCCCCCCCAACTGGGCTAGCTGTGGCCAAGAGGGAGCAGAGAACCCTAGTGGGGAGGAGTCCCTGGGTTACCTGCTGAGTGGGGAACTGCACCCCCACCCCAGCCCTTGGCCCAGCTCCTGCCTCAGCTGGGCTGCCAGGACTCTGTCCTGGGGCAGCTTCCTGCCTCTCGGGAACACAGGAAGCCAACATTGTTGGGATCTAAATGGCCTTTTCCTCCTGGACTTGGGTCGGAAAATAATCACACAGCCTTGTTCTGCACCTGACCTCAGCGACAGCCACTCACATGCCGGCCTGGCCTCCGCGTCTTCTCTGGCTGACCAAGAGGCACCGCCACTGATCCCCACCTGCTCAACAGGCCACTCAGCCCTGCCTGCCTGCTCATCTGTGGCCTGGGCTGGAGGTCTGTGGTAGGTAATCTTACACGTCCTTGTGTCTAAGCCACAGAATCCAGATACTTGGCCAAACATTATTCTAGATGTTTCTATGAAGGTATTTTTCAGAAGAGATGAACACTTATAAAATTTTTTTAAAATCACTGTTTAGGGAGCCAGCAGGTGGTATGGTGATTAGGGCACTGGTGTCCCACATGACCAACTATGGTTCAAGTCCCAGACCTGGCAGCTTGCTTTCTCACTTTTCCTCTCTCTCTTTCTCTGTCTCTCTCTGGTCAAATTAAAAAATAATAAGAACAATGAATAAAATTAAGTAAAAATAATCCTTAAAAAAGAGCTCCTATGCATCCCTCAAAACCCAGCCTGCTCAAGCCTTTTCTGCTGACCTTTTCCAAGGCCCAAGCAGTGAAGTGACTTGTCCAAGGTCACACAGGCTCTGAGGGGCAGGACCAGACTACTGCCCCAGCCAATGACAAAGTCCCTGCACCTCTGGGCCTCCATTGTCTCGTCCATCTCTGGCTCCCTCCCATGAGGACCTAGTCCCTAACCTTAGTCCCTGTCTCACTGTCACATACGGGACATCAGTGTTGCTCACAACAAGCCCCCAGGAAAGTGGGACAGGGTCAACTGCTGACCCTACCGCAGGCAGAAGAAACCGGCGAAGAGAAGGGCAGGCCCAGGCCTTGCCAACCCCCTTTGCCTGTATGTCCATCCCATCTGTGTGTCCCCACTGCCTTGGCGCCTTGTCAGCCTCGTCATCTCTGAGTCTCCCAGAACCAGGACTGGGCCCCAGTTCTTTGGCTCCCTTCCCCCACCCCCTTGGGCTATATTACATTAAACATGAAGTGCAGGAGGAAGGGGAGTGGAAGGACATAAACACTCCGGGACCAGCAGCAGGAGGAGCGGGGACAAAGGCCCCCACGTCAAGATTTAGGAAAGTCTCCTCGCTGCCCACTGCCTCCAGCAGACATTCCCTCAGTGCGGCAAGGCCTGTAGATTATGAACTTGAGCCTGGTATCCTGGACATCCCATCCCACCTGTCACCATTCCCTAGCCTCTGATCCACCAATCCAAAGGGTGGCCTTGTGGCCAGAGAACAGAGCGAATTGTTTGGGCCAGACTCAGTACATAGAATGTAGACTCGATTCCCCACACTTTCCTCTTGGGTGGGGAACCACCCATGCAGTCACATCCGGGCCCGTGGATGGATGGATGGATGGATGGATGGATGGAGAAGGGGGGCTGCCACCTCACACCACCATGGCCTCCTGGCTCCAGGACACAGGGAGTTGGTCCACTCCTGCACTCCCAAGCAGGGCACCCATGGCCTAGGCCTGGTGACCCCAGCCCTCTTGCTGCGGCTGACTTGCAGCCTGGGAAGCCAGTTAGGTATTTTCTCTTCTGTGCTGTTAGGCCTGGGCCCTGGTCCTTCTGCAGCCCAGCCCTGCCACCTAGTGGTGTCTCTGGAGTAAAAGTAGCCCTGGCTTTCTTCCCTCTCCCCATCAACTCCCCACCCTCCCTGGCACCCAAGCAGAGCCACCAAACCAGCCTGGCCACTCACCCATCCTTCCCTCTGGTTCACACCAGCAGGGCCAGGCTGGAGCCAGGTGAAACCAGGGCCATCTCGCCCTCACCTTGGGAGCCTGCCATTCGCATGGGGCCAAATGCCCTCTGGACCTGAGCCCTCAGGCCAGGCCAACTGGGAAACAGAACACGGAGACCAAGGCAGAGATGAGCACAAGGTCACAAGGTGAGCGTCCCAAGACCTCCTGCTACCGCCAGCCCCTGCGGCTTTCTACCCTGGCAGCACTGGGGGCCCCTGAGGGGAGGGAAGGAAGGAACCTATGAGTGGGGAGAGAACCAGAGGCTCACTTCTGCAGTGTCCCTGCACAGGGCAGCGTGGGGGCTGTCATGCAGACAAAACGCAAAATCCCACCACCCTCAGCAATTCCTCTCCAACTTCTCCCCGTGGTTCCCACCTTAACCCTAAAATCCCAGGCAGACCTCTTGGGAGGAGAGTGACACCATGTGGCTTCTTTTGGTATTGCAAGAGTTTCCATTGGTCCTGGAAACGGGCTGGGTGTCCAGTGCCCTTTGCCCATGGCAGTCCTTGGAATGCCCTCTGCATACATTCACACACACTCACTCACTTGCACACTTCCAGCTATTAACACCTAGCTGAAACAACTTACCTTCTCTTTTCTACCCCGACCCCACACATACCCTGAAAAATCCCACTTGACTCAGCCAGCTGTGTGCCTTGGCAACAGACATGACTGCGCTCAGCTTCGGTTTCCTCCACTGTAAAGCCGGGATGACCCCAGTACCTTCCAGACACTAACAGCACTTGGTACTCAGGAAGGGCATCCCAGCCCCACTTGGACCTTGGCATGGAGGGAGAAGAGGAGGAGAGAGGACCAGGCAGCAAGGGCCTTGTGAGCAAAGGCTCCAAGCAAGAAAGAGTGCAGACTTGTCAGTGTGTTTGGCACACTTGGCCTGTCTGGGCTCCAAGCAAAGTGCAGCTGGTTTGAGTACGGAGTTGGCACCCGGATGGGGGCCCTGGGGCAGAGAGCCGGGCAGGGCCTACCCCACCAGGCCTTGCAGCCATGGAAGGGTCTATGCTTTGTCTCAAGGCTAGTGGGAACTCCAAAGGCTCCAAGCAGGAAACCAGCGTAGCCAGGTTTCTGGGTTCAAATCCCATGAAAGCTAGCGGAGGAGGATTGCAGACGCTGGGCCAGGAAACAGGGAAAGGCCAAGGGCTGCTATCAGTCTTGGTTGACAGGTGCAGCCTGAGCTGGGTGGGAATGAGGCTGAGGAGCTCACTGGCTTGAGCTGTACAGGGAGGCCCTGGCATTGGGATTAGGAGGGGAGCAAAGGAGAGGAGCTGGTCAGTCACTGAGATGGGGTGCAGGGGCCTCCTGCTGCTTTCATGGTGTGTCATGGACAATACAGACTTCTCTGGCCACAGTGACAGCCAGTCCCAGGCTGTTCCAGGAGCACATGAGAACAGCAAAGGGGAAAGCTGGGTGGCCAGCAAGGCCTCCACCGAGGCTGATCTGGGACCTCTCAATGTCACCCCCAAGGGGCTGCAAGGGAAGGAGTGTGGCTTGGCTTCTTTGCTCCCAGTGCCAGGCTCACAGCACCACACACCTTTCACACACCACCCCGCACCAACCACATGCCACCCATATCCCACCACACACTTCAACCACATGACCTCACTGTCATCCACAAATCCTCCCCACAGCTTCCACACGCCAACTACACACCTTCAACATGCCCTCTGCACGCCGGCCACATGCACACATACCACCTCATGCCACTCATGCACCATCTGTACATCATCCCTATCCTTTCTTCATGAGATTTGTCCCATGCCTGCCACACACACCTGCATGCTTGCCATCCAGTGAGCTCAGCACCCTTTGCCAGACGGGCACGATGCACCAGATCAGGACCCCAGCAAGACAGAATCCCAGCTTGACCCCGCCAATATGCTCCCCACCCCCATGGCCCAAGCCAAGTGCTCACCTTTGCAGGTGCAGCCCTCCCGGGTGATGACCTGGCGGCAGATCCCACAGGGCTTCACCTTCTTGAAGGTCTTCACCTTGAAGTGGTGTGTCTTGGGGGCCTCTAGGTCCTCTGGCTGTGGGAGGAGAGGCACAGGGGTCAGACCGGGGCATAAGGTTGAGGTGCTAGGGGAGGAGTTGGGGGTGCTGGAGAAGTAGGAAGGGACTGTAGGAATGGCCAAAGGAGAGAACAGTGCCCAAGGACAGAGAAAGATGTGAGGGTGACAGGATGCTCATCCCAGACCTCCAAGCGTTCGTGGGGTCAGAGGAATGGATCCGGACAGCACTGGAGACACCAACACCCAGGGATCCAGTCCCCTCCATGGCCTCCCACCATTGCTTTCCCTTTATTTACTTTGTTATTAACACAGGACACAGTAACGTGTGCTAATTTTAATGTATTGCTTAATGAGATGTCACACGTGTGCACACCAAGTGACCGTACCCCAGGAGGCTCCCTCATGACCCCTCCCAGTCAGAGCCTCCCAGAAGGAAGCGCAATTATGACTTCTACCACCAAAGAATCATTTTGCCAGATTTTTTTTTTCAGTTCTGCTATAGGGCATGTGTGCTCACCAGAGAAAGATGGGGGTCAGAGGGGTGAGAAATCACCTCCAGGAGGGATGGCCACACCACAATCCCTTCTCCGTTCTCCTTTTGGGATTTTGAGCACACACACACATGCACCAGCATATTTTTTAAGCTGCCGGGTCCAGGACTCAAATCACGTAGTTGGCCATGAAGACAACCACCACACACCTGCTGGCTCCCATTTTGCCAGATTTTTAAACCTTAAAGGAAGGGAATTATACAGGGCCAGTCCCATGGCCTAATGGTTGAGGGAGCTGGATCCCATGTGGCCAATTGCGCAGTTAAACTCCCAGCCCCGATAGCTTGCAAAACACGCCAGGTGCATGCGTGCCAATGTCTAACGGGATGGAGAAACGGGGGAGAAAGGACCGTGCTGCGACCACGCCCCGCTGGAGGGCGCCTTCTCCTCTTTTTTCTGTCTCTCTCTGATGAGTGCATGTGCCCTCCAACATATGGACAACAACAACAACAAAAGTGCTGGGAACATGTCTTTAAAAATTAATAATTGGGGGCCAGCACTCTGGGTACACGTGCATGTGCGCTCCAAAGCCCAAGCTACCATCTGACCCAGTAATCCCACTCCTTGGTATTTACCCAAAGGACAGGAAAACACTTGCACATCCATGTTTATTGCAGCATTAGTCCTAATTGCTGAGATATGGAATCAACCTAAGTGTCCAAAAGCTTATAGTCATCAGGTTGAAAAACTGTGGCCCACGTACACGAAAGAATACTACTCAGCTATAAGAAACAATGAGACCCTATCATTCGATTGAAAGTGGATGAATATAGAAGACTTAATATTGAACGACGTGAGTCAGACTTTTAAAGATACGCTGTATATCCCCACTCAATATGTACCAAATATCTGCACTCTATCGAAGATGTTGAAAGATCTAAAGACATGATAGTAGAGAGAATATGTGTAGAAAGCAAAGACTGCAAAGGAGGGGAGTAGGTGGAGGAGAGTGAGGCCAAGTGTGAGGAGCAAAAAGAAGAAACATTTAATGGACCAATAAATAAAAAGTTCTCAGTAGTAAAGTAGTGGAAACCAGCAGTTAGCGCAATGACTATGTCGCTGGACTCCCACGTAGTTGACCGCGGTTCGTATCCCAGACCCAGTGGCTTAAAACTCACGCCGGGCGCATGTGCGTGCGTGCCCAAGATCCTGAGAGGAGAATGGAGGAGAAGGGATTGCGGCATGACCATCCCCCCGGGGGGTGATTTCTCGCTTTCTATCTCTATGTCTCTCTCTGTCTGTCTGGCGAGCACACGCACCCTATAGCGAAAAACCTCTCAAAAAAAAAAAAAGTAGTATAGTAGTATATGAACAGTAAATATCATGATGGGGACTTTATGTAAACTGTGAAATTAATCTGAAATTTAAAAAAAAAAAATCTTAAAGGGAGGTCCAGCCAATGGCATGGTAGTTAAGGCAACTTGATCCCACATGACCAACTGTGTAATTCGAGTCCAGGCCTGAATGGTTAGAGAAACATGCCAGCAGCATGTGCATGCATACTGGAAATCCTGAAAGGAAGGTGAGTTGGAGGAGAAGAGATGGCAGCATGACCATCCCCCATGGGAGTGCTGCCCTCACTTTCCCCCTCTCCAACTCTCTCCAGTGAGTGCACACACTTTCTAGCAAATTTTCAAACAGAGAGACCAAGGCACAGAAACAAAGAAAGGCACACACACAGTGAAACAGAATCAGGGACAGAAACCCAGAGAGGCAGAGAGAGAGAGAGGCAGAAGAGGAGGGAGAGAAGAAGAGGGGGATAGAAAGGGGGGCCAGGGACAGAAAAAGACAGAGGCAAGTGACAGACAGACAAGGAGGGGGAAAAGACCAAGGTAAAGGTGGAGATAGAGAGAGGCAAACAGTCACACACAGGAAGTACAAGAGACAGAGACTCAAGAACAGTAAAGAGGGACCCAGAGGATCAAAGAGGGCAGATAACAAAAGGATACAGAAGTTCCCAAAGGCAGGACCAGCAGTTAGCGTAATGGCTATGTCGCTGGACTCCCACGTAGTCGACCGCAGTTCGCGTCCCGGACCCAGTGGCTTAAAACTCATGCCGGGCGCGTGTGGGTGCGTGCCCAAGATCCCGAGAGGAGAATGGAAGAGAAGGGATTGCGGTGTGACCATCCCCCCTGGGGGGTGGTTTTTCACTTTCTGTCTCTTTGTCTTTCTCTGTCTGTCTGGCAAGTGCACGCGCCCTATAGCGAAAACCTCTCCAAAAAAAAAAAAAAGAAGTTCCCAAAGGCCAAACCTGGGAAGATCTGAGGTTCCAAGTACATAATGATAGTACCAGTAATGGCTCCGCCAAGTCCATACTGATGTGGGAAATAAATGGATAAACAGAAAGCTCGAGAAGAGACAGGATATTTACAGAGTCTCTAAGCACCTCTGCACAACACCCTTATAAACTACAACAAGGAAAAGAAGGAGCTTTTCCTGGCAGGCTCCGCTGTAATCATGGGATGAACGTTAGCACCCCCCGTAATGTCACGACTGGAAGTCACACACCACAGAGGGTGCACAGAGAACAGAACATCACTTCTGCAGTGTCCCTGCCAAAAAGTCACAGCCCACATCAAATCAGGAGGAAACCTCAGGTCTACCAGACTGAGGGACAGCCTCCCGATAAACAACCTAGAACACTCAGACATGACAAGGCCATGGAAGTCAAGAGAAGACCAAGGAGATTCCGCCAGAAGGAGACGAGGAGACATGACCAAATGCAACAGCCAATTCTGAACCGGCTGCTCTAGGTGCCCATGTAGGACTTGTTGGGACAACTGACAAACCTGCAGAGGTCTGAGGTTTAGATGGTAGAAAGGCACTAACACCAGCAGATACCACGATGGTTACATCACTGGATTCCCACGTAGTTGACTGCAGTTCGAATCCCGGATCTGACAGCTTAAAACTCATGCCGGGTGCGTGTGCATGCATGCCCAAAATCCCGAGAGGAGAATGGAGGAGAAGAGACTATGGCATGGTCATCCTCCGGGGGTTGATTTCTTGCTTTCTGTGTCTCTTTCTCCAGTAAATGTACACACTCTATAGCAAAAATCTCTCAAAAAAGGAGGAGAAAGAGGAGGAGGAAAGAAGAAGAAGGTAAGAGGCCTCTTTCCTGACTTTGACAGTTGTGCCAGGTTAGGTAGGAAAAAGTCTCCTTGTAGAAAAATTGGGAAAGTATTGGGTGGTCAGAAAAGTCATTACATATTTTTCCATTTTTCTATGCAAAAATGCATCATGACTTTTCCGACAATCCAATAATAAGAGATAACTGGGCATCAGTTCATCAACTTATACCCAAATTGTTCAGGGGGGAAAAAAAGTTATTTGCACCATGTTGACACCTTTTCTGAAATTTCAGAGACATGCAGGGGGCAGATAGTGACACAGTGATAAATATGACATTTTGCAAGGTCGACCCATGCCAGAAGGTTTTGAGTTTGCCTTAGGGGAGCTAGACTTCTCTGGGTACACTGGAAACGTGTGTGCCCATGACCTGGGGCTGGCTGAGGCTGGAGGTGGACTGCATCATCAAAACCCTATCAGAGATGCTGACTCTGTCTCTCTCACTCAAGATTAAATAGAAAGATTCATAAAAGCAAGAAATGAAAACTCTTAAAAAGAGAACGAGAGGAGCAGCCAGGTAGAGATGGCAAGAGATAGGGGCAGCAGAGACAACTGCCCAGGGTAGAGGTGAAGGGAGCAGAGGACAGGGAAGCCCGGCTGGGAGCCCAGCAGTGTCCCCTGGTGGCTATGGGGGGTCAGCAAGACTGGGCTGGGCAAGTCCAGTAGCCACCCTGCTAGATTCCCATATTCCTGAGAGCTGGGTTCTAGGAACTGCAGCAGGGGTGAGGTGGGAGTGGAGGGGCAGGGGGACTGCCCAGCTCCAGGCCCAACTCCGTGTCCCCTGTCCCACAGGAAGGGGCAGGTATGTCTCCTCCATTCTCAAGGTCTCGCCCCCTTGCTTCCCCATCTCTGGTCCAGGTTATCTGCCTCCACATTGATCTCCATCACACACATTCCAGGAAGGGGCCCAGCCCAGGCTCAACCGCAGAGGGGACTTAGGGTTCAATTTAAGGGCCAGCTGGGGGAGACAAGCAGGAAACCCTAAATCCAGCCCTCCCAGTCCTACTCCAGCACCCCTCCCAAGCCTGCCCCACCCTTCTAAGTCAGGCTTAGCTTTGGGGTCATTTAGCACCCCCAAACTTTCCTCCCCACACCTGAAATCTAGCCCTTTGCCCAAGCCCAAGAAAATTAGTGTGTCCCTAAGCACAGTAGAGGTAGTGGAGTCTCCCAAAAGTAAACAGACTAGCAGCAAGTGGAATCTTCTAGATGTTAAGCAAACACCCAGGCTTCCCTCCAGACACTGGTTTGCCCCCCCCCCTTCCCCCTGCCTGTACAGCCCCATAAAATCTGAGTTTACAAAATGTCAGCCCCGGCAGGCCTGGTGGGCAGGGTTGGGGTTTCAGATACACTCTCCGACCTGCCCACGGCCTCTCTGAGCAGCCCCAGAGCAGAGCAGAGCCCTAGCACACTCCTGCCCACCATCCCAACTCACCAGGGCTCTGACTCAGGGAGCACTGGGATAGGAGCTTGGAGACCTGCTTCCAGGCTGTGTGGCCTCAAGGACATCAGTGGCTGTTTCTGGGCCTCAGAGTCCCCACATGGAAATGAAGGATTCAGACCAGACAGACTGAGTGTGGACAGAGTGGGGTCTACGATGAGACCGTCCGATAAAGGGACTGGGACAGGAACATATGAGGATTACAGAGAGCGGAATGTCTGAGACACCACCCTTGGTGAGGGGCTGGGAGGCCCTGGTGGGAGCGAGGAAACCAGCTCTGCCATCCCTAGCACTGGCCCCACTGTGGACAGGTACTGGGAGTCTTGGCAGAAAGCCAGAGAAAGGGGTTACCTCCATCTTCAAATATCTGAAGGAGCTGTCCCTGTAAGAAGGGACCAGACACAGTCTGTGAAGTTTGCAAAGACAACAAAAGCCAGTGGGTGATGCTGTGTGCAAGGGGGCTCAGTTGGACTCAATAGGAGGATTGTGGGTTGGCCATTCCTCTAGAGAATGATAATGATTTCTCCCTCTCTGTCTCTCTCCACACAGGCACCCTATAGCCAAAAAGATTAAAAACAAAAGAAAGAAAGAAAAAAAAAAAACCACAAATTTCTTAAGAATAAAATGTTAAAGGACCACCAGATGGCACAGTGGTTAAGGCACTGAACTCGCACACAGCCAAACACTGCTCGAGTCCCATATCCAGCAGCTTGGAACTCATGCTGGGTTCATGTGTGTACGTGCCCGAAATCCCAAGAAGAGAATGGGGAAGGGATTGCAGTGTGGCCATCCCCCTGAGGGGGGATTTCTCACTTTCTCTCTCTCTCTGTCACTCTTCCTGTCTCTTCTGTGAGCGCAAGCACCCTATAGCAAAAATCTCTCTTTAAAAAAAAAAAAAAGAAGAGGAATCAGACATTAAATCCCAAGAGAATGGAAGAAAAGGATTGCAGGGAGGTCATTACCCCCCTAGAGTTCTCTCTCTCTTTCTATTTCTCTCCCCAGCAAGTTCACACATAGCAAAACTAAGAAAGAAAAGAATCAAATGTTAAAACCTGGGCTAAGGAAAATCGGGGTATCTAACCCCCTCCGTCCCCCCAGGCTTGCTCTGCAGGTACAGGCAGAGGCTGTAAAGAGCCCCATAAAGTTCAAGTGCCATTCAAGTATAATGGCTTGTTATGACAATGATCATCATTTTTCCTGACGAGTGGCAGACGGCTTCATGAAGCATGCCCCCCTTGCCTGGCTGGGCGAGCTGGCAGAGCTCAGGGGCAGAAAAAGGAGGGCTGCAGCAGCAAGCTGCCTGTCTCTTCAACCCCACCTCCTTTAAGAGCCAGAGCCCAGAAAGGGGCCAGGGGTGCCAGCCCTGAAGTCATCCCTCCAACCTTCCAAGCCCAGAGCCAAGCCCTGCCACGTGCCCACGCAGCCTCAGAGGGTAGGTGCCCTCAAGGACATCCTTTCCCTTCCTCCATTCAGCAGAGCCTGCCTGCCAGGGCAGCCCAGCCAGAGGGGTGCGGCACATCTGGCTGGGACAACCTTGGCGGGAGTCCTTGGCCCTGGGGTGGGAAAGGCTGTTTATTGGTTCCTCCCCTGCCCCACGGGGGCAGAATCGCAGGGGGAGAGGGGATGGTGATGAAAGAGGGTAATAACCCAAGCCTTCCTTCAGCTCAGGGGCTCCTCTACAAGAAACTTCCCCAGCCCATCCCCAACCTCCATCCCCTGCAAGGCTCCCTGTGGCCAAGCAGCCCCCATGACCTGGGGAGAGGGCAGAAATCTGTGCTGCAAAACGGGCCTGGAACAGACCTGGGAGGCCAACTCCACCCTCCCCCTGCCTTCTGGAATCAACCCTTCAATGCTCCTTCACCCCTAGGCTGGGAGGCCTGGTTGGCATCAGGCCTCACTTCCATGGGAAGACTAGGATCCCCAGTGGAGCTGCAGGCTGGCCCTGGGAGCCTGCTGGGCATTCAAGCACCTCAGGCTCTCCCTGCCCCTCCTCACCTTCACATCCACACCAAAGCTCCCCACTCCAGCCCCTAGCCAGCTAATGGCTTGACCATGTCTTGGTCGCCCTGGGTGGAAAACTCTGAGTCACACTCAACTCCTCCCTGCCCTCCCCCCAGTTCGATCCATTGCCAGATCCTATGAATCTCGCCTCACTCATTCCTCTTGCACTTTTTAATCCCACTGTCTTTGCCCTATTTGAGGCCTTGTCATTTCTGCCAAGGACTGTTGCAACAGCTTCCTGGACCCCTGACTCTGGAACTCTCCCAGCCTACAGCCTCCACACAGTCTCCTAGGAGCACCCTACAGCACTGTGGGATCACCAATACCCCCATTCACCCCACCTCAAACACTTCCATGACTCTGCATGTATCCAGGAAAAAACCTGCATTCCCAGGCCTTGGTCTGTACCCAGTCCACCTGCCAGTCTCAGTCCCCAAGATCCCATCCCTGACTCCACCTGGCCCTGCCCCAAGTCTGCTAGGCTCTGCTCCATGTTCATCCAGTTACACCTCTGAGCCTCTACCTGGCTGTTCCTTCTTCACAGAATGGCCTTCCTCTCTTCCTGGCTTGTCTAATTTATTTATTTATTTATTTATTTATTTATTTACTTATTTCTCTCTCTCTCTCTCTGTCTCTCTCTCTCTCTGTCTCTCTCTCTCTCTCTTTCTTTTCCTTTTTAGAGAGATTTTTGCTATAGGGCACATGTACTCGCCAGAGAGACAGAGAGAGACAGAGAGACAGAAAGCAAAAAATCACCTCCTGGGGAATGGCCACACCACAATCTCTTCTCTCCCATTCTTTTCTTGGGATCTTGGGCACACACATGCATGCACCTGGCGTGAGTTTCAAGCCACTGGTTCTGGGACTCGAACCACTGTCAACTACATGGAAGTCCAGCAACATAAACATGTCAGAGTCATACGTTTTTAACTAGAAAATATATATTTTTTTTTATTTTGCCATAGGGCACATGCACTCATCAGAAACCAATAGAGATAAAGGAGAGAGAGAGAGAAATCACCCCCCAGGGGGGATGGCTATGCTGCAATCCCTTCTCCATTCTCCTCACAGGATTTTGGGCATGCAAGCACACACCTGCACCCAGCACATTTTTCAAGTCACCAGGTCCAGGACTTGACTCATGCGGTTGGCTACATGGGATCCACCTGCCCTAACCCCCATACTATCTGCTGGCCCTGCCTGTCTAATTTCTAGGCACCCTAAAAGACTAATTCAAACCTCATCTTCTTAGGGAAGGAAGGTCTTCCCAGACACCCCTCAACTACTGTCTGAATCAATCTTTCCACCTGCCATCTTCTATTACTTTGAAAAGTTTAAAAGCTTTTAAAAAGATGAACAGGTCGTTCACCTGGATTGGCCCATTGTCAACATTTTACCCCTTGTGCCCTCTCTGTTGCTCTGTCCTCTGCATAATCATAACAGAATGACCACACAGGAAATTCAATGTCACTACAATCCTACCACCTAATGTGCCAGTCATATGCTAATTTCCCCTACTGCTCCCAAAACTCCCATTATAGCTGGGTCTTTGCTTTTGTTTTGATTTTGGATTCAGGATCCAATCAAGACCATGGGTTACATTTAGCTACTGGATCTCTTCCAACTTTTAATCTAAACATATTATTCATCTTCGTATTTGCCTTTTGTGACATTGCCATCTTTACTTTTTTTTAATTTTAGGTTTTGCCATGGGGCATGTGCGCTTGCTGGAGAGAGACAGAGAGAGGCAAAGTGAGAAATCACCCCTGCCCCAGGAGAATGGACATACTGCATGCAATCCCTTCTCCATTCTCCTCCTGGAATTTTGGGCATGCATGCACACACTCCTAGCATGATTTTCAAGTCCCTGGGTCCAGGACTCAAACCATGGTCAGCCATGTGGGAGTCCAGCCCCTTCACCATCATGCCACCTGCTGGCCCCAACAGTGCCATCTTAAAGATCCCATTCTGTTTTGCCGAATGTTGCTCGATCTGGATTGGTCTGATCCTTTCCAGGCTAAAGCTTTGGGGAGGACTGACCTCGGTGTCCCTGCTTCTTCTGGTTGTTCTTTCTTTGTGCCTCCTTATAGTATTTGATGCATCTACCTGCTCCTCCACTGTTAGCTGAGAGATGTCAGGCAAGTGGCTTACCCACTCTCTGCCTCACTTGACTCATCTGTCAAATGGGCCAATAATACCGGGTCAACAGAAAAGTCATGACATATTTTTCTATATTTTTTTCTATGCAAAAAATGCATCATAACTATTCCAACAACCCAATAGTAACCACACAAGGAAGGCTATGAGGATTGAATGAGATGATGCCTATGAAGCAGCTGGAACTTTGCCCAGCATGCAGTCAGCACCCAGTCAGGGTGAGTGCTAACATCTGCGGCCACCCCTGGTGTGTGCTCTGGAAACCCCAACAGGCAGCACACGTCTGCATGCAATTCTGCTCTGGGAGGTCATGTCCCAGCACCGCATCAGCTTCAAATGAGTCTGAAGAGTAGAAACAAGTGGACTTGCTGCCAGGCCTTGGTTCCCTGTTGTGTGGTTACATCCCATTCCCACAGACTTGCCCTCAAGGGAGAGAGAACATGGGGTCACCCTCTTCACCAGCCACAGACATCAGGCACTGGCATAGCCAGCTAGCCGCAGAGGGCACTTGTTTTTATTTTTTATTCTTTATTTATTATTTTTATTTTGTTTACTATAGAGCACACTTTGAGAGAGGAAATACCAAAGCATGCTCCAGGAGGGATGACCACACTGCAATCCCTTCTTCTCCACTTTCCTTTTGGATTTTGGGCACATACACACAGGCACCTGGGGTATTCTTCAAGCCACCAGGTCCAGGACTCCAGCTGTGCAGTGGGCCATGTGGGATCCAACTGCCTTAACCACCACGCCACCTGCTGGCTCAGGAGGGCATTCTTTGACTGGAATTCCATGGGAGAAAGGACAGAGATCCACATTTCCAGAGCTCCTCCCCAGGTCTTAGGGCAAGCTGAGGCTTTAAGAGCCCAAGATTCATTCTTTTCCAGCTGGAACCATCGAGAAAGTTCAAGAGAAAAAGAAAAAAAAAAAAAAAAAGAAGGTTCCTGCTGTGAAGAAGCCACCAAGAAAAAAGTTCCTACTTTGCCAGAAACCCTTAAGAAAAAGCGAAGGACTTTTGCGGAGCTGAAGCTCAAGCACCTGAGAAAGAAGTTTGCTCAAAAGGTGTTTCAAAGGGCAAGGAGGAAGCTTACCTATGAAAAAAGCTAAGCACCATCATAAGGAATACAGACAGATATACAGAACTGAGATTCACATGGCCAGGATGGCAAGAAAAGCTGGCAACTTCTATGTACCTACAGAACCTAAATTGGTGTTTATCATCAGGATCAGAGGAATCGATGGAGTGAGCCCAAAGGTTTGAAAGGTGTTGCAGCTTCTTCGTCTTCACTAGATCTTCAATGGCACCTTTGTTAAGCTCAATAAGGCCTCAATTAACATGCTGAATTGTGGAATCATATTTTACATAGGGGTACCCGAACCTAAAGTCGGTAAATGAACTAATCTACAAGTGTGGTTATGGCAAAATCAATAAAAAGCGAACTGCTTTGACAGATAACTCTGATTGCTCATCTCTTGGTAAATTTGGCATCGTCTGCTTGGAGGATCTGATTCATGAAATCTATACTGTTGGAAAACGCTTCAAAGAAGCAAATAACTTCCTGTGGCCCTCCAAATTATCTTCTCCACGAGGTGGAATGAAGAAAAAGACCACCCATTTTGTAGAAGGTGGAGATGCTGGCACCAGGGAAGACCAGGTCAACAGACTTACTAGAAGGATGAACTAAAGTATCCACCATGATTATTTTTGTAATCTGGTCAGTAAATAGAGTGGCTGTTTTCAGTTGTATTAGTAACCTTTTTTTGTTAGTTTGCCTCTGCCTTCCCTTAACTATTATGGCACATCTTGGTGCTTGGTAAAATTAAACCAAAACTTCCGCAAGACTAGGGTCCATTTTATCTTTTGTGAAAATCACTTAGGGACTTATGAAAGGCTTTTCCTACACCAGGAAGACCTTCTGTTTCCCCTTTGAATTGTGCTGAGTAAAAAAATGGGTTTTATTCGAAGAAAGCTTATTTCAAGGCATTCATGCATGATTTGTAGATAAGGTAATAAAATAAAGGTTGGTTCACCAAAAATGTAAAAAAAAAAAAAAAAAAAAAAAAAAAAAGAGGCCAAGATTAAACCTGGCCGCCCC
>NW_006160055.1:494606-498090 GCF_000334495.1 Tupaia belangeri chinensis | reverse complement strand
TAAAAAAAAGGTTGTTTCACCAAAAATGTAAAAAAAAAAAAAAAGAAAAAAAAAAGAAAGAGTCCAAGATTCAACCTGGCAGCCCCGAGCCCTGACTCCGTTTCCTGAGTTAAATGGCTTCTCTCCATCAGCCTCTGTCTGTCCTTCCCTTTCTCTCAGCTCCTTCACATTACACATCCCTAACATTTCTGCACATCGAGACCTTCTCTGCACTGAAGTGAAAGCTCTCCTCAAAGTGGAGGCTCTGAGATGTGGCTACCTTGGGCCCTCTCCATGAGGCCGGTGCATGGTGAGGGGCTGGCAGATTTAGTCACGGTGACAGCCCATGTTGAGGCTGAGCAGCTGCCCGGGGTCACACGGGTAAGGCAGGATTGAACAGATCCAAATCAGGTCTGTCTACTGCAGGGTGCTGGGTCCCTGACCACTGACTAGTTGCCACGTCTGATGGGGGTGTCCACAGCTGCCTGCCTGTGGCCATCATGGGGAGCCCGACAGTTACGCAGGCAGTCTGCTGCAGGGCCACCCACTGGCCAACTCCCCCCATCTTATCCATCCTCAGGTGTTTTCATTTCCTACCTCAGATTCTGACCTCTCAGCTTCATCTTCCTGACACCTCTGATTCCTCACGACCCAGATTTGGTCCCCACAGTTTCCCTCTTGGTCATATTTGTGAACATTTGCCCACTACACAAGCTACCTGAAGAATGTGGGCACTCCTAGTTGTGAGTGATATGGGCAGCTGTGGGCATGGGTGGGTAGGGTCTTAGAAGGCCAAGTGGCCAGTTTGTCACAGTACTTCGCCAACACCATGGCCTTTTCTTGGCTCCTCATTGGAATCTCCTTCAACCCAGCACTCTGATACCTTCTCCCCACCAGGCAATTTCAGGACCAAGGGGTCTGACTGGGGTCTACCAGCAGAAACAGCCCATGAGGAAGTCAAGGCCCACAGGGACCATTCTGACAAAAAATTGTTGCTTTGCCCTGGGCAGGACACCAGCTCCAGACAACATGACACGTGGTGGTCTACAGCTGTAAGTAGCCTTGGAGAAGAGTGTCCGAGTTCCCGTGAGGTCCAATAAAGTGGAGTGACCAGCCCAAGGCCACATGGCTCACTCAGGGCAGGGCTAGAGCCACGTTTGGCTTCCGGCCCCTGCCTCATGGAGCTTTCAGCCTCACTCCACCACCCCTCCCTGGTTCCTGAGAGCAGAGTGAGCCCCTCCAAAAGGAAGAGCCTGCAGCTCTAACTCCACTGCAGCTCTAACGCCAAAAAGCCTCAATTAATAGGCATGCAATTATTTTCAAAATAAACCATACTCAAATATGTAATAGCAAATGGGAGCACTTGATGAGGAAATCGAGTTATGCATAATATATAGCTCTGGCTCCCTAGCTAATAAAGTGATTTTTATTCCCAGAGCCTGTTAAAACTATGCACTACAGATATGTTACTCCTTAGATGAAATGTCTGCAGTGTTACCCATACAAGAACATGTAACTACATAACAAACACACATGTGCTCACCCTGGGGCTCAACACCTACCTCTTCCAGGCCATGCCTCAATTTACCTCCAAGGGGCTGTAGACACAGTTCCTGGCCCCAGGAGAGCTGAACAGAGTCCCTGGGAGGTCAGGAGAGGCACAGCCTGAGGAATGGGGCTCTCAGGGAGGTCCACGCCCCCCATCAAGTTTGTACGCAAGGGTTCCCGTGTGGAACTGGGGAGGGGTCAGCATTTCCCCAACACCTACACAGGCCTGGGTGCCCAAACCTTTGACAAACATTATTTATGTCCTTACTCCAGCCATACAAGCTATTTGCTATTCTCCCCACTTTACAGATCAGAAAACTGAGGTTGAAGGAGGAAACTATTTTACTCAAAGTTGTTCCATGACTGGAGCCCAGACCTGCCAGGTGTCAAAGCCCACAACTCCCCACCATCAGCTCCTCTCAAAGCAGAAGCCTCTTTCTTGGATCTTAGGGCCTTGGGCCCCTTTCCCTTGATTGGTGCCATCTATCTTCCATTCTCAGTCCAATCACAGACCCCAGCCCAGACAAGGTCCACCCAGTAGGGAATTGGGGGTCCCAAAAACCTAGAGTATTCCCTCTTCTGGATTAAGGATAGGACTTCCTCTGTCCAGCCCACATTCCCTCAGGCTCCAGCCCAGCCAGGCAATGAGCATCCAGACAGGGCAGGAGAGAGAAAGAGCACTCATCCCACCAACCTCTTCCCATTCCCATCCAAAGTACCTGCTAGGCTGTCCCACAGGACTAGGAAGGGATGGGGGGTGGGGCTGGGTGGTAGGAGAGAAAGAAGGAAAAGGAGCAAGGGGAGGGATGCAGGCTCTTCCTCGCTAAGAGAAGCCCAAGGAAGCACACACCTGCCCTGGTCGCCAGTATACACCTGCCCTGGCCACCAGTACACACCTGCCCTGGCCACCAGTACACACCTGCCCTGGCCTCCAGTTCACACCTGCCTTGGCTCCTACCTCTTCCAGGCCATGCCTCAATTTACCTCCAAGGGGCTGTAGACACAGTTCCTGGCCCCAGGAGAGCTGAACAGAGTCCCTGGGAGGTCAGGAGAGGCACAGCCTGAGGAATGGGGCTCTCAGGGAGGTCCACGCCCCCCATCAAGTTTGTACGCAAGGGTTCCCGTGTGGAACTGGGGAGGGGTCAGCATTTCCCCAACACCTACACAGGCCTGGGTGCCCAAACCTTTGACAAACATTATTTATGTCCTTACTCCAGCCATACAAGCTATTTGCTATTCTCCCCACTTTACAGATCAGAAAACTGAGGTTGAAGGAGGAAACTATTTTACTCAAAGTTGTTCCATGACTGGAGCCCAGACCTGCCAGGTGTCAAAGCCCACAACTCCCCACCATCAGCTCCTCTCAAAGCAGAAGCCTCTTTCTTGGATCTTAGGGCCTTGGGCCCCTTTCCCTTGATTGGTGCCATCTATCTTCCATTCTCAGTCCAATCACAGACCCCAGCCCAGACAAGGTCCACCCAGTAGGGAATTGGGGGTCCCAAAAACCTAGAGTATTCCCTCTTCTGGATTAAGGATAGGACTTCCTCTGTCCAGCCCACATTCCCTCAGGCTCCAGCCCAGCCAGGCAATGAGCATCCAGACAGGGCAGGAGAGAGAAAGAGCACTCATCCCACCAACCTCTTCCCATTCCCATCCAAAGTACCTGCTAGGCTGTCCCACAGGACTAGGAAGGGATGGGGGGTGGGGCTGGGTGGTAGGAGAGAAAGAAGGAAAAGGAGCAAGGGGAGGGATGCAGGCTCTTCCTCGCTAAGAGAAGCCCAAGGAAGCACACACCTGCCCTGGTCGCCAGTATACACCTGCCCTGGCCACCAGTACACACCTGCCCTGGCCACCAGTACACACTTGCCCTGACCACCAGTACACACCTGCCCTGACCACCACTTCACACCTGCCCTGGCCTCCAGTACACACCTGCCCTGGCCTCCAGTACACACCC
>NW_006160055.1:484283-494319 GCF_000334495.1 Tupaia belangeri chinensis | reverse complement strand
GTACATACCTGCCTTGGCCTCCAGTACACACCTGCCCTGGCCTCCAGTACACACCTGCCCTGGCCTCCAGTACACACCTGCCCTGGCCTCCAGTACACACCTGCCTTGGCTACCAGTACACCTCTTTCAGCTCTTGAGGAGGGCACTGACATCAACAGGGCACTCCACATGCCAGGCACTGAACTTGCCACATGTTTGCAGAATCTCGAGCTTCCCTTTCCGATTCTCATTTCAACCAGGGAAACTGAGGCTCACCTAAGACCTCTCAGCTGAAGTAGGCCCGCTCTCCAGGAGCACATCACCTCCCCTAGACATCTAACTTCCGTGTTTCCCACTGCAGGGCTCCCTCCCACCCCCCTCCGTACTCAGACAGAGAGGCGCTTGGCCAAGGCTCCCATCTTACAGATGGCAACATCAGCCCAGCCAACCACTGGTGTGTGTTCCATGCAGGGTGCTCTAAGCACCTTCAGTCTATAATCCAGAGCCATCCTCAAATCTGGCCAACATGCCTCCCCCAAATCCCTTCATCCAGGCCCCTCTCCTCCCCTTCCCTGCTCTACCTAAAGTGCACGTGGCTGCCCAAGTCTGATTTCCCACAATTGTGCTCAGCCTGGGCTTGCCTGGGCCAAGAGGGCCCTCCCGAGGACTGGCTAGAACAGGGAAGGGGCAGGAAAGGCCACATCTGGATCCTAGGCCTGAAGCCCCCTCCCCCAACCCACCATCAGTCTCAGAGACCGATGGTAACCTCAGCCGAAGATGACTCCCTCGCCCTCCTGACCCCTGTGCATGCCTTTGCCAGGCCCAGACAGCCTCCCGCAGGAGCCCCTTGGAGGAAGGGGTCTCCTCGGGCCCCTTGTCCCCCCACAGCAGTCAGTCCTCTCTCATCCTCCCTCCCAGAATCCTCTGTTTAGCCCTCACCATGTGGCCCCCAGACCTGTCTGCACAGCCCAAGGCACCCAGACCAACACACACTTTCCCGAATCCGGGTCCCAGAGAGAGAGAGGCGAGGGGAGACTGAGCCTCCCTCCGTGGGGCGGGGGCCAGAGAGAGGACTCGGTCAGATGAGGGGGCTGTGAGGAAGGGATGATAGCAGTAGACGCTGAAATTGAGTCTAGAAGGAATCAAAACGATGGAATCTGAGATCCTCCCCCATGCCGGGTTTTCTAACATTCCAGGTTCCAAGTCTCTAGTCCCCAGGCCCTGCCACTGCCCCCTCCTCAAACTCTTGGGCTGAGGAACTGAAGGGGATGAAGAACGGGGTAGGCGGGAAAGGCTCTCTAAAGGAACGACTCCCCTATGGCTTCCTTCTCAGTCAGGACTCAGCTGTGAGGGTGAGGGATGGGGAACGGATGTACTGGGCCCTGTTGATGGGAAGGTCTTTGGGCTGAGGGCTCCCCAGGTCTTCTGTAAGGCAGAGGCACAAAAGCCCCCACCCTCACTGCCAACACTCCCCCCACCCCAGGATCTCAGATTAAGGAAAGGAGGGGCGGGAGGGACCTCCTAGCAAAGGCCGCGGGACCTACCCAGAGCATGCAGGACAGACAGATCCACGTCATCTTCAGTGGGTACCTTGCGTCCCTCGGGCCACGCCCAGGGCCTGCGAACGGCCCCCACAGAACAAGCAGAAAGGGGCTCAGAGCAAGTCGACTGCCGCTGCTGCTGCTGTTGCTCCGCTCAGCTCAGCCAGCATCTGCTGGCCTCTGGGCCTGCCTGCCTCCAGCTCGCCCTCCCTCCTCCTTCTCCTCCTCCTCCCCCCACTCCACCCCCTTGTCCCAGCCTCCTCTCTCCTCCCTCCTCCCAGGCTCCACCCGTGGCAGTGGGGGTCAGGAGCCCTGCTTTGCAGGGGGCGTGAAAAGGACAGTGCAAAAGGACAACTGGGGGCAGGACCCCCCTCAAACACACAACCCCTGTGAGGCACCAAGATTCCCCCTACCTTGCCTTTTGAGCTGGTGCTGGCAGGCCTAGAGCTTGCTCTCCCACTGCACACCCCCCTACCCGGGCCAGTCTTCACTCCTGGAGCCCCCAGACGGATGGACAGACAAACCCACGACTGCAGGGACTGCATCCCCGGAATTCCTTGGCCTCTCTTCCCTCTCTGAGTACACATGTGTGCTCTCCTAGCCTCAGAACACACACTCATTTGCACACACACAGCTGGGACAGACCCTGGTGCCCACACGCCAAGCTCAGAGCCCAAGACAGGCCTGGACACAAGAGAAACCAGGCTGAGACTGCGGAAGAACGGCCCTGCCCCCCAGCTGTGGTTTCGTTCCAATTTTTTTCCCATTTCTTTTTTTTTCCCTTCTTTCTTTCTTTTTTCTAAACATCTGTCCCAGCCCTTCCTGCCCTTCTGAAAGGGAGCCCCGCTCCAGGCTCCCGCGAGAGGCTGTTTCTCTTGACTGTACCCTGGGCCAACATTTGGTTTGCATTTCCCACTTCCTCCTCCTCCCCCTCCCAGGGCCGTTTCTCGCCTCCCACTGTTCCACACGCCCACTTCTTCCCTGCAGTGTCCCCCTGCACCACCAGCCCTCCCCTCTCCTGCCCCCACCTTTGCCTTTGCCCAGAGGCAACAGTTTGGGGTCTAGAGAGTGGGGCGAAGACAGGGTCCAGAATCCAAACGTATTCCCAGGGAGCGCTGTAGGAGAACGTAGCAAAACCCGCCCCAGGACCTCATTGTCTAGATCTGCACCCCAAAAAAACTTTCCTCTTTGAGCTCTGGCTTGGTTAGACCAAGGGAGGGGGCTGGTGAGTCACCCGCTGCTCTGCTCTTTGGAGACGTCCAGAGGAGGAAGAGCGGGCTCAGCCCACACCCTCTGTGGACGCTCACAGTCCAGGACACGCAGTCCACTCCCAGAAACACAGAGTGCGAGGACAGGACCCCGCCCACAGCGGGTGCTCAGAGACCATTTTCCTGGATCGGGTAACTCCACAACAAGGTCCTCTTGCCCGGACTCCTCTGCACACACATGCATGTGCATGACCCAGGCCATGTGTGCAGAGGGTTTCATGTCCCCTGCCTCTCTCCCACCCACCCAACACGTTGGGTGGCCTTGCCACTCTCTGTTGGCACCATGTACAGTGCAACCTGTGTTTGTCTCTCCGCCACCACTTGTCAGGTGGACTGTCCAGCCGGGTGCGCTGGCTCCCAGATATAATCCAGCCAGGGCATCTAAGAGGGAAAACCCAGAAGGAGAGGGAAGGAGTTTTCATCTGAGAAAAGGCTGCCCTGTGCACAACTCAGGCTGCACGCTGCACCAGGGGCTAACCACGGATTGTCTGACTATTCCGAGAAGCCAGGGGAGGACGCTGAAGTGAGGTGTCTAATTCGGGCCCTATCTAGAGCAGGGATTTGAGTTACGAGTCTAGGGTGAGAAATCAGGGTCCTATCTCCAGACTTCTCCAGGCCCTTCTGCAGAGCTATGGGGCTGGGGAAGTCTCCGGCCCTAGCCTGCAACTCCTGTCAGAATGGCAATGCCTTTCTGGACCCCCGCCCTAGCCTCCCCACTTCCAAGCCTGCTGGGGTTCAACTAACGGTCCCACCAGTGCTGAAAAAGCCAGCGTTTCACGTGCAGCTGGCCTGAGTCACCACCAGAGACGTCCCCAGACAGGAATCCCTGCGAGCCCTTGCTCTCTGTCCTGGCTCCCCCCTCAGCAAGCTAAGGGGAGTGGTTTTCAGGAGGCCTCTCTGACAGTCCATCCCCCTGGCACCATCACCAGCCTTGCTAGACCCCTAGTGCCCTGCCAAGCTCGAGAGCTCAGTCAGTGAAGCCCTGGCCTCCCACCATCCACCACCACCACCACCACCACCCGCCCCGGGGCCAGCTCCCACCACCCTTCACTGCGGGCGTCATAGATGATGTGCCTGCCGGCAGCTATCTCAAGAGTTCTGAGAAATCACCTCAGAGCTTCCCAGAAATGCTGGGAAACCAGACCAAAGACCAAGTCACAGCAACACCAACTTGTCTGGCCTCCCACACAGCCCACCTGAGGGGCCCTACAGCCCCAGTTCTGCCACCTTCCTTGTCTCCTCAGCTAGGACTACAAATGGGAATAGAGGACCATGGTGCCAGGGGTCCCCTTGGAGACTCCTTGCCTCCAGAATGCCCCATCCTGCTTTTCCAAGCCTAGGGGGTCTTTTCTATATCTTAACTTCCCACCATCAGAAAGTCCTTCTTGTGACGTAACCATCATCCGCCATGTTGGACGTTAAACCCCGCCTCCCATAGTGTCTGTAACTGCATGTTCTGAGCTCGTTACCTACTTTTCCCCCTTCATGGCCTAATGTCTCCTTCTCCACACCACATGGAGTTCCTTGGGCAAGGACAGGTCCTGTGTTTGTATCCCCAGAGCCTGACACAGTTGAAGAACAAATGAATCAATCAATCAGTCAATAAGTCCTAACATATTTTCCCACTCTCATCATGCACAATCCCCTTTCCAAGCTTTCATTCTCTCCCCCTGGAAAGGGCTTGGGCAATCCTACTTTTGACACCTTTGCCTGTAGCAACTGTAATACCAACTCATTGTCAGCGCCCATCTCCACCTACTGCCAACCCCTGGCCTCTCAGCTCCATAGGCTGCAGACTCTATCGAGGCTGGAATGATCTCACTCATCTTTGGGTCCCCTACCCTGGTCCTAAACCCATGTCTCACATCCACAGACATCAGGTGTACCCTGGCAGACTGGCTGGGTGTTCTGTGTTGGGATTCCAGAAGTCTTGGAACCTGGCCGCCACCCAGTGCTATCCCACCCCACTCCCATTCCCCTCCCATCAGCATGCAGAGACCTCGATGGCCCCTCCCTCCACCCAGAAGAAGCCAGTAGAAGAAACAGAGTCAGGGCTGTGGGCTCTGGTGCTGGTGCTGGGCGTGCAGGAAGACTGAGTTGAGGGTGAGTGTGGGTAGGAAGGAGGCTGATGGGCCTTGTGAGCCTGAGCCTGGTACATCCTGCTCCAGGTCTGTCTCCTCACCTGCAAAATGACCAGACTGCTGGTTTCCAAGGTCCCTTCCAGCTCCACCTACTTTGATGTCACAAATTTCCCAAATCCCAGGTGCCAGCTCTATCCAATTGATTCTTCCTGTCTACTGACACTAGTCTACCAAAACCTTCTTCCTGTGGTCTACCATCTCCTGTTATGACATCAAGGCTCTCCTCTGTCACCACTGGTCACAGAATCTGAGAGCTGCAGAACATCAACCTGGAAAGGCCTTTGAGCTCATGTAGTCCAGAGATCACAGAAAGAGCCTCTAGGGGCCAAAATCAGGGGAGTAAGCCAGGGGTCTGTCCACGCGGACCTGGAGAGGGCAGGCTTCAGCTACAGGGGACACCCACCCCTGGGCTCCAGCTATTGCAGCCTGCACATGAGCCCACCTCTCAGGCCTTTTCATGTCCTCAAAGCCATACATACACACACACACACACACACACACACACACACACACACATATTCGCAATAGGACACCTGTATGGGTAGAGAAACAGAGAGGGAAAGTGAAAAAGCACTCCCCAAGGGGACTGGTCATGCTGCAATCCCTTCTCCATCAGTCTCCTTTCAAGATTTCAAGCACACATGCACACATGTCTGGAATGCTTTTCAAGCCACTGGGTCAGGGACTCGAACTATGCAGTCAGCTATGTGGGATCCAGCCACCTTAACCACAAGGCTGCTGGCCGGGCCCCAAGTCCATATTTTTATGTAAAACTTTACCACCCAAAAAATACAAATTTTAAAGTGTTGGGTTTTTTAAAAATTATTTATTTAATTTTATTTATCATTATTATTACTTTTTAAAATTTGCTATAGGGCATATACTCTCATCAGAGAGGTAGGGAGGGAAAGTTAAAAAGCAAGCCACCAGGTCCAGGACTCAAACCACAGGCAGCCATGTAGGAGTCGAGCATTCCAGCCACCACGCCACCTTCTGGTCCCTTAAAGTATTGGTTTGGTTCTAAGCAACTTTTTTTTTTTTTTTTTTGGAGAGAGAGAGAGAGAGAGTTTTGCCTTAGGGCATGTAAACTTGCCAGAAAGAGAGTGAGAGGGATAGAGATAGTGAGAGGGAAAGTGAGAAATACCCCCCGGGGGGATGGCCACATCACAATCCCTTCTTCTCCATTCTCCTCCCAAGATCTCGGGCATGCCTGCACATGTGCCCAGCATGATTTTCAAGCCACTGGGTCCAGGACTCAAAACATGGTTGGCCACGTAGGAGTCCAGTAATGTAATGGCTACACCATCTGCTGGTCCCTCTAAAACTCTTAAACTCAAAATAAGCGTGTGTGCCATGAAGGCTCTTTGAGACACCTCACACCTAATCCAATCTCTTGTCTAATAGATGACTGCACTGCGGTCCAAGGAGATGATCTGACGTGCTGCAGGTCACAAACCCAGTCAGGGGCAGTCATGACTCCCAGGCCCTGAGCATTTTGCTATACTCCCTACATCCGGTCACTGGTCACTGTAAGACTGAAGTAGGCGCTCCTCTTTCTCCTGCAAACCCTGCAGCCCACCACCTCTCACGTCTGTGCTCTCTGCAGCTTTCCTCCCAGCTGCTCCCAGGGGCCTCACATCAAATAGCTGGGTGCGGAGCTGGACCTGGAGATCTGCACCAACTATGCACAGGTCTCAGAAGCAGAAGGCACAGGAATCTGACACCAAAACTCTTAAATCCTGGATTAAATCCCCCTTTATTGTCTCCAAGTCTGCCAATCTGCTCCCTACTCCGGGAAAGAACAATGTTAACTAACCAGGCATTTAACTTGTGGTATCATATATATTTTTTTAAGTCCAGCATAATCATTCTTATGTGAATGCTACTATGGGTAGCATCATATTTAAACCTCCTACAACCTCCGTGTTGCAGATGCAGAAACTGAAACACAAAAAGGTTCAGTACCTTGCACAGAGCCACACAGCTATGTGTGCAAACAGAGCCCAGGGCCTCTGATTCCACGTCTCCTGGGGCAGGCTGTTTCCTTGTTGCTCCTGTAGCGATACCGTAACCCAGAGGCGAGGAGCTAGGTTCCCATGTTGCAGTGACATGTTAACCGCAACTCTTACCCAGGGGCTGAAGCTGCGGCTCCAGGAAGGGGGTCAGCTGCCCAGGCCTATGTCTGGTTCAAGGTGGGGGGAGCACAGACACACAGGGAAGTCTAGGACAGTGCTACTGCATGGATCAGATGAGACTGATCAGCTCCCTAGTGGCTCCAGAAAAGCTGACCGGAGGAGACAAGGGTGCAGATGACAACTGGCCCTTGTCACCCCAGGGCCTCTTTGAGCAAGCCATGCAACCCCCCTCCTATACATACTCAGCCTTTGAGCTCTAAGGGACTCAGATCCCTGCAAAGCTTCCATGTCCCACTGCACAGGATTTCACTGTACAGGGCACAGCTGTGCCATGAGTGAGAGCTCAGGGCTATTCATTCTCCACTCACTAGGCCCTGGTGTAAGATGCACCAGCCCAGGGTGTGGGCACTCTATCCTAATGCCCAGTAAGACACCATGGGCTTGGGGAGACTCTGCCCACTGCCGCCATGTTCACCAGCCATGGGATCGGGATTACTCTCTCACACTTCAGAAATCTGCCCTGAGAGGTAAGGCAGAGTTTCAACCAGAACCAGTCTGAGCCTCAGTTTCCCCAGCTGACACACAAAGGTGCATTATTACTCACAGCTCTTCCACTCCACCAGCTCCCCGGGTGGAGACAGTGTCCAGGCCCAGTCCCAACTGTTATTAATAAGATTTTTCCCAGAGCTTAATGCTGCGATCTTGATCTTCACCCCAGCTCTAATTTCCTGTCTGACTCAGGCCCCTCATAAGGCTAAAAGGAGGCAGCTGCTTATCCAGCCCCTCAACTCCAACCGCCCCCCAAACTACACAAATCCTGGCCCAGGAGGAGGGGAGAGCGGGCGAGGCAGTTCAATCATCTTCCCCACTCTGCCCATGAGGAGGTGGAGTTGCTAAGTGCCTGGGGTCCAACTGACCTGGTCCTGGCTGGCCATTTCCCACTGCAGGCTGCCTTTTCCCAAATCCGAAAACCCAGAGTCCACAGCATCTGAACTCAGAACCCAGTGGAAAGTGGATGAGGCTCAGCCTTGCGGTCCACAGCTGCAGCGCCTGTCTCCCAGCCAATCCCTGTGGACGATGCATTTGGCTGGAAGACTCCAAAGTCTATCTTGGGAGATTGGAGCTGGAGACTACTGGCACCATTCCGCACTGCAGAATGGCAGAGAGGGAAACTGAGGCACAGAGGTGACACCTAGGAGGAGGCGCTGAAAGTTCAAGCTCTCCCTGGGGAGGAGAGATCCTTCTCATTCATTTGGATAGGAAGAGTAGACACAGAGAGGAACCTTCCCATCCTCATGTACTCTGACCTGCCCTAAGGCCTGCGAGGAACAATGATAGCCCTCATTTTTATCAGAACCTACTGCAGAGTAGGCTCACTGTGAACACTTTAAATGCACCTCATTTAATCCAACCGCGTCCATATGTTTGTTGTCCCCATTTTACAGATGAGAAAACTAAGACACGGGCAGATTCCGTAATTTACCTGAGGTCCACAACTAGTAAATGATAGACCCTGAATTTAAAGCCAGGCATGCTGGTTCCATGGCTGGCACTCTTAACCAGAATAATGAAGTACTACCTCCCATGAGACAGGGGCCTCTGCTCCCCAAGGGTCAGCCAGAAGCCCCAGCCCCTGAAATCCTTCCCTTCAACAGAGGCTACAGGCTCCCCAGGCAGTAAGTCATGTTCCTGGGACTCTCCCTGCCCTGCCAGGGGAGAATTTACAGTTCCCTGTAGTTTTCCCAGCTCCTTGCTCCCTGGCTATGCCCCACCTCCACCCTCTCCCCAGCAACACCCCCCAACACACATATACCCCCCAAAGGCATGGTCAAGGATCGTCTCTGGGAAGATCTGAGAAGAAAGATGTTCCCCCAGGACATGCCCACCCAGAGCACTGCAGTTCTGCCAGGCCTTGCCCCTACCAGCCCAGCTGCCGCTCCCTCCTGGGGTCCCAGCCCCCATCCCCTCCCTGTCCAGTTCCCAGGCCCTGCCACCTTCCTGAATAGGTGGGAAATGCTTTCTGGAGCCCACCAGTCCCTCCACTCCCTGTTTCCAACCCATTTGTTACCTCCCTATGTTAACTTTGGGGCCTCTGGGAATGGGGGAAGGAGAGACATTTCCTGGAACCCACCATCTCTTGTCATGTATTTTTGAGAGGGATGCTTAAAAGCCCAGAAACATCCCTCTGCTCCTGAATCACAGACACACACACACACACACACACACACACCGCACGCCTGGCCCGGGGGCTGTCCTTCAGATTTCTGACCCAAATCCAGGATCAGGGATGTGTGCTGGAGGAGGTGCAACTGCTCCCCCCAACACACACCCCCGACCGGCTCTGAGCAGCGTGGGCAAAGGCTCCCCGGGAGTCCTCAGACGCTGATGAGCGCCAGGATGACAATGACCAGGGTGGAAGAGTGATAAATCAGGGTCTCAGGGAGGAGAGTCCCGGGCGAGATGGGGGAGGGTCTGACGGTGCCAGGTGAGGCAGGCGGCTTTTACCTGGCTGCGAAGGCAGAAGCTCAAGGGCAGGAGGCAAGAGAAGAGGTACTTGCCCCATCGGATCACGCAGGAAAAGCACCAGCTCAGCCGAGTCATGTTGACCCCAAGAGTGGGCTCCGGAGTCATCGCTCCTGGGCGTGGAGTTGAGGCTGGAGGGAAGGCAACAAGCGCCCTGCCCCCGGTTCTCCCGGATGCTCTGCCGGAGGAGCAGCCCTAGTGTCCTGCCTCCTCTAGCCAGAGGAGCAGGGCGAGGGACCCGCGGTGCACCTCCCTCGAGGCTCCATCATCTCCCGGATGGCAGGGCACCCCGGAGGACTTCCACCGCTGCGCCCTCTCCCTCTCTCCTCCCGACGCGACAGCCTCCGCTCTCCTGCTTCCTGATGGACTCGGGGGCGGGCGCAGGCACCCCGCAACTTCTGAGGTTCAGGGATCTCCGCGGGAGAGGCGGGAGGGGACCGGACAGAGGC
>NW_006160055.1:482141-484273 GCF_000334495.1 Tupaia belangeri chinensis | reverse complement strand
TCCGGGTGGAAAGGACCAGCAGCCGTGGTAGCCTCAGCAGAGGCGGCAGCGTTGTGCTCTGAGCTGCAGTTAGCGTGCAAATGTGCGTGTATGTGTGTGCATGTGAGTGTGCGTGTGTGTGGAGTCCCTCCAGATCTCACTCCAATGCCCATATTGTTCCCCAGAGTACAATGTGATTCATTTAAAAGGAGGCGCCGGCCTTCCAGGATGGAGCAGAAACCACCTGAGTAAGGCATCCACGTGGGCACACTGCATAGACCTCAACCAGCTGTCCTGGCCAGCCAAGCCCTGACCCTGGTCAGGCTCTGCCTCGTGGGCCCTGATCTCTCCCAGTTCACTTGTGGCAGGAGGGTCCTGGGAACATCCAAAGCACCCACAGGTTGTAAGGGACACTGCCTCAGAGAGACAGGCTGGACAGGCAGCACAAGGCTCTGCAGGGCTACACTGTAGGGCTCAGGGTTCAGGGCACTCCACTCCCTGAGTCGCTGTCTGACCTGCCCCATCACCTTCACCTGGAACAGGGACACTCCCCTGCCCCTGTTGTGCTCAGGTAGGCAAAGTGTGGGAGTCCCCTTAGGAATATTTGGAGTCACCATATTGGGGCCTTGGAACTAGGGAGAGGGAAGAAAAGAGAGAAGGGGAGAGAAACAGAGATAGAGAAAAAAGGCAGAGAGAGTCAGGCAGAGACCCACCCACTACGCAGAGCTGGAGAGGCAGCCATGAGCACTGCCCCTGGCTCTGCGGCTGCAGAGAAGCTGAGGGCAGGCAGCCAGCCAAGCTGGAGAGAAGGGGCGGGGGAGCTGCAACAGGCCCCTGGAGGCCGGCCAGGCCCCCCCTCACCAACCACCACCTGTGCCTGGCCTTTCCTGGGCATCACCTCAGAGCCATTTTTCCTGGGGATGCTGTTTCTTTCTCTCTCTCTCTCTCTCTCTCTCTCTCTCTCTCTCTCCCCTCCCTCCCTTGCTCCTGCCAGGGTCTCTTTCCCAAGGTGCAGGCTGCAGATGTGACTGTCCCAGCCCCCAAGCTCTCCTCTGCCACTGCAGACCTCTGCCCTGTCTTATCCCCAGTTCAGCTCTCCACCAGGAGACAAGGCAGAAGGACCCAACTCCATGGGGGAGACTGCGCGGGAATACAGGGAGGCAAGTCAGTGAGGGAGAAGGTTCCTGTAGGCATAGAGACAGAGAGAGGAGGAAGACACACATTAGAGACCCTCAGCCCCTAATGACCCCCCAAGCAAGAGGAACCATCCTCGCTCTCACTGCAGGAAAGTTCTGTGGAAGAAGGGCTTTAGGGAAGCAGGTGGACAGGCCCGGCCGGCCAAGCGGGAGAGAAGGGGCGGGGGAGCTGCAACAGGCCCCTGGAGGCCGGCCAGGCCCCCCCTCACCAACCACCACCTGTGCCTGGCCTTTCCTGGGCATCACCTCAGAGCCATTTTTCCTGGGGATGCTGTTTCTTTCTCTCTCTCTCTCTCTCTCTCTCTCTCTCTCTCTCTCCCCTCCCTCCCTTGCTCCTGCCAGGGTCTCTTTCCCAAGGTGCAGGCTGCAGATGTGACTGTCCCAGCCCCCAAGCTCTCCTCTGCCACTGCAGACCTCTGCCCTGTCTTATCCCCAGTTCAGCTCTCCACCAGGAGACAAGGCAGAAGGACCCAACTCCATGGGGGAGACTGCGCGGGAATACAGGGAGGCAAGTCAGTGAGGGAGAAGGTTCCTGTAGGCATAGAGACAGAGAGAGGAGGAAGACACACATTAGAGACCCTCAGCCCCTAATGACCCCCCAAGCAAGAGGAACCATCCTCGCTCTCACTGCAGGAAAGTTCTGTGGAAGAAGGGCTTTAGGGAAGCAGGTGGACAGGCATTGTGAGCACCATTAAAGAGAGCCTGCCCCTAGCAGCCCTGCCTGTGCTCATGTCCATGAGCTCTAGCCATGTGCCTGGCATGGCTGAACCCTGGGCCAGACCTTCAGAGGAGGTGGATCTCCACAGCCCGATCTCCATGGCCTCCTCACCCTGGGACCAGAGGAAATAGACAAGGTGTGAAACATAAGGAAATGGGTTTCATAGCAAACAGAATATAGTTTAATCAAAAGGAATTTCTTGGCAAGTGTGTAACACAAGAGGAAGTTATTATTTTAAA
>NW_006160055.1:471017-481873 GCF_000334495.1 Tupaia belangeri chinensis | reverse complement strand
CAAGGGCACTGGATTCCGACATGGCCAACCACGGTTCGAGTCTCAGACCTGGTGGCTTGCTTTCTCACTTTCCCTCTTTCACTCTTTCTCTCTGTGTCTTTCTGATCAAATTAAAATAAATAAATAAATAAAATGAATGAATAAATAAAATTAAATAAATAATTCTTTAAGTTTTTGTTTGTTTGTTTGTTTTCTATAGGACATGTTCACTCATCAGAAAGAGACAGAGAGAAGGAAAGAAATGAGAAAGCACTCCCCTTGGGGATGGCCACTCCACAATTCCTTTTCCGTTCTCCTCCTGGAATTTTCAGTATGCAGATAAACACACCCAGCGTGTTTTTCAAGCACCAAGTCTAGAGCTTGAACCACTCAGTCAGCCACGTGGGATCTCGTCTTCCACTATGCCACTGGCTAGCCCAAGAGGAAGTTCTTTAGATTGGCTGAAGTGTGGCCAAGCCTAGACTTAGAACAACAAGATGACCAAGAGGATTCTCAGAGTATTCTCAGCACTTAGGACATGAAAGACACTCAAATATGAAAGAGAAAGAGAGGTGGAAGAAAGGAAAGGAGGTGATGTCTACGTTCAACCCTTCCCATCATGAGATGCTGACGCTCAGAAGGGCAGGGTGCTTCGTTTCCTTCCACTGCCCAGAGGGAGATGCCTTAAGTCAGTGACGCTCCAAAGAGAGAGAGAGAGACAAGTTTGAGGCTGACAGCTCCATGAAGTCAGGCTGGTCACTGCCTGGAGTGTCCTTCCAGCCTTTTTTTCCCATCCTCTGACCCCATGACACTCCAAATGTGTACAACTCCTGCAGATCAGTGTAATCGTTCCCCAAGTCCTATGTTCTGTAGTCATTTCCAGTGAAGGTCAGAATCCTGAGGGTAACACCTGCAGAATCCCTAGATGCTCCAGGAGCCACTCTAGAACCTTCCAGAAGGTTCTACAAGAACCCTCTTTACTTTCTTTTACAAATCTGACCAGAACTCCAGGTCTCACTTTCACACCCAGAAAGACATGCACCAAAACTTGTGGGACTGGGGCAGGGTTCCCAGTTCCACAAGATCTCTCACTCTCAACCCTCTAGCCCCCTTAAAACAGAATCTGCTCGCAGCACCTTGCGGTACTCAGTACGTCTTCTTTCCTCCCATCTGTTCTCCCACACCCCTCAGCAAGGCTCCTCACAGGACCAGACACAGAGGACCACATACTAGAGGCCAAAGCCTGGAGCAAAGGAGGCACTGAGTGAGCCTTTCAGAGGGTCTGGCCTTTCAGAGGTGCTGCATGTCAGCCCCTAGGTAGAGACTTCTCTATAGCAACCATGTGGGGTACCCCAGAGTGGCTTCCACTTCCAGCTCCCCCTTTTTCCTTCTTAGTAGAGTGTTTGAAGAGCTGTCACCATCCTCAAGGATTTACTGATCTTTTGAGGACTCTGCTCCCTACCAATGAGACATGACTTTCTCCATGCTCCCACAGATACAGGTCTGTCTCCCAGCCCTGCCTCCCCCTGTTCTTCCTTCTTTCCCTTCCTCAGCTAGAGTCCAGACTGGCAGGCCAACTGTGCTGTGGGTCTTCCCGGGGCTTGAGAGAGAACTACTTCTCCACACCCCACTCGTGTGCGTGTAACCCAAAGCCCTGGATTCTGAGTGCGAGCAGGGAGGAAATTCCAGAGTCTACAGCCAGGTGTGAAGGTTATGTGTGCAGAGAGGGGATACTCTAAGCCCTTCTCCAAAAGATTTCCCTGGGTCAGGGCCAGGAGAAAAATGAGAAACTTCCCAGAAATGGCCAGCGCAGGTGTCAGAGAAAGGAGAGAGGAGATCACAGCCCACAGCCCCCTGGGGCAGCCACCGGAGGAGGGCCTACCGGCTCAGGGCAGGCACAGAGCTTCCTCTGTCCCAGCCCTCGGGGCCACAGTGCCCTTGGCTGGTTTTGTCTGTGGGGGGACAAAGGCGGCTCCTGTTAGAAGAGAATCGCTTGGGCATCTGATCGGAGGCTCCAAGTCTCATTTTCACACCCAGAAAGACATGTACGGAGACCTCTCCCCAGGGACCTCCCAGCCTTTCTCCATTAGATGGGGACAGCACCAGCAGGCCCTCCTCTCCCCAAATCTCACCTGTCACTTTCTCACAACCAGATATAGTGTTTCAAAATCATTCCAACTGTGACCCCCAGGGGGCTCCCCAGGGCTCCAGCCCCTCAGCACCTACACAGCAGGCATGGATTCACAGCCATGTTCACAGGTGAACCATCCAACCATACTTCAAAAAGTTCTTGAAAAGATTAAGTTAAAATACAAATTTATTTTAGTACCAAAAAAAATTCTTTTTCTTTTCTTTTTAGAGAGAGATTTTTGCTATAGGGCACATGTGCTCTCCAGAGATACAGAGAGAAACGGACAGAAAGTGAGAAATCACACCCTACACACTCCCCCACCCCAGGGAATGACCACACCACAATCCCTTCTCCATTCTCCTTTTGGGATTTTTTTTTTTTGAGAGGTTTTCACTATAGGGCAGGTGTGCGCTATAGGGCACGTGCGCTCGCCAGACAGACAGAGAGAGACGTAGAGACAGAAAGCGAGAAATCACCCCCCAGAGAGGATGGTCACACCGCAATCCCTTCTCCTCCATTCTCCTCTCGGGATCTTGGGCATGCACGCACATGCGCCCGGCGTAAGTTTTAAGCCACCGGGTCCAGGACGCGAACTGCGGTCGACTACGTGGGAGTCCAGCGACATAGCCATTACGCTAACTGCTGGTTGCCTCCATTTTCCTTTTGGGATTTTGAGCGTGTACACACACGTGCCCAGCGTGACCCCCTACAGAATAAACCTGGCCACCAAGTCCTCTCTCCCTGTAACGGAACAGGGCTTCCTGCAAACCAGAGCCGCAGGCTCTGTGGAACCCTGCCGAGGCCTCCTCCAATTGTCCCACTGTCTTTGGACCCCCCCAGCCCGTCGCTGTGTGGTGCCAGTCTGTTTTCTCCCCAGCTCTCAGCACGATCTCTTGTTGCCATATTTTCTCACTATGTCACCGTCTCACCCCTTCCCACCAGAAGGCAGCTCCCAGAGGACCTCGTCAGCCATTCACGGCTGCATCCCCATACCTCACTCGGTGCCTGGCATGTCATCGATGACTATCACGTGGTAAGTTGATTGAATGATGAGGAAGGAAGAGAGAGAGGAGGGAGGCCATCCTGAGTCTGAATCAGCTGGGTCCCCCCACAAGCCTGGATTAGGGCTCAGCGGAGATTATCATTTTTCAGATGTCTTGCTACTTCTGCAGCCAAGACAGGGAGGCCTTCATCCATTTCTACTCCATCTACCTCCCGACAAGGGACTCCATGTCCCTGCTCTGAAACAACTCCCTGGTACCAATACTGACTCCAGTTCAACCTGAAAGGGACCCAATTCCCTCCCTGGACTGGGGTTTACAAGAGGACATCGAGGCACAGAGAGGAAATATGATTTGGCAGGGACCACACAGCTGGAAGGTAACAGGACCAGAACTGAATCAAGGCCCCATTCCCAGGTCACTGCTTCTCCATAGCACAGCACTGCAGCCCGAGGAGCAGAGCGGAGGGAGAGGAGAGGAGGGGGGAATGTTTCTCCTCTCATAGAGATCCCAAGGAGGTGAGCTCAGAAGTTCTCTTTCTCCCCTTCACCACCACTAACTCATGTCTCTAATCTCCAGCAGACAGGAAGTTCCTCTTGATACCTAACCTCCATCCTCCCTCTCAAATTCCAGCCCATTTCCTCTTCACCCGTCTTGCCTGGAGAAGGAGAACAGCTTGGTCACTCTCCTGCACAATAAATGCCTTCAGATACTGGAGGCTCATTATTCAAGGCCCCCTCCCCACCCTACCCCCACCCAGCTCCACTCTCCAGGCTGAGAATCCCAGTCCTCTGGGCCCCTTTCCAAAGGACTTCCATCACCACCCAGCAGCTGACATGATAAACGTCCGGGTTGGGGGGACAGACCGGGAGGGAGGGCAGGATCATCTAGGGGAAGTCGGAGGCTGGGCTCCCCCCAATGCAGGCCCGAGCAACTGAGGGTGGGGATGTAGGGCGGGGGCCCCCGAGGTCATCTTAGTCATCCCTCTGCCCCCTGGGTGTTCTTCGCAAGGCCCAGCATGGAGACTGCAAACCTGGGAGCGGGGCTGCTGGGTCTGAGCCCAGGCTCCTGCAATGAGATTAAAGCAGGGACTGTCTAATTGATTCTGATGGAACTGGGAGGGAGAGTGAGATGAATGGAGAATACATGGGGAGAGGAGGAAGCAGGACGCGGGGAAGGGGGAGGCCAGGGAGGGCCCAGTCTGGGAAGCCCGACTGCATCAGCACCAGCTAATACAATCACCATTCACCCCCACCCCACGGCTTCTACTGCAGCCCTCTCCTTCCTGGGAAACCAGCCCATTGGCTGTCTGCCCCTGTACTGGACAGAGAGGGTGGTCGGTGTGGGAGGCACAGGAGGAGGGGAGACGGGTTAGAGTCCTAGGAACCGAGGTCAGGGGCAGTGACTAGTAGACAGCTAGAGACACCAGGAGAGGGACAGGCACTTGGAGGCAGATGAGGACAGATAATCAGGGTCCATCCACTCAAGGCCAGCCATGCCCCCTGCAGCCTCTCCATCCACTGCCACCCTCGCCCCTCTCCAGCAGAGTCACTTCACTGGGCTCCCCTCCTGGGCTTACTTCTCAGACTATTGTTTGTGCAGGGAGGAAGGGGGTGGAGTGATAGGACCCCAGGGCTCACCTGCTCTCTACATATTCAACGCAGGGCCCTTAGCCGGTCCAGGGAACAGTGAGAAGGAACCAGGGCTGGGAGGAGCCAGATGTCCGAGACAGATCCAGGTGCATCCCAAGACTGAGATGAGCACTGGAGGGAGGGAAGGGAGCCTCCGAGAGGGAGAGACCAGACAGGAGAGGCTGTGGCTGAGACCAAGCAATGAAGGCTGGAGAAGTAAGAAAACAGCTGAAAGTAGAGAAGGAGACAGCAAAGTAGGGGAGCCGGGGACAAGTGGGAAGAGAGGAAGACAGGAAAGATGGTGACGGTTCCTGGCTACCCAGTGAAAAGCAGTAAGTGGCAGTGAAGGGCCAGCATCGGATAAGGGGAGGAGAAAAAGGAGTAAAAGAAAGAGGAGAGAATGCATGGCGTGCAGCCAGCCAGGGAAACTGAGGCATGAAACAAGAGAGGCAAGGCCTCATCCCCCATCTCTAGAAGCTAGCAGGGCGGGGTCTCCCAGGGACTCCTGCTTCCCCAGGCCCAGACCACTGAAGGGACCAACCCAGAGCGTGTCCTAGAAGACCCTCTCAAGGGCCCAGCTATAGCCCCTGTGGTAAGGAGCCAGGGACCTGGGGCCAAGGGTCCCTCAACATTCAGCTCCTGAGCAGGAGTAGGCCACAGCTGGACCAGGTCTAGGATAAATTCCTGGGCAACTTCAAACCCACCCAGACATGAGCTCCTCCACAGAGACCAGGAGAGATGGCACCTGGGCACATTCCACCTGGGTCCTGGGTGCTGGCTACAAAGTCCCTCAAATCCAGGCTGAAGACTCTCCTGGGGCCTAGGGATTTCCACTCTACCTCCTGACCTGAGTGGTACAGGCTGCTTTCCTCTCACTCACCCACCCGAAGGGATCCAGATCCCCTCGTGATCCACTTAAACCTGGCCCCTGGCACACTCTATTCTCACTGCCTGGTAGCTGCCTGGCAGAGCAAAGCAGGTCCAGCCCCAGGCAGATAAGAAAGGAGGAGGTCTTTGACGCAGCCTTCCATGGGCAGCCCAGTCCCATCCCAGCGAGGTCCCACCCTGTGAATGGATTAGCTTGGGCACAGTCCCTCTGGGAACCTCAAGACTTCATCTGTGAAATGGGTACTACCGTGTTTGCTCTTCTGGTCTTCCAGAGTAGCTGAGAGCATGCCAGGAGAAAACATGAGAATTATCACCTCCATTGTCCCCACCCTCTCCTCTCAGAGAAAGAGCCAGGTACAAAGCAAGCCAGCAAAGACACCAGGGTCCAAATCCTGGCCCTGGCACTTAGGAGCTATGTGCCATTGAGGAGGAGGTTATTTCCTTCTTCTGAACCTCTTTCCTCTCCTACAAAATGGAGACAGATTTCCTAATCTCACAGGCTACATGCGAGGATCACATTCGATGTGAAAATGCCCGGCACAGGACCTGACTCATCAAGGCACACTCAGAGATACTGCACAAATACCTCAAGAACCTACAGCCAGGAGGACTACCCTGGTCAAGTTAACCCACAGCCCTTCCTGGGGCTGCAAGCTACACGCTGCCCACCCCATTCTCCAGACAGACGCCATCCACCAGAACCCTAGGCCAGAGCACCCTGTCTGGAACACGCAGTTCACACCACCCTCCAGGTAATAGACCCCCGAGGAAGGGGAGCCAGGAGTCCCAAACAGCACTGCGAGGAGCTGTTGGAAGCAGCCCAGAGGAGAAGGAGGAGGGGGCACAGGAAGCTGCAGGCCAGAAGAAAGAGGGATCAGAAGCTGCCTGTCAATCAAAGAAGAAAGAGGAGGAAACGCAGCCATGATTTCCTGAATCCCCCACCCCAAGGAAAACAGGAACAAATGGGCCAGACTGAAGTGGGAAATACTCAAGTCAGACGCCAGGCAGAACTTCCAGGGAGGCAACACACCTCCAGAGAGGTCTCTGTTCATACCCGGCTTTTCTCCACACACTTGTTCTAAACTCCAAATTTTCGGTGACTTGACATAAAATCTTGTTTGAGGTCCCTGCTTGCCTTAGTGGAAAACAGACCGGCGCAGTCTCCCTTTCCCCAGATCTCAAATCTCACTCAACCCAGAGCTCTGTGAATACATTATTTTGCAGAAATCAAAACCATCCATGGCCTTCTTAGATCTCCTGGGGGACAAGGCCGCACCCTGCTGCCTCTCCCATGCCTCCAACCAATTTTCAACTGCCACACCAGATTGTCCCCTTCAGTTTAGCGAGAAATCATCACCATAGGGGGATGACCACACCACAGTCCCTTCTCCTCCATTCTCATCTTGGGATTTTGGGCACACACGCACACGTGCCTGGCATGAGTTTCAAGCCTTCAAGTCTAAGACTTGAACTATGGTCAACCATGTGGGAGTCTAGCTCCTTAACCACTTTACCACCTACTGGCCTCTTCTTTCAGTTTTCTGTCTCTGGAAGGCAAAGTGAGAGGAACAGGCTGAGGATGAGGAATGAGGGTGGGTGGAAAGGGGATGTGATGCAACTGAGGACAGAGAGGAGCCCTCCTAGGGCTGATGGAACCTCACTTCCGCATAGTTTGTAAGGAGTAACTGAGGCTGGATAGGAAGCAGATAGATACATTTCGTTTAAGGAACCCAAGGAAGGAAGCCAAACTGGGCCTGGAAATAGAGGAATTGCATGAGGGGACTTGAAAACATTCTTGGAAAAAATAAGAAATTAAAGTATGAGTTAATTTTGGTGCAAAAAAAATTGAAATCCATATGTGGAATTTTTTTCATAATATGCATTTGTTGTGAACTTTTTGAAGACCCCTTTTATATGATATACACAGACACACATAAAGCACTTGTCCCCACTGGACAAGCTGGTGTCCTGGAGGATGAGGGCCAAGTCCTGGCCCCTGTAGATGAGGAGTGGGAAACTGGGACAGAGAAGAACAAGAGTGGGGAGAGTGGGCACCCTCAGGAAAAGTAGGTACTGAAGGAGCTTTCAGGCCTTTTTTGGAGCCCAGATGACTGTACTGATATGTACATCTGGAGCAAAGGACATGCAGATGAGGTTGCCTGCCAGGGGGTTCTTGTCTATGTCACCTTGACTTTAATGAGATGACAGCGGAGGGGCTATCTGGAGGTAAGAACCTCCGCTCGCCCTCTTCCATGAGTCCCCTATCCTCCTAGAGGAAGACCCCCTCTTTCTCCTTGAGTGCCAAGGAGGGAGACTCAGGGGGCCTCATCTCACCCTTGAGTCTCTTTCTAGGCCTCTCCTTAACCCTTCCCACTCCAAACTTCCTCCTTCTGTAGGAGGCTTGCCCCTTAGACCCCCAGAAGCAGGGCCTGGCCTCCAAAGAAAAGCAGTTTTCTGTAGATGGAAAGAGGAAGGGAGTCTGCAAAGGAGATCAGTTCATCAACGATCCTGGTGCCAAGTCTGCAGCAGGGCCTCAGGGTCACCCCAGACAGCCCTCAGCTCCCCCTACAAGTCCCCTCCAAGACCAGACCCCCCAGGGACCCTCCTGGCCTTAAAGTTTTTCAGGGATGGAGACCCCCAAAGCCTCCCAAGATGTCATATTCTCTGACTTCACAGCTCTGGCTGACTGGGAGATGCTTCCTAATGTCTGACTTCCCACCCTTCTGCTGTTTCCAAGCTGGCTTCCCTCCTCACCATCCTATCCCTGACCTCCAGGCCATTCCTGAGCCAATCAAGCTAGGAGGAAGAGAATAGGAAAGGACCTCACCCCTGGGTCCCAATCCTGGGGTGCAGGTGAAGCAGTCCTGCAGCCATCTCACCACCTCCCAACATCCTGCTCTTGGTGGGGGAGGGAGCCTGAGCCCAGCACAGTGAAGTGGATCCTTCTGGGTGAAGTAGGCTGATTGAATACACATATCTACTCTTGCTCTCCCTCAAAACACTGAAACAGCAGTAAAGATTTGGTTTGTGTGTTTATTAAATTTAAATTAAAAAAAAAATACTGAAGGAGAAAAGAAGAGGAAATGGCAGGGAAGAGGCACAACCATGGCTGCCGCCGAAGGGCTGGCACGCTTCCATGCCCATGGAGAGTCAGCCACTGCACCTGCCATCCTAAGGCTCCAGCCCCTCCTCTGGATCTCCAGGCCTCCCTCAGTTCAGCCAGGAAAGGCTAGTTCCTGGTCCAGCAGGGGCCCAGGACCATTCCTGCCTCTCACCCAGCCTGGTTCCCAGGATCACTTGTTAAATATTTTTGACAGGACCAGCCAGTGGCATGGTGATTGAGGTGGCTGGATCACACATGACCAACTGCATGGTTTGAGTCCTGGACCCAGAGGCTTGAAAGTCACACTGAGTTCACGAGCATGCCCAAAATACTGAGAGGAGAAAGGAGGAGAAGGGGTTGGGTGAGGCTATACCTCCTGGGAGGTGCTTTTTCACTTCCCCCTGCTCCCTCTGCCTCTGTTTCTCTCCAGCAAGTACAGCCACCCTGGAGCACATTAAAAAAATATATAGATAGGCATAGATAGATATAGACAGATAAAATAGACATAGATAGATATAGACAGATAAAATAGACATAGATAGCTATAGACAGATAAAATAGACATAGATAGCTATAGACAGGTAAAATAGACATAGATAGCTATAGACAGGTAAAATAGACATAGATAGGCAAGATTCTGGGAGCTGGAGAGCAGTGGCCAAGTGGAAACTGTACATCCAAGAACATTGGGTCCCGAGTTGGCTGGAGAACAACCAAGAAGCAGAGGATTCATAGTCCGGACCTGCCTGAAGGCTCAGGACCAGTGGCCTGAGATACTTTTGGGGGTGGAGTAAATATGATCCTAGGACAGGAACATTGGTAGAACACTGAAAACATGTTTATATGTCTGGAACCTCACAGAAGACAGGAGATTATTTCTCAGAGACTAAAACAGTGGGCTCTGCCTGGGGACACCAGGCACAATTGAGGACATGAGGCCTGATAGGAGAGTGAGTGGCAGCCAGGCCCGATTCTGCCCCCAGGCAGACAAGGGGAGACTTCTGTGAGAATCTGACAAGACCAAAAGGAGAAACCCAAAGATACTGATGGTGTTCCCCAGTGACGCAGCCCAGCCAGACACCCAGAAGAAAACACTCCACCCTTTACTGTCCCACTTTAAACATGTGCTGAAAACACAGGCTCCTGCGCCTCTCAGGCAAGCATATTCAGGAGATGAGCAATAGAGAGCAAAGGCAACTTGGAGGGAGCAAATGCAATGCAGGGAGAAGAAACTGCAAAATGAACATCACTCATATCTGCAGAGAGACTAGAGAAGACAGTGCACCCATGAAACAAGAACAGGAGGCTAGTAAACGAAAACAACAGTCACAGAACAAGAAAGGTCCTGGGAATGTTAAAGGTCCAAGCTCCTGGGAAAGACGGTGCTAGGCACCAGCTTACTCTCACCCCTACCCCAAGTCTTCATCCCACTGCCCGAAGGACAGGCTTTCCCTTCCAGAGGCTCTGCAAAGCCATCAGGGCTCAAGAGCTCCTGAAGGAAAGCTTGGTTACAATCTAGAGACCAGAAAGGAAATGGAGGCCCAGACATGAGGAGGGCAGGCCCATGGACCAAGAGGAAAGAGACAGAAGGGCCAGAACTGGGGTTAAAAAGGCAGGGGAGCTGCCAGCTTGGTGAGCACGTGGAAGGTACTCTGGATCCCTGCATCTCACTGGCCCAGCAGGGATTCCTAACGAACAGTAACCCCAAGAGCAGGAAGCCCCTGTTTTATAGGTAGGAGAGCTGAGGTTCTCAAAGTTGAGAGCCCAGAGCTGTCTCATCACTCAGTCTGCATGTAGTAAAGTGACTAAGGCCTAGCATGGGTCTCTAGTCTGCTGGTCTGGACTTGGGTTCAAGATGGTCCAACACTCATCATCTTGGATTTCTGCGTTGATCTTGGCACTGGATTTCCCTCTCTCTGCCCACATGTCACTCACTAGCCCCAGAAGTCTCCTCCCAGGAGTCACTAGGCCCCATGCTCACAGGCTTCTGACTGTGACAGGGTGCTGGGAAGGCCTTAGGACAAAACATGTCCCCTGAGGACACCACGAGAGACTTAGTGAGCTGGACCCTGCCAGACCCCAGACTGCTCAAAAAGCACATCCTGCTGGGTCTGTTTTCAGCA
>NW_006160055.1:465762-470932 GCF_000334495.1 Tupaia belangeri chinensis | reverse complement strand
GCCAGTCATCAGTATTACTCTAGTTGGACTCCAGGGTGACCAGCTGGCCAGGGCAGAGGGGAGCCAGGGCAGAGGCGAGCCAGGGCAGAGGCTGACGCTCAACAGTGACACTGACAGTGACAGTGACCCCAGGGGAGTTCAACCTGCAGAGTTGGCTCAGGCAGGGAGGGCCATGTTAGGGGCAGCAGTCTGGGAAAGGCTAGAGTGCTGGGAGGGCAGTTCCAGCCTGGAACTGGCACCGAGGATTGAGGAGCAGAGAAGGGGGCCTGCCTGGTCTCTTCTCAGTGCCCAGGAAGGTAGATGCCAAGGTGACAATGAGGGACAGGCATGGACAGAGTGAGCTGGGGAGAAAAGAGAAAGAGAAACAGACAGGGAGATAGAATGACAGAGAGGTTCAGCCTCAGTGGCACAGCCAGTCACTGGACCATGGAGACAGAAGCCACGTGCCAAGTGCAGCTCAAGCCTCTAGCTGTGCTGGCCTGAAAACACACCAAGTTCTGCCCAGGATCCTGGCAGGCTAAGGAATGAAGGAAGGGGTGACGGAGCCCTGTACAGAGTCTCTCTGTCTCACCCTCCACACTTCTCCCTCTCCTTCTCTCTCACATGCACACATGCTTTGCCATGAATAAAAATAAAATAAGATATTTACGCATGATCAGAATGGCAGAGAGAGGTACAGGAGTGAGGGTGACAGCCTCCCCTCTCGAGGCAGGGTAGGACTGTTGACCACTTGGCCTCCTAGCCCACCCCCACTGCCAGTCCCAATCACCCCCCTCCTCAAAGGAACTCAGCCTCTCAGGGCCACTCAGCCTGTTCCAGGGGTCCCAAAACGATTCTGCATCCCCGAACCTTTTCAAGACCCCTTCCTGCCTCCCAAGTTATATGTAAAAAACACCAGGCTGGGATGTGGACACACACACACAGGCACACATGCCTCCTGGGAGGAGAGGGGACAATAGAGAGGGGAGAGGGGTGTCCCTTTGTCCCCCTGCTCAGCCTTGGGAGCTCAAATCCACACAAAGAGCTTCACAAAGGGCCTCTGGCTCATAGAGGGGGAGATAAATGGGGAGAGGAGGGGGAGGGGGAAAGGGGAGACCCCAGAGCAGGAAATGCCCAGTCAGTGGGTCTGGGAAGCCAGATGGGGGCTGTTCTCACAGCCACAGAGGGAACTAAGAGCTTAGGGGGAAGGGGCAATAAGGATGGGGGAGGGGACTTCTGCTCTTCTGGGGGATGGAAGAAAGCTGGGACCAGAAGCAGCTTCCTAGGGGAGGCGTTCAAAAGTGCCAACTTACTGGAGGCAACTGAGGGCAAGAGAGCTGGGCGGTCTAAGGACGGGAACAACAGACCTAACTCCATCCCATCCCCAAAGATGATGGCTGTCACAGACCTCCTGGTTTCCCACATGGCCTCAGTATAGCTGGGAGCAGAGTGCAGGTAGCTTCAAGGGCGAAGACCATGCAGGGTGGGAGGGGGAGGCCCAGGAGAAAGATTACCAGTTGGTCAAAAAGACAATGACCTCCTCTTCCCAAGGGACCATTGAGAACAAGAGGAACCCCTCTCCACAAGGTCCAGGCTCAGCAGGAGAATAGGTGAAATGCAGATGAGGCCTCTTCCCCTGGGCCAGGAATCCTAACTCCAGTTCTCATCCCAGCTCTGCACTAAGTGCTGAGCCCAGGTCACCTCTCAGGCCTCAACCTCCCAGTCTGTGGAACAGGTAATCGGACCTGCTCAGATCTCCTGTCAGGACCGTTGTAAGCATCGTATGAGACTCTTTTTAAAGGCATGTATTTGTATTATAATTGTTGCTAACTGATTGTTTTAAAGTTTTTTCTTTCAAGGATGAGAGAGAAAAATGGCACCCCCAAAAGGGTTTTGATGCCATGATCCACCTCCAGCTTCAGCCAGCCCTGGATCATGGGCACACATGCTGGTGAACTCAGGTAGGTCCCCGGATGCAAACCCAGAACCTTCCCAAGTGGGTCAGCCTTGTGGAATGTGGCATTTTCCTACTGTACCCCTGCCTAGCCCCGGTTAACTGACTTCTGATCTGCCTTCCAAGTCGAGAACCCCAAGCCCAGGACTCTCACCCATTCCCAGTCCCGCTTTCCAAGAGAGGCTCAAAGGTGAGACTCCCAACAAGTCTCAAAGCCCCTTCAGGGAGAGACGGAAACTGATGCTCACTAAACCTCTCCTGTGTGCTGAAACCTATCCCTCTCTAGCCCCGTAAGGTAGGTATTGTCGCTTCCATTTCCAGATGCGGAAACTGAAACACAAAATTCATCAGTGGTGAGCCCAGTCTTGCAACCAGATCAGTCTCATCCCGGGTCCTTGCTTTCCCACCACAAACCCTCCCTCATTTTGTTGCCATGATGCTATGAGCTCGTCTGCACCCCGTCCTGCCCATGGTATCTGAACCCCAGGGAGAAGCTCCCAGAACACCCTCCTCCCCCTACACTCCTCTCCAGCTGACCTCAGGATTCGGGACTCCAGACTGCAGAGAGTGACAAAGAGGAAAAGGAGGTGCCAAGGAGGACAGAGTGCAGACAGGCACGAACAGTGCTGCCTGCCCAGAGCTTGGCTGGAGCTGGCTCTTCCCATCAGGCTGGGGAGGTGGGCTCTGTTCTCCCCATTCTACAGGTGAGAGGAATCTGAGGCTCAGAGATGCTACGTAGTTTGCCCAGGGCACCCTTTAGGAAGCAGTAAGAAAGGACTCATCCAGGCCCCAGCATCCCCAAGTCCCTATCCCCTCCCTCCCTCCACAGCTTTCTCTGAGTGATGAGTTGAAAGGTGATATCGAGTCACACAGGGAGCCAAGGGGCCTCACAGAAGCACAGGGAGAAACTGCCCCCCTCATCACTACCTCTAACACATTCCCCCCTGCTTGCTTTGCTGCAGTCCCATTAAGAGGCAAGGGAATAAATTAGCCCTGCTTAGCATATTGAGTGGCTGGGGTTCAAGAGGCCGTCTGGGTGCCTCACACATCTCAGTGCAGTCCTGGCTGCTGCAATGGTGGGAAGCTGCTGGGGGTTGGGGCGGAGGGGGCCAGCCTGGCCGGCTGGGCCTAGGCCGACCTCCCACAGATGGCCTCAGCTCAGTGCCCAGGAATATTCGCTCCTGCTCCAACTTCATTCCCCTAATGGTGTTGCAGCTTTGGCAAGTGCTCTAGGCACCCTGTCCCAAGCTCCAGCCAGCCCAGGCCAGCCCCAGAGGACGCCCAAGGTGAACACCAGGCTGTCCATTCTCCCCTAGCATACACTTCAGGGTGTGAGGCCCCAGCCTGGGGGAGAGGAGACCAGCACAAACCCAACTCCCGAATGCCCCAACCCAGAGCCCTCGCTGGCCCAGTGCACTCATGCCTCAGTTTCTCCCTCAACACTGAGCCATGCCGAACAGAATGGGGAGAACAGAGAGGGGTCTCAGAGGCCAGATGGAAGCAGCCCTGGGTTCCAAGCTGGACCTGGTCATCTAACACAACTGGGCTAAAAGATATTAACTCAACAGCCAGGGACCAGCCCGCAGTCAGGAGGCCTCGGCTGCCACCTCCTTCTAAACATTTGGGTCACTTCCCACCCTCCACACCTCCAATCCCCAAGATCAAGGCCCTGTCTCTCTCAAGCTCTGGGGGGGGGAGGGGGACACAAGAAGACAGCGCCCAGACTCCTGCTACAAGGAGCAGCCATGGCGAAGACCCCAGCCGCACGCTGTGAATCCCACTGTGGGGTCCCTTGCAGCCATGCCTCCCTCCGGTTGTACCCGTCATGGCAAACTACAACAGCAATACTAAGGCAGACCTGGCCTGGGAAACTTGGGACTTCTCCATAGCCAACTTGGCCTCACAAGCTCCCTGTCAGCTTTGCTGAACTTCCCTCTGGGTGCCCGGAGGCCCGGGATACTTCCCTCAGCCATTCCGCCCTCTCCGCCTCGCGGGATCAGACTTAACCTTGCAGTCTGAGCTCTCCCAGCCTCCCCTGGCCCCTTTCTTCCAACCAGGATTTCCTCTAATAAAATCCTCACCCATTTAACCCCATCTTGTTTCTCGGAGGGCCTGCACCAATACAGGAATTCAATAGCAATAACGACAAGGAAACAGTCCTCCTTTACTGAGTGCCATCGATGGGACCAGCACTGGATTCAGTGCTTTGAGGGCAACAGAGGAAACCAGGGCTCAGAGAGGTGGACTGACAGGCAGGCTGATGCACAGCCCCTGAGTGGTAAAGGCCGATGTTGGACTCAACATAACTGCGACAGCCACTGTGACCACGGCCCCATACTGCTTCCTCTGTAATGGAGATGCAGTTCACCCCTGCCTCTTGCCTTTTAGGGGAAGAAAGAGAGTAGAAAAATGACCAAGGTCCTGAGGAATAGACAAGACGGTGATGCAGAAAGAAACAGGAGAGAGAGAGAGAGAGCATAAGAGAGACTAAAAGAGAGAAAGGAGGCGGAAATGAGACACGAGAGACCAGAAGTAGAGGCTGCCCTGGCCCCACAGACTCCCGAGCCTGCCAGCAGCAGCACCTGGACCTCCCCAGGGCAGGGATAGGCCATGTCCTGGACCAAAGGCAACAGAAGAGGAAGGAAAATGTGGCCCTCGAGCCATTACCGCCCACCTGCTTCTTGTCGTTGTTGGCCACACACCCCAGCTTTCCCCCTCTCTGCGTCCCCCCCGCCCCCGGTGGGGACCAGGGTGTGCATCAGTGCTCAGCCAAGACACCCTGCACCCGGGCTCCTCATAGCACCAGGCCCAGGACTCTCCATCCTGCACGCCCCCTCCATTCCTCACCCTCCTATCCTCCCAGGGCAGGGCTGACGGGCCCAGCTAGGTCTCAGTGTCCCAACAAAGCCAGGCCTGTCCCCTGCCCAACCTCTGTGAGAGTGACGTCTGGGCTGGGCAGCAGGTGGAATGAGCCAAAGGACATGGCTGGGAGCCAGCCACCCTAGGTGAGCTCTTGGCGTCCGGCCTGGTTGCCAAGCCCAGGTCCCAGGCCACTGGTTGGAGAGTGACAGAGTTCATTGCTGGAGGTCGGGGACACTGAGGGGACAAGGAGGGGACTCAGCTTCCAGGAGGACGGACCTATGGCACACAGTCCCCCCACCCCACACACGCACCCTGCTTGATCCAGCCACTGAAGTGAAGGCCCAGCCCATCAGCTAGCTCCAGTCTTCCCACAGG
>NW_006160055.1:444722-465731 GCF_000334495.1 Tupaia belangeri chinensis | reverse complement strand
CCTTTTCGTCCCTGTGCCAGGGTAGTAGATGCAGCCCCTCCCTGTTTAAGGCCTCCGGGGGTCTCTCTAAGGCCCATAGAAGTCTCGAGTCCAAACTCTTCAGCTTGGCATTCAAGGCCTTTCCCATGCACACCCACCTCTTTTCCAGCTTCTGATCCCGCTCTCCCCTCCCACCCACACTCTACCCACACTGAGCCACCCGACTCCCAGAGTGCACCGCACACTACGGCACCGCTGGGCCTGACTGGCCTCACCCCGCTTCTGTGTCCGCGAACTCCTACTCATCCTTTAGAACCCTGTTCAAAATGTCAAGCTCCTCTTGAGGACTTTCCAGACTGCCCCAGGCAGAACGGGTCAGTCCCTGTTCTAGAACCGGCTGGGCGCTCACGTGTACACGTCGTCTCAGGAGAGGACCAGGACGGGCTCGGTCAGATGACGTGTGCTCGGTGCTCGCCAGAGGGCGGGCGGGGAGAAGAGTGCTTGGGCCAGAGGAAAGGTAGGTGGTTCAAGGATGAAGGCACGTGTGAAAGAGAGCATATGGGCGGCGGGAGGGAAGATGGGCAGCAAGGCAGATGGGCTGAACGGTGAGCAGACAAGTGAGAGCCGAGAGCTCTACTGGATGCAGAACCAAGGTGCCGCACACAGGGCCACGGTCGCCAGACCGAAGGCTGTCAGAAGACTGAGGACCGGGCTAGCTGGGGTAGTGGTTAAGCCAGTGGCTGGATCCCACCTGGCTGACTGCACAGTTCAAGTCCTGGACCCAGTGGCTGGAGAAACACTGGGCACATGTGTGTGTGTGCCCAAAACCTTGAAAGAAGAACAGAGAAGGGATTGTGACACGGCCATCCACCCTGGAGGGGAGCTTTTTCACTTTCACTCTCTCTGTTTCTCTATGGCTTTCTCCAGTGAATGCACATGCCCTATAGCAAAAACACAAAACAAAACAAAAAAATACTGAAGATCACATCCGAGGAGTGAGTCCATGGACCTGCCAGGCCACTCTTGACTGTCTGTTTCAGCTATGGCAGGAGGGACAGGGGGAAATGGAATCTGTGGGGACGGTCAGACATTTCTGAGAAGGGGCTCCAGCATGAATGCCAAGAAGAGCTGGGCAGAGGAAAAGTTTACGCTGAGCCCAGAAGACACCCCTCCAGCCACTCACCGCCAGCCCAGTGGTCACCAGGGTCTTCCCTCCCACTCTCTCCAAACCCCAGGAAGTCCTCTATCAGTGGCCCTAGTCCAACCTGCACACATCCCTATTTGGCCTCCAACCATGCAGAGCTCAGCCCTGCTGTCCCCATCCTGGCTTCCATTCCCACCCCTGCACCCGCCTATTGGTGCCCCCCGGAGCTGCGGAGCTCAGTTCCAGGTAGAGTCCACAGTCGAGGTGAGGCAACCCTTTCCCAGGAAGAATAGCTCTGCCCAGCACAGCAGGCTGCCCCCAGTCATCACCTCCCATTTCATGCTTGACCTCTGTTTGGATCTCTCCTCCTCGTCTGGGGTCTCTCCCAGTCCCATTCATCCATCCAGCCACTGGGCATCTTTATCAAGCATCAGCATACCTTTGCTAAGCACCTGGGACACCATGTTCACCAAAACTTGTCTCTGGCCTGAAGACACTAGCTCATAGACTTACTATGGAGACAAATTTGCAAATACCTATCACCTGAAGTACCCCAAAACTCTCATATCTCTGGCAAAAAAAAAAAAAACACTAAAGCTGGGGTTCTTCTACCTCTTCTTCCCAGGGTAGATTTGGAGACCCAGCTTCCTACTCTGCGGACTAGGGTTATTCAAGCTGGCAGCAGGGCAGGATGGCCAGAGCACCGGGTTGGAGTCTCTGAGGGTGGAGGGGAATTTAGGGAGCAGAGCCAGGACAGTCAGCAAGGAGCCTGTACCTTGACCTGGCTGGGGCTGCCTTTCCTCCCCAGCATTCAGCCCTCTGTAGACGCAGCCACTACTTCCCACTCGCGGGCTGCTGCCCCTCTGGGGCTGCCTTAGCTTGCCTGCCCTTGGCACCAGGCACTCTCCTGATGCCAGGAGCCCTTGGCAAGTTCCTACATCAAAAAGGAGGCAGTGGCTGGCTCCTTGCCCTTCCGGAAAGAGGGGAGGAATAGAGGGTGCGGCCCTGTCCTCATCCTCACACCCTCCTGCCCTCAGAGAGTGGGTAAGGCTGAAAGAAGTGGTGAGATAACCTGCCACCCCAACCCACTCCAGTGCAGGTCTCTAGAGCTACTTCCTCGTGTCCCTCCTGAGCCCCACAGTGAGCAGGGAGTGGGCAGGCAGGATGAGAAGTACTATAAAGGGACATATTAGGGTGCCAGAGGCTCTTCTCTCCTTTCCTGGGAGATCTCTGGTCCCCGTTGTCAAAACAGCCAAAGTATTCCCTCTATAGAACAAAGCCTCTGGTTCTTGAGATGCTCAGTCTTTCAGAGACACCCATCTAATGGAGGCGTGAACATAGCCAACGGAAACCAGAGCACTGACCACCGAACGCATGCACGAAAACGTTCACAGCAGCACTACGCAACAGCCCCAGAAGGAACCAACCCCAGTGTCTGTCAGCAGCAGAATGGATAAAGTAATATTGTATCTTCCTGCGATGGAATCTAGCCAGCAATGAAATGGGGTGACCTGCAACCACATGCCAGGATGTGGATGAAATTCGCAAGGATGACATTGAGCAAAAGTCAGGCACAAGAGCCCTCACACAATGGGCTCCATTTCTGAGAAGTGCCAGTGGCCTTACAAGAAGGCCCTGCCACTGGCAAATCTAAGCTCTTAGAGGGTGAGATAGGGCCAGCCGGTGGCATGGTTGTTAAGGCAGCAGGATCCCACATAGCTGACTGTGCAGTTTGAGTCCCAGAGCTGGAAGTTTGAAAAACACACCAGGCATGTGTATGTGCATACCCAAAATCCCAGGAGGAGAACGGAGAAGGGACAGCAGCATAGCCATCCACTCTGGGGGGATGATTTCTCATCCAGTCGCTCATGTGCAGCCTGTTCTCTCCCCCTGGACTGACAGGCCCCTGAGGGCCAGAGCAGGAGCATCTGCCTTCTGCCCTGTCCCCAGCTCCTAGCTCACCACCACCGCCAGGAGGTGCTCTAAATGTCGAAATCCAGCTGGCTCTGTGGCCTGGTGATTAAGGCACCCTGATCCCACATGGTCGACCACATGGTTCAACTACCAGACCCCGTGGCTTGAGAAACACACCAGGAGTGTGTGCACCTGTGTGTATGTGTGCCCAAAATCCCAAAGAGACGGCGGAGGAGAGATTATGGCACAAGTATTACCCGTGGGGGGGTGCTTCCTCTTCTCCCTCTCGCTCTAGCTCTCTCTGGCAAATGCACATGGCCTCTAGCAAAAAAGAACAAAGCTTAAAACAGTGTCAGATGGATGAATGGCCAGGTCTGCCTGTCTTGCCTCTCTGAAAGGCAAAAATTGCATCTGGGGATAAAATGCTCATCTTCCAGGACCAGGACACCTGCGATGTAGCAAGGGTCTGCCACTTACTCATGTGACCTCAGGCAAATCACTCCTCCCTCCAGGCCTCAGTGTACTCTGTGAAAGATGAGGGGAGGGCAGGTCAGGGCCATGGGTGGGCTTGAAAGAAACTATGACACTGTGCATGTGTGTGTGCATGGGGGCTAAGTGTGGGTGTGTGCATGGGTGGACACACACTTCCCTAGCAAGAGTAGTATTCATAGAATTCGTCAGACTCTCAAAGGGATCTGTGACTTCAAAAGACTCAGAACCAGGGGGACCAGCAGTTAGCGTGATGGCTATGTCGCTGAACTCCCATGTAGCTGACTGCAGATCGAGTCCTGGACCCGGTGGCTTAAACTCACTCTGGGCGCATGTGCGTGCGTGCCCAAGATCCCGAGAGAAGAATGGAGGAAAATGGATTGTGGTGTGGCCATCCTCCCCCCGCCCGGGGGGAGGGGTGATGGAGTGCTTTCTATCTCTCTGTCTCTCTCTGTCTTTCTGGTGAGCGCGCACAAGCCCTATAGCAAAAACCTTTCAAAAAAAAAAAAAGAAAGAAAAAGGAAAAAAAAGAAAAGGAAAAAAAAGACTCAGAACCACTGACCAAGGTCCTTTTCAGTCCTGAGGGGTCTATGATTCTATTTGGTCATGGAAAAGTCATGACTTGTTTTTACATAAAAAATACATCATGACTTTTCCAGTGACCCAACATATATAAGGAAGTAATTCAACCCATTGGAGAGACTTAGATTCAACCTCATAATTTCCATTACTCCCCACTACAGGACCTGGGCCCCTAGAGCTCTTAAACTCCATGGAGCCCTGGGCTGGGAGACTAGCCAACCCCAGGGGCTGGCTTTGGAAGGGAGGAGGCAGAAGCAGCCCAAAGTCTCCTCCCTTCTGCTCCCGCCACCATTCGACAAGCACTCACTTGTCTTGGGATATGTCAGAGAGCAAGGAGGCAGGGCTGGCACCTGGAGATGCCCGCCAGGCCCCTTGGCACCCAGGTCAGAGAAGGTTTGGCGGGAATGCACAGGAGGGATGCCAAGCCCCGCCCTGTGGGCTGTTGTGTGGGACCAGAGGAGGGTTGGGAGCACAGGCCAACTAGGGGATCCAGAGAAGGCCTCCTGAGAGGTGCAGGGTCACAGCCCCAGGCTCTGATAGTTGGAGGCCTGGGAACCAAGGCCAGTCACCCTTCTTGGGAAGTACAGCCGTAAGTTTGGGCCAGAGGAGAGTGGTGCAGGCGTGGGGCCTGGAGGACGAGGTAACCCGCAGTGTGGTCCGAGCAGAGGACAGCTGCCTTGGGGGAGATGAGTGGGCAGCATGGCAGGGGAAGAGGACAGTGTGGCCTGGGCAGGAGAGGGCTGCTGGGGGACCGAGAACAGTGAGGCTGGGCATGGAGCTGGCAACCCAGCCCAGCCTGTGCTCAGGGACAGAAGCTCGGCCTGTGGTGGGAGAGGTGGCAGGTCTGTGGCAGGACTGCAGGTGGGCGTGCCCTGGCTGGCAGCCCAGATGCCTGGGTACTTTCTAAGCCCTGGTTCCTGGGGGAGGGGGGGTGAGAGCCCATGAGATGTTTATCGACCACAAGAACGTGGCATCATGCCTCCTCTGAGGGCCCTGTGATAGGCAGCCCCACTGCTCGCTCCCGAGCCTGAGTTACTGAAGTCCCCTGAGAGCTGCACTGTGAATGGGGGGCCTGGAGGGGAGAGAGAGCCACTGGTCACAGCAACCGGCACCCCCTGCCCCCCGCCAGAACCAGGGCACCCAGGCTGGGATGGAGGTTTTATCTGTGCAGATCAAGTAGACAGTGAGTCACAAGCAAGCTCCAGGCTCTCTCCAGAGGCCGCTCAGAAACCAGCTCATCCAAATGCAGACAGACACTCAGCCCTGTCCCTGTCCCTGCCCCTGTCACTGTCACACTGCTGTGCATACACCCCTCCCCCATCTCTCCTCTCCAGATGACCCACCTGCCTCCATCTCGGCCCCAAGTGCCTGTCCCTGTCCCTGGCCACCTCATCTCAAGTCTGGTTGTGTGGAGGTGGCAAGACAGGCGGATGGGGGGAGTCAAGGAGGTCCAGCCACAGAGGGAGCCCCAAGGACACAGGCTCAGCTCTCAGGATGAAACGAGAAAGTCAAGCAAGCTTGGAGGCAAGTCCGAGGAGTGGGGAGTGAACTAGGAGCCGGGTGGTTTCGGTCCCCAGGAGCTTTAGCAAGCCAGAAGTAGGAGCCATCAGCAAAAATCAGGGTAACCCAGGTCCTCTACACCAACCCGCAAATACCAGGAAATGAACTCAAATTCTCAGACAGAAAACTGGGATTGGAAGAACCTTCTAGCCAAGAAGAATCTGAGATAGAAACAGATAGAGGAGGGAAACTGTGAACCTTGAGGATCAAGCAAAGGCTCTGAGGCAGGGGAGATGCCCTGATGACCTCCAGGGGAACTTGCAGTCTGAGAGGTTGGCCATGTCACCCCTGTCCTCTGGACTCCCTGCCCCTTTGCCAGGACCAAGAAGCAGTGGTCTGGGGTAGCCATTTGACACCTCAAGACCTCCGCCTCCTCCAGGACCCCAAGCCAGGCCCAGGCCTCCATCAGAATCACATCAGCCCAGGCCACAACTACACCCCAACAAGCCTGTCGCTCCTCATGGTTGGTCACCAGGGTGATGGCTGGGGCTAGAGTTTGAGAAGGATGGAGTGTTTGGTTTACTAGTGCCCAGCCCTGTGTCTGGCGTTGTGGAACATAACCACCAGCATGTCATAATCCGTGCCCTGGAGGGACATCCAGTCAAGGAGCCAGGGTGGGGGTGCGGGGGGGTCAGTGGGCGCACATGCACACACACATATACAGCCCAGCACAGTCACACCTGGCCTCACTGGCTGCCCCAAGCAGGGGGCTGGGATGTGGCCACAGGGTAGCGTCTGAGTCACCCCATCTGTGCCTCAGGTGGAGGAGGGTCAGACGCCAGCATAATCCAAACCACAACACAACCAGTAAATCTGAGCCCCCCGGCACAGGGGCAGGTTAGATGAGGCAGGGAGCCTAGAGGGTAGCTACCCAGTCCTGGGTGAGTCCAACCACCTCTCCCCCCCTCCTCCTCCTCTTCCTCCTCCCCCTCCTCTTCGTGGAAACCCACTGCCTGCACCATACCAGGCTGGGTGACTCCCCCGCAGAGTGTCCCCTCCCCCCATGCAGAATAAACCCTGTCTCCCAGCTCAGACCTGCCCCTCGCCTGGTCAGTCTCCCACCTGCAGGCTCCAACAGGTACCTAGAAGAGAGGATGCAGGGGGAGGGTCCAGCTGTCCCCATTATCAGTCCTTGCTCAAATGGGGCCCTCCTGGCTACAGAGCCCTGGTCAAGGTGGACAGCCACAGCTCCCCGAGGACCAGCGCACTGGAAATGAATCCTTCCCCTAGCACCCCGCCCCGCCCCCGTTGGTAGCTACTAAATCCACCTGAGCTATTTGCCCTTCTAAGGAGTCAGTCCCACGTCACCCTTCTCCCAAGGGCACCAGAGACCCAGGTGAGCCGCACCCTAGCCGGCTGCCCCTTCACCTGTCCTGCTCCAGTCCCCACAGTGCTGCTCGCTGCCCAAACGCTGACCTGCGACACTTTCCTGGCTGCCTCCTCACCTGTCTAAGGTGGCCTGGGCTCTGTGGGCCACCCTCTCCAGACTCTTCACCCACCCGCTTCTGCAGCACCCTACCTGAAGCAGTAACCGCCTAGTCTCTGCGCGGGCCGAACCCCCGGGCTCCCAGCACTCCGCCCGCGCCGGGGCCGGGGGACTCCCCGGGGGCTGGGGGCCACAGGGGGGCCCGGGCACGTCGGGAGGGAGCAGCGACCGCCCCGGCCCGGCCCCCGCCGGAGTCCGCGCCTTCTCCGCCCCCGCCGCCAGGAAGCCGGGCAGCGCCGGGCCTGGCAAGGGGCGGCGACAGGAGCGCCCGGACTCAGCCAGTGACAGGAGACCCGAGGGCTCGGGGGACGCGGGGAGGGGTTGCAGCGGGATCCTGGGGACAGGGGCCGCGGACAGGCCGAGCTGGGAGCGCTAGAGAGAGCGACGGGTGACGAAGAGGCAGGGGCAGGTAAGGGAAAAAACTGAGACTAAGAGTCAAAGACACGGGGACAGGTGGGGACAGGCAGGGAGTCAGGACAGAAGCTCGGAATCGCTGCACGCCAGTGTTTACATGCGCTTCCTGGGGGTGTGAAAACGGCAGTTCTCAAGTGTCCCTGCTCTCCTGCTCTCTGTCCCCAGCCTGGAAAAAAAAAAAAAAAAAACGAGAGCCTAAAAGACCCCAACCTCAGGGAAGCAGTGCACAGCCGCCTGGGAGGGCCACAGCTCACCTGGGCAACCCACCTGACCCATTGCCCGACCCGGCATCTCATAGGTGGTTTCACTTAAACCCTCTTAGGGGTGAGTGTCAGGACTGGGAGGTTGGCACTGGTGCCTCATCGGAACCCCTAAGCAGACGGTGAAGAGGAGAAGGGAGATACACGATGGGACCTCATTCTCCCGTCCCTACCTGCGCTACCCTGGAATCTGGTGACAGTAAAGAGACAAGCACAGGAGGTAGCAGGTGGGACAACAACGCAGCCTGTGTGCGCCACCTGGTGGTAGGAGAGGAGAAAGACAAGAGCAAGGGAAAAGGTGAAAGCAACTGTAGCAACCTGCAATGGCCTCTCCACGGTGTGCATTTGGCCAACAAGTGACCCTACCCCAGGTCTTCCTGGGGGAACCATCCCCATCTCACCCTTCTGCCCCTTGATCCTGTCTCTGTCACTTCTCTCCAGCAGGAGGCAGGACCTTCTGCTCCTCCCCCTCTGAGTCACCTTTCCCACTCCAGGGTGCTGGGTCTGGCCTGAGTCACTCCCCAGGCGCACACTCTGGAAAATGCTGTTCAGAGCCCACAGTCCCTAAGGACCCACACAGGCTGCAAAGCCCTGCTCTCCATGCCCCAGCCAGCCAGGCCGGTGAGTAGAGGGAGATGCCCAAGCTCTAGGGTGGCTGGAAAGGGAGCGATGCGGAGAGAGGGGCAGAGGATCCCCAGATGGGACAAGGGAGAGGAGCCAGAGCATCTAGTTGTTTGTAGATTTCGTAGAAGATCTAGATTGGGAGGGCTGCAGAGACCCTCAGGTCCACCCCTCGGTCTACAGATGGGGAAACTGAAGCGCAAGGAAGGCGAATAACTTCCCCAAGGTCACACAGTGAGTGAGTGGCCATGGATGGAGACCCAGGTCTCTTGATCCCTAAGCCTGTGCTTCTTGTACCCCACCCCCACCCACCCTCCTCAGTTACCTCCTTTCTTACTCCCCTGCACTCCACCACGTCCCAGATTTATGCCTCCCACCCCAGACTCAACCACTGCCTGGGAGGCAGGACTCCCGGGTTTTCCACCCCATGCCTGCTCTTGACTCCAGGATCTCAGAATAAGCCCACCAGCCCTCAGGGCCACAGTGTGCCTCTCTGAGCACAGAACTCGCTGGAAGAACAGGCCAAGAATCCGCTGGGAGAGAGCAGCGGGGTTAAAGCCAGGCAGTCTCCCACATGAAGGGGCACTGGCCTGGGCCCAGCCCCAGGGCTGGCCTTCTCTTCTGCCTCCCTCTCCTCAACAAATGCACATTTTCCACTCACTGGGTCCAGGAAAGGATGAATGTGTCTCCAGGACAGTGACTGCTCTGGCGAGGCTGAGGGCTACCGGTGGGGAAGGGAGTGGTGTTCTCTCAACCCAGCGTCCCTGTGGCGTGAGCATTCATGGGCCACTCATGGCAAGCTGGGGTCGAGAACATGGCCTGTGTGGACATGCAGAGACCTGGATTCAAATTCTGGCCTCACCACTACGGCTTTGACTTTGGATAGAAGTTTACATTCTCAGGGCCAGCAAGGAGTGGAGTGGTTAAGGCGCTGGATCCTACATGACTGACTGTGTGGTTTGAGTCCCACCAGAGGCTTGAGAAACACACCAGGCATGCAAGTGTGTGTGCCCACAATCCTGACAGGAGAATGTACAAGAAGGAATTGTAGCATGACCAACCCCCCAGGGGGGCGATTTCTCACTTTTTCTCTGTCTCTCTCTCTGTCTCTCTCTCTCTCTCTCTGCTGTGAGTGCATGGGACCTATAACAACAAAACAAAAAGCAGCAAAACGTTTTACCCAACTACTTAACTCACTGTGTGACCCTAAATAAGTCACATTCCCTCTCTAGGCTCAAATTCTTCCTCTGTATAAGGAGGGAAACAGACAGCTCAGCCCAGAGGGATCCTTCCTAGGCATATCTTCCAAGTCACAAGGGATCGCATCATTTCTAAGTACCCATGGCAGAAGAGAGGGCTGTCCTCAAGGTCACCAAGGACCTGAAAGGTGAGTGTATTCCGAGAGATTTTCTGGGACTGAACTGCAAGAAAAGTGAAGGGTCTTGGGAGCCTCTCGGTCCGAGCCCTTGCTACCTAACGTCTGATTTCCACCATCCATCCTGCAGCTGCCGTCTCCACCATCCTCCAGGGCTACGGGGACGGACTGGGACCAGTGACCGATGCCAGTGCTGAGCTGCACAGACTCTGTGGCTGCCTGGAGTGGCTGCTACAGGTGGGACCGCCCTCTCCTTTCCCAGGCCCCTCCCCAGGCATAGATAACCCGGAGGGCTCCCCCCAGATACTGAGAGAAGGGCCACCGCCCCCATTTCTTACTGTGCTGACAGCTAAACTCACTTTTGGAGGGGGTCCTTGCAGGTAGGGCAGACTGGGGTGAAATGGGAGCAGGGATTCGGCTTCCAAGACGTGGGTGTCCCCTTCCTTCTTGCTGCCAGTTAGAGCCCCACCGTACCTACCCCTAGCTAAGCCCGCTATCTGCTGACTTTAATCCTGACTGTAACCCCCTGAGGTGCCTGATGGTCTTCCCCCACGCATGCAAACTTCCTCCTTGTCTGATTCATCTCCAGCCAGTGTGCCACTCATCTGCCGCCCTCCAGCTATCCCAGCCTCAGTGACATGCCCAGCGCACACCAGGCTCACTCCTGCCTCAGGGCCTTTGCGTTTACTAGTCCTTCCGCCTGGAATGCCATTCCCCCAGAAAGTCGCATGGCACACTTGCTCATTTCTTTCTGATCTAAAGGCCTTCTCTGGCTACCTAACCTCAAACTTCAATATGTGCAACACACACACACGCACTCACCACACTTTCTATTCTTCTCCCTGCTTCATTTTTTCTCCCTAGTAGCCATCATTATCTAATATGCTATCTGTTTTTCTTAGTTGATCTGTTCATTGTCTATCTCCCCTACCAAGGTATAAGCTCCATGAAGTCAGTTTGTTCATTGCTACACTCTCAGGGCTTAGGACAGGGCTGGGCACATAGTAGGTGCTCAGTAAGTATTTCTGAATGAATGCATGAGAGCACTGAGGCTCAGAGGGATCAAGCAGCTTGCTCCCAGTCACACAGCCAGTATAGGTAGAGGTAGGACTAGAAGCCAGGTCTGTCTGCAGGAGCCCTTTCCTCTACCACGTGTCCACTCAGCGTGCTGGAATGCAAGGCAGGTTCTGAAAAGATGCATTTCAACACTTCCCTTTCCTTCTTCTTGGTCCCAGTTTGACCAGAAAGAGCAGAAGAGCTTCCTGGGGCCCCGGAAGGATTACTGGGACTTCCTCTGCACTGCCCTGCGGCGACAGCGGGGAGACACAGAGCCGGACCGCTTTGTCCACTCTCAAGACAAGGTATCCAGGGCCAGGCAGAGGGAAAGTTGACCTCATGAGCATGATGGGGCCCTGCCAGCAGGCCAGTGACAGGAATGGCTGGTAGTGGGGGGACACAGCCCTGCCTGGGGCCCACTCCTGCCCATCCTTGCTCCCTGAACATAGACCCCTCACCTGGTCATCGTCCATCATCCCTGCATAGCCCATCCCCCATCAGCTCCTTTCCCTCCATGTCCTGCCAGCCCTCTCCACACCAACGGCTGGCTCCCGTCTCTGTCTCTGTGCACACTGAGCTCCCTCTGTCCCAATACCACCCCTCTCCTGTTCCCCCTGTGCATTCTGCAGTTGAAGACCCCCCTGGGAAAAGGTCGTGCCTTCATCCGCTTCTGCCTTGCCCGAGGACAGCTGGCCGAGTCCCTGCAGCTCTGCCTCCTGAGCCCAGAGCTGACCAGGTGGGGCTTCGGGGACATCCGCCCATGCATACCAACTGAGCTGCAGTCCCCCCATGAAGGAGCCCTCGTGTGCCCCCAGATGAAAGGTTTAAGGTCAAGGACAACCAAAATGAGTCATGAAGGAAAAGTCAAGGAAGAAAGTGCAAGAGGAGGTTAGAACCAGCAGTCCTGGGGCCAGGAGATAGCATAGCAGTTACATCACTGGACTCCTACATGGCCAATTGCAGTTCGAGTCCTGGACTTGGTGGCTTGAGATTCATGCCAGGCATATGTGTGTGCATGTCCAAGATCCTGAAAGGAGAATAGAAGAGAAGAGATTGAGGCATAGCCACTTCCCTTGGGGGGTGATTTCTCACTTTCCCTCTCGCTATCTCTGTCTCTCTCCCTGGTGAGAACATGCACCTTTCAGCTCTGAGAACAGGGCCTGTCACATAGCAAGCACTCAGTAAGTATTTATGAATGAATGAATGAGAACACTGAGACTCTACTCTTTTTTTTTCCAAGGTTTTTGCTATAGGGCATGTGTGCTTGCCAGAAAGACAGAGAGAGACAGAGAGACAGAAGGTGATAAATCACCCCTCAAGAGGGGATGACCACACTGCAGTCTCTTCTCCTCCATTCTCCTCTCAGGATCTTGGGCACACACGCACATGCACCCAGCATGAGTTTAAGCCACCAGGTTCAGGACTCAAACTGCTATCGACTACATGGGAGTTCAGCGACGTAGCCATGACACCATCTGCTGGTCCTGTGGCTCTACTCTTACTGGTTGTGTGACTTGGGTGTCCTGCTCCCAAAGGGCCCCAACTCTGCCTGGGAAACTGTCCCATTATGGTGTACAGTGGAGGCTGATTCTCTGAGGTCAGCGGTGGCAATAGCACCAGGTCAAAGGCCAATGGTGCTGGCCGCTGTTAACACAGGGAGTGGTATGGCCCCCGGAGCCCTCTGCTGTGCCCTGAACTCCAGGAAGACATCCTGGACTCACTCTACGCTCTCAATGGAGTGGCCTTCGACTTGGACCTGCAGCGGGCAGACCTGGATGGGGCCTGGCCCATGTTCTCAGAGTGAGTGTGTGCAGCATGGAGGGAAACTTCTTTCCAACCCCTGCTCCCATGACCCACATATCTCAAGTAAGCTCTGAGTGTCAGTCTCCAGCCCTGTCACTTCTTCCCTTCTTCTTACCCCTTGCCCCTTGACCCTCCACTTCCTGAACCTTCTGTCTTCCCAGTGGGTCCTCATGCTGTCTCATGGTGCTGTCTGGATTACATACTCACTGGAGATTGGATGGGTGGTTGGGGGTGGAGGACTGAACAATGAATGAGGTGGGGTGTCGGGATGGAAGGTATGGATGAGTGGAAGGTGGGAAGCCCGAATGGATGAAGGAGGGGATACAGAGGGTAGAGGTTGGGAAGGTGGGAAGGTGGTGGGATGAAAGGGTGACGGAAAATATGGGGTATCCTGTATCTGGGGACTAAGCCCACTGCTGGAAAAAGGCCCAGGGTCCCCCTGCCTCTTTCACTTCCAGATCACGCTGTCCCAATTCCAGCTGGACCCAGGGAAGAAGACCCAGAAAAAACAAAGACTCCTCAAAAGAGGTGCCTCTGCCCTCCTTCACTCTGAGCTGCCTCTTCCCCATCTCATTGAGCGGTAACTGGGCTTGGCCCTCTGAACGTACAGAGAGCCCTGACCCAACTGGCTGGGTAGATGGAGGCCAGCGTGTGGACCTGGGGACAGGAGAGCCACAGAGAGGAGCCATAATCCTAGTGGGATGGGGATGTGGGGGAAAGGGAACACCAGCTCCATCTGCAGGAGCCACTGGGGTCCAGGGGAGGAGGAGGCGCTAGCAAGGGTGACTGAAGTGGGCTGGAAACAGACAAGGGAGACGACCTCTGCTGACCCCTGCACCGGACAATTTGCACATGCCTAGTTCGGTTCAGGGAGTGACTGCAGAACCTGACTGCCTGGCTCGAACCCCAGCTCCACCTCTGACTAACCATGGTCCTTGGGCTGATGACTCGGCCTCCCTCGTAGGGCGATTGCGAGGATGAACTGAGAAAACCCATGCGCTGCCCAGAGCGCGGCTCCTGGCTCTGCCGTATGCTCACTGTGTAGCAGCCGTGGTTCTCATCGCCGGGTGCTCATCCCTCCACACGCACGCCTTGCACCCCCACCAGTTCCCAGCTTCTGTTCCAGCAGACAAACTTTAAGGAACACCTGGCAGTGCATGTCAAGTGTAGTGACACACGTGGATAGAGAGGCATGGTGGCACAGAGAAGGCTCCCTGGGGGAGGTCCTCTTAGCTGGTGTCAATCTATTTGAGTTTCATCCCCACCCTACGAACCAAGTAGTAGTATCCCCATTTTACAGATGAGAAAACCAAACCACAAAGTCAGGTTCAGGAGGGAGGAGTAAAGGAATGGGGCAGAGGAACTTAGGGGGGACCAGATCAATGCAGAAGCCGCTTGAGAAGGAGGGAGAAGGAGCAGGCCAGAGGGGAGGAAGGAAAGGGCTTTGAGACACGCTGCTGTCCTCTCACCGCATCAAAGCCTGGGTCTTGCAGCACCTGGGGAGTTGCTGAAATCCAGATTTCTGGTTCACTAAAACAAAATTTCTAGTGGGAAGGTCCAGGAATCCACATTTTTACCAGGAGTGAACCGTGGCCTCTCCCAGACACCAGGTCAGTGAATTGGTGCTGAGAGGACTGACAGCCTTGGGGACTTCCGTGCAGATCTCGGCTGCATTTGGAGCCCCCAGAGGAGTTCAGCTGGAGGAGCCACACACTAGCCAAGCCGGCTGTCTGCAAGACGCACCCAGGGAGGACTGGGGGACTGGATTCTCTGGGTCCCAGCAACACAGCCATCCTCCCCAGTTTGGGGGAACAAAGAGTGACAATTCCAGGAGTTTAGAGTCCCTGCAGAGCATGTGGAAACCAGGGGTTGAGGGGCATAAGCTAGACCAGGAGGAGGGAGCCCCGAGGACTGAGCTTTTCCGAGAATCCTCAGCACCTAGAACCCCGAGGCAGGGAGAGAGGGCTAAGGGGGCTCAAAAGGAGGGGACAGGAACAGAGACTGAGTGCATAGGGCCCCTGCTGGGTTCAAAGGGTCAGAGAACAACAGAGGATGCTCATGGCCAGAGGCTACCCTCCCAGCCTCCAACCCCAGAGAAAAGTTAGAAGAAGCAACGTCAGGGAGGGGGCGGGAGTGGGAGGAGCCTAACGGTCTGGAGGAGTCCTGGGTCTGGGACAGCGCCACTGCTGAGAAGCCAGAAGAGCAAGCAGGTGTGACCTGTATGGCCAGGAAAGAGGAGCAAGCAGAGGTGCCCCTGCAGGACATGGTCAAGGTAAGACCAGTTGAACCTCGTCCCCATGTAGTCTCCCCTCTCTAACCTGGTCCACAGACAAGGCTCTCCAGTAGTAGCCCAGGGGCCATTCCAGCCCACAGACCAAGTTCTTTTGGTGAGCACAGAATTACTATTTGGGGATGCCTTCTGAAAGCCATGCATTCTCCAGCTGACCAAAGTCCCCACCTCTCGCTACATCCGACCCACTTTATTCTTCAGTATTGCCTGCCTAGCCCCTGGAGGCATCTGAGTTTAAGGTCCCTTCCCAACAGTATTTTTAGGGCAGACCCCACCTCATTGCACTAGTTCATGCTTCCCTGGAGGTTGCCCAAGATTATTACCAAGCCTCTGTTCATCCTCTCCCCCCAGCCAGAGTCTTCCTGACCCCTACGCTCTGAAATTCCACCCTTCAGTGCATGAGGAAATGGTGTCCCCAGGCTTCCCTGGGCCAGGGCCTAGGACAGAACCAGACATCCCAGTTCCCAACACTGTCTCCAGTCCTGCCCTTCACCCAAGGGCATGGCCTGGAGTCCCTGGGGAGGTTTGCAGGTCAACCCCAGGCTGGGGTCTTAGCCTTCTCCCTCAGCTTCCCCTTCTTTTCTTTCCACCCTCAAGAGCCTCCAACGGAGGCTCCAGACGGCAAAAGAGCAGGCCCAGCACCAGGCGCAGCTGCTGGAGGAGCAGGAGGTGCAGCTGCAGACACTCAGGGGGCAGCTCAGCAGGTAACCTTGGCAACCACCAGCTCAGGCTCCTGGCCCTGCTCAGTTTCGGTCAAGCCAGCCAGGTCTTCGTCTTTGTCTGTCTCTTTCATTCTTTTGGATGAGGAAACTGAGGCTCAAAGATGTTACACAACTCACCCAAGGTCAAGTTAGCACAGAATGGAGAGTCAAATCCTCCAGAACCAATGGGCTTCAACACTACCCTTTGGCCAATACTTCAAGTGCCTATATTTCAGTCTCTGCACCCTCAGCATCTCTCCATTAAGCATCTTTGTCTTTACTCTCATCACAGTGACCTCGAGAGCCCAGGGCACACTGTCTCTACCCTCCCCCCTCAGTCTCTCAGAGTCTCATTTCTTTTTTATAATTTATTTTTTAAAATATCTCTGGAACCAGCAGATGGCATAATGGTTACATCACTGGACTCCCATGTAGTCAACCATGGTTCAAGTCCTAGACCTGGCAGCTTGAAACTCATGCCAGGCACATGTGCATGCATGCCCAAAATCCCAAGAAGAGAATGGAGAAGAAGGGATTGCAGGTGGCCATCCCCCCGGCAGGTGATTCCTTCCTTTCTGTTTCCCTGTCTCTGTTTGTCTTTGCAGACAGCACAGGTGCCCTATAGCAAAAATCTCTAAAAATCTCTAAAAACAAAAACAAAAACCTTCCCCTGGGCTGGCCAGTGGTGTGGCAGATAGAGTGGCTGGATCCGACATGGCTGACTATGTGGTTTGAGTCCTGGACCCAGCAGTTTGGAGGATGCGTCAGGCACATATACATGCATGCATGCCCGAAATCCCAAAAGGAGAAATGGAAGAGAGGGGATTGCAGCATAGCGCTGCCTCAGCGGGGGGGGGGGGGGGGGGGGCATTTTCTCGCTTTCCTTCTCTCTCGCACACACATGCATGCATGCTCAGACTCTCTCCAGAGAGCACATGTACTCTCTAGCAAATTTAAAAAAAAAAAAAAAAAAAAAAAGGCCTCTGCCTTGCAAAGACCTTCCTTGGCTTGACTCAATTTCTTTGTGTCTCTCTCTCTCTTGGTCTCCTCCTGACCTGATCTGCCGCCTGCCCCATCTCCCTCTTCCATGTGGCCAATACCTGCCCCTGGCCAGGAGGCAACAGTCTGACCCCTGAGCAGAGTCTGAATAGCTGTGATTCAGACTGAATCATTGGGAAATCTACTGAGTGTCTGCTTAGCAGGGTGAGAGGCCTGGGAGCCCAGAAACCAACCCGAAAAGGCCCCGGGGAGCTCCTCCCAACACACACGCAGCAGAGCCTGCCTGTGTGGTCAGCAGATTCCAATGATTCGGTGTCAGTGTGAACTGAAGGTCCTTGTCCACTCAGCCACCTTCTGTGGGATCAAGATAAGCTGGAGGGAGCAGCTGGAAGGCTGCAGGGAAACTGCCCAGCCCCAGGATGCTCACTGTCATCCTGCCACCTGTCCTTTAGGCATCCAGTCACACCCACACTGTGCATGCCCACTCTGAGCCTGGCCTGGTCGGTAGACAGAAATTCTCTCGTGGACCAAAGAGACAGAATTCCTGCTTCGTGGAGCCTGCATTCTAGTGAGGGAGGCAGTTGAGAAATACAATAAGTGAGTGAAATGCATAGAATGTCAGACAGGATAAGTTCTCAGAGAAAGAATAAGGCAGGCTGGGGCAATGGGACATGTTAGAGGTGATACTTTAAGATAGCATGGCCAGGGAAGTCCTCCCTGGAAAGGTGGCATTTGAGTAAAGACCCAAAGAAAGTGAAGAGCGAGTCCTTGGATAAATGGTAGAAGAATGTCGCAGACAGAGGGCACAGCAAGAGCAAAGGTCCTGAGATGGGCCTGGGTGTGGCAGTTTCTGGGAATCCCAGGGACGCCATTCTGGCCACTGGAGTGAAGCGAAGAGGCTAGGAAAGGCAGGTAGGCACAGGAGGGGGGGGTGGGGGGGGGGGGGGGGTTTGCATGGAGAGCCCAGCAGGTCATCGAAAGGACCTTGGCTTTGACTCAGAATCACATGGGAGCCATTGAGAATCCTGAGCAGAGGAGGGGTGTGACCTGACTTTTAATGTTAACCGCCAGCAGGTGGCATGGAGGTTAAGGAGACTGGATCTTACATGACCGGCTTCATAGTTCAAGTCCCAGACGGGGCAACTTAAAAAACATACCAAGCATGGGTGCGTGTGTGTCCAAAATCCTGAGGGGAGAGTGGAGGAGAAGAAATTGCGACATAGTATCCTCCCTGAGGGGTGCTTTCTCACTTTTGCGCTCTCTCTTTCTCTCTCTCTCTCTATCTCTCTCTCTCTCTCTCTCTCGTAAGCATACATGACCTATGGCAAGTCAAAACGTGTGTGTGTGTATACTTGTGTTTATGTATAGGTATGTTTATATGCTTTTTAAAATTTTTAGCAAGTCAATGGTATTTAGTATATCCAGAATTGTGCATTCATCACCACGATCAGCTTTTTTGTATTATTTATTATTTGTATACATTCGGTCATTTTTCCTCATTTCATTTGTAAAGAGATTTTACCCAACATGATATATGCCACACAGCAGATCAAGTTATTATTTTATTCATGATAGAGAGTGCTCATGTGCTTATGCACACAAGACAGAAAGAGACTCTAGACAGGTCTCACTGTGCCACGATCCCCTTTCTCCAGCCTTTCAGTTTGTCTGGATCTTAGGCTCGCCGCCATACCTGGTGTGTTTCCAAGCCAGCCAGGAGATCCAAACCCGTAGTCAGCCATGGGGACTTCAGCTCTGTAGTTTAGTTCCCTACCACTGCACCACCAGGCTGGGCCACCACAAGCAATCTTAGAAAATTTGCATCATCCCAAAGAGAAAGTTTGTATCCATTAGCAGACACTCCCCAGTTCCTTCTCAACCTTCTCAGCCCGAGGCAGAGGCAACCACCTTCCGTCCCTATAGCTCTGTCTATTTTGGACTAACATGTATAAAAAGGCCCCTTGCAGCTAGACTGTGCGCAAGCAAAGGTGGACCAGGGAGACCAGTGAGGAGCCCCAGCTGCCCTGCAGGGGAGGGTGAAGGGGCCTCCGACAGCCTGGTGGCAATGGCACGGGAGAAGCTGCTCAATTCTGGATAAATTTTGAAATGGAACTTTTTGGAACAATGGCTATAGGGTCCAAGAGAAAGACAGACATCAAGAATGACACCAGGTTCATTTGTTTGTTTGTTTTTCTCTTTGGTTTTGGAGGTTTTTGCATTAGGGGGCAAAAACTCTCTCTCATGGGCTTGCCAGAGAGAGAGTCAGTGAAAGAGAAAGTGAGCAATCACCTCCCAGGGCAATGGCCACGCTGAAATCTCTTCTCCGTTCTCCTCCTGGGATCTTGGCCACACACACGCATGAGCCCAGCGTGAGTTTCAAGTCACCGGGTCCTGGACTCCAACTGTGGTCAGACATGTGGGAGTCCAGCGACATAATTATTCTAGGTACTACAGGAGGCCAGGGCAGGGTTTGGAGCAGGGAGGTCTTGGTCTGACTTAGGTTGGTTGTTTGTTTGTTTGGTGTATTTTTGTTGTTGTTTTAATTGCTGTAGAGCACCTGTACTCATTAGAGAGCGACACCCCCAGGGGGAATAGTGATACCACAATCCCTTCTCCATTACTTTCTTGGGATTTTGAGCAAGCACGCACACACACACACACACACACACACACACACACACACACGCCAGGTGTTTTTTTCAAGCTGCTGGGTCCAGGACTCCAACCACTCATTTGGCCACAAGAAGTCCAGATGCCTTAACCTCCATGACACTGGCTAGCCCTGACTTAGGTTTTTAAAAGGCTCTGTGGTGTGGAGAATACAGTGGGGGTGGGCATAGCAGAAGCCCGCAGTGCAGAGCCTGGGCTGGACTCCATGGTGAGCCACAACAGGCCCCAGAGCCAACCAGCAGGGACCGTGAAAACGGCCTTGGAGCTGAGATACGGGTGCGCCAATGCCCACTTCGCAGCTTTCTGGCTGGGATCCTGGAAACAGTGGCCTCCCCTCTCTGGCCTCAGATCGTCCAGCTCCATTGGTCTGTAGGGCCATCTTTCCAACCAGCTGGGTCTCCTCTGCCCTTTGGGGAAGCCCTTGCAGCAAAGGAGATTAGGACAGATAGAAGCCAAAAGGCCCTTGGGGTAGGGAAGCAAGTAGATGTCCCCACCCCCCAAGATGGCAGTGTGAGCTTCTTTGAGGCCCACCAAGGGCTGTAAGTCTCCTTCCCTCTATCCTTCCTGCTGCACACGTGGGCTGGTGCCAGGAATCACCAGTGACCTGGGCCCTGTGTGGATGAGAGAGTAGAGAGACAACAGGAGCTTAGAGCTAGACAGACCTGCATTCAGACTTCTGCTCCTTCCACCTGTCGAGCTCAGTGACCCTGGGCAAGTGTCATTCCCTCTCTGAAGCTCTACTTTTGTCTCCTCTCAAAGGAGGATCATATTACCTGCCTCATACATTATGAAAATTAAATGAAACAAGGCTAAAAAACACAAAGCCTGGTCATTGGCATGTAGGAGGTGCTCAATAAATTTTACTTCCTTCCATGCACCTTCCTGTGCTAGGAGTGTCTGTCACCCTTGCCTAAAACACTTGCTTGGGTGGCTTCCCATTATACTCCTTGCAGGGCCATTGAGGGACCGATTAGGCCCTGCCACCACCTCCCCGCTTCCTCTCCTGCCATCACCACCCCTACTGTCCTTCTTCAGTCTTCTTTCAGTTTCTCAGACAAGCCCAGCTCTCTCCAACTTGAAGACCTTTGCATGTACCTGTCCCTGGCTCTCCTGGCTGATGTCTCATCTTTTGGTCTGCCTAAATGTCACCTCTCTGAGAAGCCTTCCCTGCTCTAGTCTCTCTCTGAGTTTCTCGTTTCTTGTGATCATGACACTAAACTCGATTACTTTTTGGTTCATCACTTGTTTTGACCACTGCCCCAAACATGCTATCAGCTCCACAGGAGCAGTAGCCAGTCCTCTGTCCTGGTACTCAAAATAGCCATTGGCACACAGTAGGTGCTTAATAAGCATTCCCTCCCACCCAAAGAGACTACCCCCGACCGCAGTAGTAGCAGAGAGACCCAGGATCACCAGACTGAGTGAGCTGACTCGCGAAATATCAACAGCTGAGAAATGAGAAGGCTGGAGACTGCAGTATTCATTAAAAGCCAAAGTGTGTTTGGGACCAGCAGTTGGCATAATGGCTATGTCACTGGACTCCCATGTAGTTGACCATGGTTTGAGTGCCAGACCTGGTGTTTTAAACTCACGCCAGGCACATGTGCGTGTGTGCCCAAGATCCCAAGAGGAGAATGGAGGGCAAGAGACTGCAGTGTGGCCCTCC